>NC_091790.1:130926250-131235000 GCF_041296235.1 Equus asinus | reverse complement strand
GAGTATTCAAGATAACAAAAAGGTTAAAACTTTCCCCAGTATAATCATTAATCCTGGGAATGAGGTTTTAAATGCTTTCTAATCTTTGTTAACAAAGAGGTTATTTTGAGGTTAGCTAGTTTTCCTCCAAAGGTTGCTCTGTGATGTTTTGTCTCCTATCATAAAGGAGGAAAAGGTTAGGAGGAGGAAGTGCTAAAAGAAATAACACAATTGAACATATTTACAATATTTTATTTAACATTAACATTCCAGAAGGCAAACCTGGTACATTTCATTTTACACTGTGAAGCATTTTATAATATTAAATTGCCTAGACTCCAGTCTAACCAAGTCTTGGAATTACTCCTGAGGCCTGACGTAATTTCTCTTCATACAGGTAACACTGATCAGTGCTTTTGTTTTCCCTCAACTACCTCCGAAACCGTTGAATATATTTTTTGCTGTCTGCATCTCTTTGATTAGTATTACCGCCTGCATACTTGTGAGTACCTTCAGAATTTCAATTGAGTATCCCTGAGGGCTGAAGGTGGCTGCAGTGCCTAGGACAGATTCCTAGTCCAGGTCTATACGAAAGGGTATCTCTAATTACACTTTGCGTCCCCCGAAAGGATGTCAGAATTTTCAACGTTAATTGTAGGTTTTTTTAAAAAAAAGTCTGAGTTTCCATCTTTTCTCCTAAATCCCAAAGTTGTACCCCTAAAGGGAAACTGTTCCCTTGAGAGCTAAAAAAAAAAAAAAAAAAAGAAAATGGAAGAAAAAAATAGTTAAAAGACTTAGGTAGCCAAAGATTTGATGTAACTTAATTAATTCATCTTCCTTCAAGGACTACACACAGGGCCCAACAGGCTTTGGGAAATGACATTACTGCTCTTAGGGAAGAGATACAGCACTCTGGATTTATTTCTGATAATTATAAAATTAGTCTATTTAAATCTCTGTGCTTATCTCCTCAAATGAAAGTAAGTAACACCAAAATCTCCTGGGAAACCTAAAGCTCCAGTTGTATCCTTGTCACAAGAATGTTCAATTTTACTACAAAGCCTTTCTTTAGGGTAAAGAAACAAAGTTTAGATCTTCAGTTGGGTATTTGCCAAGTGTTCAGTCACTCATCATTAGCTGATTGTTGTTTCATTTCCCTTGAGAGGCAGCATCAAAATAGTACACCCTTAAAAGCAATTGTTTTGACTCACATATGGCTTAAATCATAATAGTAATGTGCTTATCTGAGTTAAAATTAAACCAGAGGACCTCTCCAAGCGCCTGACTCACTGATTCTGCTAGACTCCTGGGACCTGAGGGAAGAAATGGCCCATCCCACTTTGGGAGCCTTTGGAATAAAGCTACCAGAGATGCTCTCCTCCTACTCCCAACCCAAAGCCAGAAGTGACTAATGACGACCTAGTTTAAACCAAATCTATGCATGTGCAAGCTCTATTTTGTATGGGCGGTCTGAATCAGTTATATGAATTTAAAAGTTGTTCCCCCTTCTAGTACCTAAAAGAGTTGTACCTTTTACGCAAATATATTTAAACTGCATCTAGAAGGTATATACTCTTGGATGGCTTGCCAAATGATTGGTGGACTCTATTGATTTAAACATAGAACAGAGTTAACTGAGAAAGCAGGAGTTAAGTATGATCCTGGCTGTAGAAACTTAGTTGGTACCACTTAAATTATAAAGAATAAGAATTAAATTCTGGCTGCGTTAGTCTTAAGAACGTAGATTAATATAAAGACTGTCTCACTTATGGGAAAAAGTATATACAGATGAAATTGGTCACCGTGGAAAAAATTAGTTGTATTTAAAATTTTTAATACTTGGCCCAGTGGCTATTACTTAACCTTTTATTTAATTCTTCTTCTTTTAGATCTACTGGTATCGACAAGGAGACTTAGAACCGAAATTCAGAAATCTAATTTACTATATCTTATTTTCTATCATCATGTTATGTATATGTGCAAACCTGTACTTCCATGATGTGGGAAAGTGAGGCTCCCAAGGAGAAGTACTTACCAGGTCTCTTCAAAGCTATTTATTAGGACTGTGAATAAGCGCTGGATAAGGTATGCGGAAGAATCTCCTGCATCTGGACGTCTGACACATGATTTTCATGTTAAATGTAAATCTAAATTCCCTCTTGCAGGGGAGACATATCATAGATCACTTTCCTTTTTCTTTAAGGAGCTGATGTTGCACTTACACATTCAACCCTTAAAGCTCAAACAGCACAAGTAATTTTCACTTTTGAAATTAAAATTTTTTATAATGTAATTGCATGGCGAAAGGCTATGTAACAATCTTGTATTTTAAGACAAATATTCTTTTATTTCTGTTAAACTGAATATACAATTATTGTTCCCTAGGCAACCAACTTTTGCTTACAACTACAATTTAAATTCACGTTAACAAAAGACAGATGGTGAAAAGACAACTTTGATTGTGAAGATCTAATTACAATAATAAATAAAATAATTTACACAAGGTTTTTTTTGTGACTTTTCTATAGGGGTCATATTCATTAAAGCCCCCATAGGCTAGTCGTGGCTTAACTTTCTCTAGTAGAGGAATGACTCGATTTGTTTCCTTTTGTTATAGAAGCAAATTTTGTTTTTTAAAATTGCCTGAGAGGGACAAGTTGTGATGCACCCCCACCAGCTAATACACTAAGTGAACGGCAAACTCTGATACCCTCCTTCAACTATTTCCTGGATAATTTATATAGCAAAACATATACAAGAAACAGTCATGGTGTAGGATAGGCAACTTTACTTCCCTTCCCATTTAGTTTAATTTTACTTCAAAGTGCTAACTTTGTAAACTGATGACAGTGGGTTCTGAGAGGGTGAAAACTCTACTTAGCTTCTGGTGAGTTTTGTTACTACTCTCCATATTCCCTTTAAAAGTAATAATAATAATAAAAAAACCTGTAGTGAATTTTCCTAACTCTTTTAATGCTTTCCTCTCTTTACCCACCCTAAATCCGCTCCCACTGCCAGCAATGGGTAAACCAAAAACAAGCACCACACAGTCACCTCCTACCTAGGCCTCTGTACTTGTAGGCTGGTCAAGTCTCAAACTTAATCTTTTTGAAGGTCACTGGTAAGCTCTAGACCATGTTGATGTGACTTCTCTGAAATATAAAGAGGTCTGCTTGAGACTGGATAGAGAGCCTTGTCTGATCTTTAGAGATGAATTTTAAAACAGAGTAGTTAAGCTTTGGTGATTTTAAACTTTTCTCAGTAGCTCAAGTGAATGAAAGTCCCTGCTGACAAATAACACTAATCACAGGGATCTCTGTATGCAGTTAAGACCCCATACTGCACTCAGCTACACAGTGTCGTAAGACTAGACCTCAGCTGATGTATTTAAAGGAGGTAAAAAGTCATAGCAGCAATGCTGTTATGTGGCTTAAGCATTGTAGCTATTTAAAAGCCAGAGGAATTGGTAAATTAAGCCTTTTGGGAGTTGCTCCTATTTCTGTGGAGATGTTGTAATTAACAGTGTGGCTTCTTTGCTTGAACTAGCTGTTTCTAAGAATTACCTAATGACAGTTTACCATATCCTCAACATCCTTTGAGTCTTCTGAAACAGGACTGTCCAAAGATGATCCAATGATATTTGATTCTTCTCGATGATGTTGGAGTATGGGATCTGTAATGAGTTAAGTTTCAAGTTAGTCTTAAATGTATATGTTCTCTAGTCCATGTCAAGAATTTAGAGTAGGTATTCTCCCAAAGTGCAAAATTTAACGAGACTATTATCTTTATTATTGGATCAAGAAAAACTAGAATAACTGAATTAAAAGTCTGACTGCCTGGTTTTCCCCTTAAAATTTATCAGGCACATGATGGAGTTGTATTACAGTACCTGTTAGTGTTGTCAAAGGCAAGACAGATTCAGTCTCTATCACATCAGATGCCTGGATAAAGCCATGTGGTGAAGGAACGATAAGTATCGTTTCATCATCAATTGTTGTTTGATCAACTTGTTCTTCTATGGTAGGAGATTCTAAATCCTAAATAATAATTAAAAAGAGAGATTCTAACTCATATTCCTCATTAGTTTTCCTTAAGATCACAAACATGTTAATATTTGAAAGTTAAATCCTTTCAAACCTAATCTCATTTTAAAATTAGACTATAAAGGGGCTGGCCCCATAGCATAGTGGTTGAGTTCAGCGTGCTCCGCTTGGGTGGCCTGGGTTCATGAGTTCAGATCCCAGGCACGGACCTACACCACTCATCAGGCGTGCTGTGGCAGTGACCCACATAGAGGAAGACTGGCACAGATGTTAGAGCTAATCTTTCTCAAGCAAAAAAAAAAAGGAAGATTGGCAGCAGATGTTAGCTCAGGGCCAATCCTCCTCAGCTTTTAAAAGAAAAAAAAATATGAACGTTAAGGTCTTAAAATGGACAAAATAATAACCTCATACTCCAACGTACTAAATATTAACAAAAAAAGAACTTAAAAGTATCAATTCAGTTATAGGTCCCCTGAATATAGGAGAAACAACACTGTTATGCTATGGGGTGATGTTCCTAAGCTGAATCACAAAGATCTACTAACCACCCTCAGGAAAATGCTTCCATGGGTTCCAACAAACATTTTTGAATCTACTGGAAGTGAAGAGGGAAAGGTTTTAGTGAGAAACCAGGGTAAGACAGAGCAACACTGCTGGTTGACTGATACTTGTGAGGTCACAGGCAGGGGTTTGCACTTTGTTTGTCTAAAGAAAAGAGGAAGGTACTGGAGGATATCCCCCCATAAATTATTTCTAGGCTCTCTCCAAACTTCAGATTTGAGTTCAAGGCAAGAACTTCTTAGGCTGTTCCCTTAAGTGCAACTTACCTCAGTAACGTAAGCCCGGGCTAAATGAGAGGGTGATTCCTCCTCTTGTTTAAGGTCGGTGTCAGAGATTTCTTCCTCTGTTCTGACCATAACACTATTCATCAGTTCTGTGCTACTTTGGTCACTGAATTTGGATACGTGAGCATCATTAAATGATGGCTCTACAGTCATCTTAGGCTGATGAATTTCATCTGGGAAAGTGTCTGCTTCTAGGGCATCTGGAGGCTCAGGAAAATCAGATGAGTGAATATCATTATCTACAGCCAGTTCTGCTTGGGATATGGAAGAACTGATGTCCTCTGTGGCAACAGTTTGAATGATGACTCTTGGTGTGTGACACTGCACTGTGACGTTGTCACTTGTGTTCAACAAATGTTCCGGCTGTAAAGTGTTAAAGAAAATGATCAGTGGCAAAATGAAAAAGTACCTACCAGACTTAAGTTATAGGCAACAAATGGCATTTATAAGTGGTATCCTAGTGACCCCCCTCCCACACTCTCACCTCTGGAACTACAGTGTGCTTATGACTATTTTTCTAGAACCCCTGTTCTTTACCAAATGAGGCTTTTGCTCTACTAATGTCCCTATTCCCCTTAAGGTAAGTCCACCTCATGTAAGGAGACAGAAAGGATATACCCCAGTGAAGGCACAGTGATGGTATAAAATATTGCCCCTGGGACAACAGCAGTAGGAATTGTTTAAATAAATGTTCTCCATTAGTTTTGGTTGTTAATATTTTGTATCAACTAATCCTGGTCCCTAACATGCACACAAATACTTGAACTGAGCTCAAAACTGATTTTTACCCCTAGAGATACTGTTATTGAAGACCCACAGGTTGTATTAAAAACTAGAAAAACATCCTGTTATTTCTGGTGACACTTATCATTTAGTCAGTCTTCTCTACGGGAACTAGAAAAATCAAGCAATTTATGTAAGGTGACGTACGGATAAAGCATGAACAATGATCTGTTCAGGAGAAGCAGGAGCAGCAGCTGTCAGGGTTACTGTGGGACTAGCAGTCAGAGTTAGGGGAAGGCCTTGGCTTGAGCTTGTTTGAAGTAGGTAGGTGCCTGGAGTGCCAGTGGGCTGTAAATGGAAAGACTAAAGAAAAAAGAAAACTAAGATCAGCACAGGTGCAACAGACTACTGACGATGCAGATTTACTAGTATCCATTAAGTCTAGCTTTACATCCAAAATGGGAACATTAATTTACTAGCCACAAATGTACTTACCAATTGTGAAGGTACAAACAAGTAATAAAATGAAGGGTATAATCTTGACTATTAATTGTTGTAAGTCATTACATGGCCTGGAGGTTTGATGTTCTTCACTCCTGGATATTTCTGTGGTCTGGTCTTAGCTTTTTGTTTCATGGCACCAAGACATAGTCACCTAAGCCACTGTTTCCAGTGCAGTAACTCAGCACACCCAATCTTCCCTCTTTATTCTTTTTCTGTGGCATGTAAAAACTGGCAGTCTCCCAGTTTGGGAAAAAGCTTCAGATTTTTGAAAAGGCACTATAGCAGTGTTTACTTACTTGAACAGATATTTTTCATAGTATGATTTTAGGAAATATTTTTTATATTAAGGAGAAATGTACAGAAATAGCAATTAGTGTTCTGCTAAAAGAAAAAGAAAATTCCTATGTGAAAAGCTGGTTAAATGATTTCATGATAATAAGCTTCTACATAATAATTTGTTTGGTTGATCCTAATGCCCTCAAGGAAAAGTATTTGCACTTAGAGCTGGAGGTTAGTCACATACGTAGCCTGTTCTTTAGTCCGACGTGGTCCTGTGGACTTCAGCCAGAGCAGCTCTCCTGGATACCCACTCACTGAATCTCGGTTTCCTTCTTGCTGAAGTGGGGATAATAACTACCTCTCATGGAGAGTTGTGAGGATCAGAAATGATTACTACGGGGCCTGGCACACAGTGGAAACTCAATTTCTTTCCTTCCTCTCCATAACAGTGAAAGCTGATCATTTTCCTAGGGGTTGTATTTATTAATCACATATGGTCAGGCAATATAGTAAATACTTTATATGTACATATATGTATTATATATATGTATTTTATTTAATATACCTAAATACGTTTAATGCTCTTAGTTTTGAAGCTGAGGCACTATTATCATCCTCTTAGTAAATCAGAAATCTAAATATTTGATTGTGACCCCATAAATAAAAACCTAAACACATACCCCAAATATATGTGTATGTATTGTTATTTGGCCGGGGGGCGGGGTGGGAGGTAGAGGGGGAAAAAAAGTAAAATCAAGTTTTTTTCTTCCTGTGACAAATGGTCATCTTATATATGCCTATTCTGGAGACCACTGGGTTAGGAAACGGAGGCTCAGATTAAGTAAGCTGCTGGCAGAAGTTCCAAAGAGAACCTTTTGTTATTCTGACCATCCTCGTGAGAATGGCTGTGGAGAGGATAAATAAACTCTTGTACTAATGCCCCTTAGGTTCTTCACAGCAAATAAATCTTGACGTAATTTAAATAAAAACCTACTGTACACTTTCTTCACGAAAAATGCGGTAATTCTGGGTTTACCTATTTTAGAAAGCCGGGCAAGAACTGGAACTTTAAAAAAAAATTTCCATCACCCCCAAAAGAAACCCCATTTAGGTTAGCAGTTATGCCCCATTTCTCCCCAAAACCTCTTAGCATAAACCACTAATCTACTTGCTGTCTCTACAGAGTTGGACATTTCAAATAAATGAGAGTCACACACTATATGGTATTTTGTGTTTAGGTTCTTTCACTTAGCATAATATTTCAAGGTCATAGCGTGTATTAGTACCGCGTTCCTTTTTACTGCCAAATAATTGTTTGTATAGCTACAGCACATTTTATTTACCCATTTATCAGTGGATGGACAATTGAGTTGTTTCCACACTTTTTGGTTATTATGAGTATTCATGTACAAGTTTTTACGTGGACATATATTTTCATTTCTCTTAGGTATACCTGGGATTAGAATTGGTGGGCCAAATGGCAACTATATATGTTTAACCTTTTTAGGAACTGTAAGATTTTTTTCCAAAGTGGCTACACCATGTAGGACTGGAGTAGTGCAGGAGCCAGTGCAGTGTTTACTGAAAGAATGTTGTTAAATAATTCATTCCACAAACCTTTTCTCAAATAACCAATATGAACTTTTTGGTTATTTATTTGTTTATGACTCAATACAAACCCACAGTATGTACTCTACTCATTAGCACTATCATTTCCATATATAAAAAGAGCTTATTATTGGTTTATATACGGATGAAGAAAAAGACTAAAAGTGATTGTAAAAGCCTAAGTTTGATTTATATTGTTTTTTAAACGTGTCAAAATCATGGACATAGTTGCACTTAATGCCAGTTATTTTTTTATATTTCATTTACTTATATAACATTTCTAAAACTGATACCAACTGATCTTTCTTATGCATAAAAAGGGCCAATATCTACTTTGTGAAGTATTACTCACTGGAAGAATCTCAAACGTCTGTAGTGTTCCACTGTTTAGTGTTATTGTTTCTGAGTCAACAGTAGCAGCAGGAGAGTCTGTTGAAGCTGTGGTAAGAACAAGGACAATAATAAATAAAATACTTTATAAATTTCCCTCGTGTACTCAATTATTATGAAAGCAATCTCATATTGAATAATTTGCCTAGAAACCTAAAGTCATTTAAATTTCTTATGAGATAAGAAATCTAATGGATTTGTCTGGGTTGGCACAGATCAGGGGTTAGCAAACTATGGCTCACAGCCAAATCCAGCCCACTACCAGTTTTTGTAAATAAAGTGTTATAGAAACACAGCCACGCTTGTTTGTTCATGTATTTTCTATGGTTGCTTTTGCATTATAAGAGCACAGGTGAGAAGCTGTGACAGAGACAATATTTGTTAACCTCTGGTACAGATCATAAAGTATTTCTAATATTAGGAAGTAAGAAGAATAAACTAAGGCTAACCTGCAGAGATAGAAGCTTGGTAAAAAATAACTTTTCCTGGACATTCTACAGTTTAGATATCTGGAATGGCAGTCCCAGAACACTAGGCTTCAATTCTAGTGACATCACTTCCTAGCAATGTAAAGCTGGGCAAATAACATACTTTAACCCAAACTAATGTTCAGAGACGTTATCTGTCCTGCCTATCCCATATAATTGTTGTGAGGATCAAAAACATGAGATAAATATAAGCTACAATTATTTCAGGAGACCACGACGGAAGACTGAACACCACTTCAGACATGAGATTGCAGAATCTTTACAGGGATGTCAGCTGAGGCTCAGACTTGATTAGTGTCTGCAAAGGTTATATGAAACTAAGACTAACTAGAAGAAATGTGATCTCTTTTGTTGCTTTCGGTCACACCTGTAAGTAAATGAGTGTGAAAAATGATTCAGAATTGATTTTTAATGTGTAGTGTTTGTTAGTTTATTATATTCCGTCTATAACTTCTCAGTTTGAAAGAAATGTGACACCTTTAACTAAAGAAATGCACTTCATTCACGTTATTTCTCTTACTAGTTGATGGATTCTTAAGATCATACCTGGAATAATTTGAAGTGATTCCAGACAAATACCCTAAATCAAGGGTAAATAAACTATGGCTGGGGTCAAAATGTGGCTCAAGGATAAGAATGGTTTTTACAATTTTAAAATTGTTTAAAAACAAAACGGGAAATTCCACAGAGACCTAGGTGGCCTGCAAAGCATCTAACATACTCATATTTACTGCTCTGGCACTCAAGTTTGCCAATCCCTGACCCCTAACCTAAAGAAAAAAACAATCATGAGATTTTAGCCTGAATGCCAAGAATAATGGGTGTGTTGTAAAACTCTTAACTATACTCACATTTCTTGCTGGAAAAAATAAAATTATTCTAAATACTTTTAAAAAGCCATACTGTGAATGAATATTAAGGTACTATTTATAAAGTGTTTGCTGTTTTCCCAATAAGTGTCATCGACCCAATAGCCAGGGAAAGTTGTAACAGTCTCCGTGCACAGCTGACACATAGCCAATAGTAGTTCTCTTACGGTAGACTAGTAATTGTAGTTGCTCTGCACTTTTCAAGACTATAAAATAAAACAAGCAAGGCCAAAGAAAAGAAATTCTTCATGCTTTATTATACTGGTAGAAAGCCAAAGCAAATAACCAAACTTAAAATAGAACTTTTAAGAATAAGATAGGCATGACTGGTTTAAAATATCTCTAAAGAAACCTTGAGGGCTAGACTCATGGCCAAATGACTAAGTTCGTGTGCTCTGCTTCGGTGGCTCAGGGTGTCACCGGTTTGGATCCTGGGGGTGGACTTAGCACTGCTCATCAGGCCATGCTGAGGCGGCATAGTAGAACCAGAGGGACATACAATAGAAATATACAACTGTACTGGGGAGCTTTGAGAAGAAGAAAAAGAAGAAGATGAAAAAATAGATTGGCAACGGATGTTAGCTCAGGTGCCAATCTTTAAAAGAAAAAAAAAAAAAAGAAAGAAACCTTGACAGTCATTGCATATTACAGATATATAGTGTTAATAGCACCAGTAGGTGGCCCAGTGATTCTCAAACAGAAGATCATAGGGTACACTTCAGAACCTGTAGGGTGTTTTTATTTGTCCTAATGACTGAAAAGCACTACTGGCATTTTGTGCGCATCCTGCAGTGTGTAAGACAGCCCTGCCAACAAAGAATTGTCCCCCACAAAATGCCAATAATCCCCTGGTTGAGAATAATACACAGTGATTGCTATACTCTTGGCAATGACCTTTCCATAGGCAAATAGCATTATGGAGGGAAAAAAAGATGGAGGTAACAGTAAGTGAAGCATAATATGGTTCTGAGAATTTTATTCTTATTCCTTTTCTGTCACTCTGTAATGGAAAGAGAAGTAGAATGATCAACTTGGCTTACATCTTATGAAATAAATTTCCCCTCTCTGTAACAATTGCTGAGTCCTTGTATCTCATTTAGCACAAAAAAATGTCAGAGGCTAGGGAAAAGAGAGGGGTAAACACAACAGTTCCCATAGGGAACTGGCTCTTTACTCCCGTAAGAAAATCTTTTTCAACCTCACCAAACCCATTTCTTTCACATACCACTTCAAATCCATTCCCAATTTCTGTCTCTTCTGGCGAATTACTACAAAGGATGTGCCATCTTATGACCTCTACTTCCTTGCTCAAATGACTATATTTTACATAGTTTTCTATTAATCATTAATTCCTTATAACATCTAGAAAGTAAGATGATTTAAAACTTTTTAATGGCTGGGCAGTTATTGGTCCTTCTGTCACACATTCTATCCTTTGTGCAAATATTAAGCTAATTAACATAAAATGCCTTAGATCTCCTTTAATCTTTCAACTTGGATAAATTTCTATCAACATTCTAGAAGAACAAAAGGTGTCAGAGCCATTAACCAAATAATGTAGGTCAAATAGCAAGGAGTCTTGAGGTTCAAACACTTACAGACATGGGTGATCTGGACCGGAATCTGTAAGGCTGTCATGGGGCTTGAAGAGATGGCTGTAGTGTCTTCCAAGCGGGCAACTCTGATCTGAACATGCTGTACGCTGGAATTGGAATTACTGTTTGGAAGTCCAGATCCTGATTTATTCTCCAAAAGCGTTGGGTTGTTTTTTTGATTCTCGTGTAACTGTTTAAGACCTTTTATTAAGACTGAAGGGAGATGGGTAGACAAAAAGAACATTGATTCTCTCCGACAGACCACCATCTAAGCAGCAAGGGAGGTGGAGGGGGAGGGTAGGGAGGGAAAGTATTTGGAATAAATAATTGTATACTGGATGTGCGATCTTACCAAAATAATAATCAAAATATTTTAAAACTACAATCTGTCCAGAAATTTTTGGGAACATTATCCATCACAACAGATTTAAAAATTCATAACATAGTACTGTTCTTGCCATCTAAGAGACATTTAAAAAATAGCTATTGTGAGGAACATGGAAATAAGACATTTTCTATATCCTAGGGCTTCTTGATAAAATTCTCACTATTTAGGAAGAATATTAGTAATGCTAATGGCCGGCCCGATGGCCGAGTGGTTGAATTTGTGCAGTCTGCTTTGGTGGCCCAGGGTTTGCCGGTTTGGATCCTGGGTGCAGACATGGCACCACTCATCAGGCCATGCTGAGGCGGTGTCCCACACAGCTCAACCAGAGGCACTCACAACTAGAATATACAACTATGTACTGGGGAGCTCTGAGGAGAAGAAAAAAAGAAAAAAGATTGGCAATAGTTGTTAGCTCAGGTGCCAATCTTAAAAAAAAAAAAAAGAAAAGTAATGCTAAGTAGCCTATTTTCATTTTTAAATGAATAGTGTACTCCAACCCTCCCTCCCCCCACCAAGACTTGAGCACTTGACTGTTTTAGCCACAGCAAGAACATACTCAGTGGGTGGGAGTCTAACTCACGACTCCAGAGTAGCAGCTGACCTTTTCTGAACAGTAATATGCAACCACTTTGAGTTCCTGTTCATGAAAGCAACTCTAGACTTGCCCTCCTCCATTAGTCATGATAAACTACATCTGTCAGGTGATGCTGCAGTCTGGTTGGATTCATGCTACATTAGTATCCATTCATTTGTCTGGTTTTAATATCAGATTTATAAATCTATAATTGGGTGTTTAATTAAAAAAAAAATCACATTTTCATCAAGCCAAAGTTCCTCAGCATTTAATCTTCCTTTGGAAAAATGGGGGAATGAATTCGATTACCTAAATTAAACAGACTGTCCAACTTAGTTTTAGTGCCTAAGCGCAAAGTAGGCAATGAAGTAAAAAGTGGGCTATGCCTCACTTTTAAGCAAACCCAACTTAAAATCTAGATTTACATAACAAATGAAATTAGAAATTTACAGAGCCTTTGTTCTAAAAAAAATCAACCCGAATTTATCTAAATAACAAATCTAGTTAAGATTTTGAGATTATTCAACTCATAAAAGTTGATTTAAACTTAAGTTTTCAGAAATAAATCATGGTACACAATGAAAATATGTATGTAAAATTTATTTCCTCTTCATAGTTTATGTGAGAGAACAAGAATGTATGCAAATGTATATGTTTTCATCTTAGGTGCTTTAAGAATTACAAATCACATAAACTTCTCAAGGGAAGAAAAGACAAGTATCCAAAGAAATAGGGCAGTTTAAGCGAATATCTACTGTGATTCATATTTCCTTAGCTGAGGCAAAGAAGTTCTAACCTCCAACTCAGAAGGAGTAAATATGATAAGACGAGGGAAGGACTTAAGAAGCAAATAATACATTACCAGGGAACGAAACATCCTTATGGTTTGCAATTTGCCTTTTGATGGTCCACCATTTACTTCGAAGCCACTGTGGTGAACGGACACTGCTCCATCCCTCCGCTAATAGATCCCAGTTTATGTCATTTTCATCAGCTACATCAAGCTCTGCTATCCTACAGGTTACAAATAAGCATGTGTTAGATGTTAATTTATTTCTCCATAAGAATGCTCCTCTGACTACACGTGATGGCACTGGCAATAAAGGGAATGGCAGGTTATGTCATTGAAAGGATTCCAGGAGTGCAGACCTGCATCCAGAGCTAAGAGCTATGAGATATCGCCAGCAATAGCCTTTCGTAAACGGTCAGAACCACATGAAGCACTGTGAAGGAAAGGGAGTAGCTACAGATTAGTATAGGATAAGAACAGGTTTAGTTGTAAAGTATTCTGCAATGTTTTATAGTGTAATATACTAAGTTATTTCCTGGAGCTTTTCTGTTTTTAAAGTGAACAAAAATGTCTAGAAATAAGCTACTCATAAAGATGACTAGTTGAAAAAAAAAAACTAAAAACAAAACCCAAAACAAAATAAAAAGACAGAAACAATAATTCAGCAGCAACCAAAAAAGCACAACCAACACAACAGTACGACCAAATTTGGGGTTTTAATAGTCTATTCATTTTCTAGCTTTAACAGTCATGAGGATTTTGATTTTCAGTAGGGAACAGCAACAATGACAGCTTTTATTACTTCAGTGTCTCAAATGTTTTCTTGCCGGTATTTTTGCCCATTTGAGTCACTGAGACTTAATGGTTAAACCAACTAATTTAAAAAATAAGCTTGGGATTATTTTTTTAAGGCTATGTTTGGATATGGATGAAACGGAAGTGTCTGATTTGGTCCAGTTTGAAGGTGTGGGGTAACTGGACTAGACCCTCTTCTCGGCAATCTTAGCACAGTATTAAAAGATCGAAGGGCATGGAGACTGAACAGCTCTCTTACCCTCACCGTGGTCCTCCTAGGCTAGGACTGAGGCACACTGGTGGGACAGTGGAAAAGCTGCACTGCCGCTGCCTGTGCCGTACCTGTCTGTGGATATAGAAGGGACTCTAGTCTCCACACCTTCAATCTGGTACTTTGCATAAGTACTAAATCCATTAAAGAGGAGCAAACACAAAACAAAAAAGAGCTCAATATGAAATACTTAGGATCTTAAAGAGTGGCTCTATATGGAAAGGATGGTTTTCAGACATTAGGCATCTAGGGAAACCAAAAAAGGAAAATCAATCAAGACATCCACAGCCATTAAGCAGTTTTTGTCATTAAAAGATGTAGGACACAAACCTGAGGATGAGATTGATTTCATCTTCCTTGGTCCACTCAGTACCTCCACTCTGTTTCCAGTTCAGGTAGTTGAGCCATTTAGAACGACACTGCTTTTCTGAGCGGGTACCCACTCGTTCTGCCACAGCTGCCCAAGACACACCCTGTGTGACTATGTCACCTGGCTCAGTGCTGGTCAATTCATGAACCACCTCTGCAAGTCTCTTTTCTTCTTCTTCAGTCCATTTCCCTAAAAGAAGGAAATCATCCACGCTACTACTGCCACCTTCTCCTTTTTTTGCAAATCAGATTCCCTTCGGTTCCAAGGACTGATAGGAAGTACGCAGTAGTACTAAAAGTATTTCTGAATGACCCTTAGGTGGGAAATTGCATATACCCATAAGACAGTTGCATTTTACTAGCCCATTAAAGTTCTTAGTACAAAAGAAAATATAGAATCCTAATAGAAGTACTGACTGACTCTTTAAGAAAGAAACACTACCCACAACATAACTAGAAAGCATTATGAACTCTCAAGTTATACTAAGTCCTAAGTGGGAAGAGCTTCACTGATGGCTTGATGGACACAGAAACTCAGGCTTTTTTCTTAGTCCCACGTAAGATTCCCTGCTCTGCAGAAGTGCAGTAAGCTCAACAGAGACCATTACTTACAGGAATAAATGATGAGGGAGAAGTGGAATAATACCTATGGCTTCCCCTCATTTTAGTAAAAATAAAACCTAGGTTTATACCATCTCCTTTCCCTACTATCCCAACTCCAAGCTACTGGGATGAAATGTAAGTCTGAAACTGGTACTCACGCATATTTTTTTTTTTCCTGCTTTATCTTCCCCAAATCCCCCCAGTATATAGTTGTATATCTTAGTTGCAGGTCCTTCTAGTTGTGGCATGTGGGACGCTGCCTTAACATGGCCTGACGAGCGGTACCATGTCCGCGCCCAGGATCCGAACCGGTGAAACCCTGGGCCACGGCAGCGGAGTGCTCGAACTTAACCACTCCGCCATGGGGCTGGCCCCTCATGCATATTTTTATTCCAAGTTTTCCTGAACCCATAAACCCACTAATAACATCAAATGTTCCTCTTGGTCTTTTCTTGAGCTTGAGCAGAAAAACAGAAAGGAAAAAAAGAGAACTTTTTACTTCTTCCACTTCTGTTTCCATTTTATTACCAGTAGCTAAAAACTTGTAGAAAATTTCAAAAAAGCTATGTGCCTGCTTCAGGGATTCATTCATTCAACAATATTTACTGAATCTATTATGTGCTAGGCACAGCTCCGGATACCATGTATTCAAGACAAAGTTCTGCTCTCCTATTTTAGCGTGAGAAGAAAGGAGGAAGAGCTCAAACTGTGCTGTCCCATGGTGTGGTACAAACGAGAGAATCCTGATCAGAAACAACGCAAGGAAAGGAAGCAGGCAGATCAACCCCTCAGGCTGGCAATCAGGGAATGGCACGGTGTTTTTCCAGATTATGCTAACAAAAGCGGTTCTGTACTCACAGCATCTTACGAGGACCTCTGGGGTCCTATCCTAAATCTAAACCTCCCATTCCTGCTTCCTTCATTAAGCTGTCATTCACCACAGCATGACAAGAGTTGGGAGAATTTATATTCTCACTGCCTTGGAGGCAATAGTGCTGGTGGAGCGGTTAAGCAGGAAACACTCCCGAGTCCACTTTAGCAGGGTACGGGGCTGAGGATAGAAAATACATTCTCTGGAAGCTCAAGCTTAACTGGAGAACTATTTTTTTATTGAAAGACTAAGGATAGATGGTGGATCCTTCAGAGAACATTAGAGCTAACAGGGAACTATGAGATCACCTATTCTAACCTCTTCATTCTACAGAGGAAACTGAGGCTCAGAAAGGTTAAGTAAGAATTAGTGGCAGAGCCTAAACACTGTTGGTCACAAAGGTTAGGTTTAACAGTATCATCAGTACATTTGTATAGATTAAGAGTTAAATACGCATTTGTGGTATGGCCTGGGGACTGAAACACCAGTCACAAGTTTTTTCTATGGAAAAATATACTTCGAGTTTGAAAATAAGCAAAATACATAGAAACCTTTGGAACACAGCTTCTTCCTAAGTTGGGACCCGCCTGCAACTAAAGTTTTTCATAAAACTTTGATAAGCTATTGTTAATACAGCTAAACAGGTAGAGGGGTTTAAATTAAAATTATTTCCTGTATATATGTCTTTAAAATACCTGTATATAAGCCTTAAAAGAAATACTTCCCCAAGTGGAGCAGTTTTGAATTGCTGCAAAATGGCAACAGGCTAGACCTAAAACCTTTGAAACTAAGGAACTGTTGTGTCCCTGTGAACAATGTTACCTTACACAAAAGCAAAAAATAAAGGACTAGTTGGATCTATTAAGTTTGAAGAAAAAGGAAGACTAGAAAATAAAATTTGAACTAAAGTGAATGACAAATTTCTTCCCAGAACAGCAGAGAAAGCAGTATCTGAAGGGGCAGGAAGCTCAACTGGTGACAAAACCACAAGCAGCACCACACACAATACCTGTGTTGCAAGTATCCTTCATCAGTCGGCACCGATCTTTGACGGAAGATGCACTTCTTCCTAGCGCCGCCCCTATTGTTGCCCAGTCATTGCCATGCTTTATCCGGAGCCTAAAACAAGAGTCTGCCAATCAGCATTTGGTTCAACTGTTTCCTCCCTTTTAATTTCATCATTTATTCT
The DNA here is from genome assembly GCF_041296235.1 of Equus asinus. Classification (NCBI taxonomy): domain Eukaryota; kingdom Metazoa; phylum Chordata; class Mammalia; order Perissodactyla; family Equidae; genus Equus; species Equus asinus. The sequence continues at coordinate 131,217,827 of NC_091790.1, read as the reverse complement.
TCATTCTTCTTCTTCCCATTTGATTGGTTTGGAAGTTGTGGGCAGCAATACTTTGAGAGCCAAAGTTTGAAAGTGTGGCCTTTTTTTGGGGTCCACAGTTGTCTGTGGGTGAAAAAAAAAACAGGCAGCAATTGCCTTTTTCCTGGGTCAGAGAAGAAATAAGTAACTTGGATATGTGTTCAAAAAAGACCAAATTTCCCCTCAGGTTATTGATACAATCTCCCAGGCAATCCCCAGATTTTTCCCTTTTGAGTATTCCTAACAAGCTCCTCAGATATCTGAAAAAGTTTGACAAGTCCTTATCATCATAAACAGGATCAACTTTCAATTTTTCTCATGATCCATACAATCCATTAATCCATACTTAATTGCCCCAAGTCATGAAGCAAAATTATATTTCCTGTGAAATAGCCATTATAGGGTAGAGTCAGCCCAGACATTAAGTGAAACATTGCCAAGTCACCGTTCTAAACTAAGTCACATAGCACAACCCTGGTTTTGATCCTGGGTTTTAAGTTTCCCAAATGTAGTCTTCAGGCCACCAAGGATGGCCATCGAGTCTCTTCTGTAGCCCCTATTAGTGGTCTAAGGATGCATTTCATTTGGTAACTGACAACAGGAGGAGACTAAATTTATGGGCATGGCTACTCTGTGCAGGCATGGATCTGATAAGTTCTATTTATGATCAATCATGCTTAGCAGCAGGAGTAATCTATACCAGTCTACCAAAAATCTCTTGACATTTTCAAACTACAACTTTCAAAAACATAAGACATTAAAAAACATTAAAACCCAACTACCAGAATTAATGAAAAAAAATTTTTTTAAACTTACTCCTTGAGCTTTTCAATTTCTTCAGGTGTATATCTAGAAATTTAAAGAAATTTAAAAAAAGATCAATTAAAACAAAGAATACTAAAAACTAACAAAAATCAGAATTTCACTCAGAGAGGCAAATGTTAAGTCACTTAGCATAATGACAACGTTTTTAAAGTAACTAATTTCAAAGTAGATGAATAAAAATTAAAATTAATGCTTCTATTTTCTTTTAAAAAACAAATATTTTTAGCTATAATTAAAGAGAGAACTGCACAATTTTCTCTAGGAAAATTGAACATTTAAAACATATTTACTTCTATGCTAACTCCTCCTTTATTTCAAAATTAGGTTCAGGCACTCTAATATCATAGCTATTCCGAAAGATTTATGAATGACATCGCAAACCAGAGCTAAAAAAAATCTATGATAAATTCTCATGAGGCACTGAAAAATTTAAAATTCTCTTCATTTCGTCTACCCATGCATGGACATCTCACACACTCTTGCTTCAATATAAAGACCTTATTGTTTAGTGGGCAAGTACTCAATACAGCCAATGAAATGTTTTTCTTTTTTTTAAAAAAGCAGTATCTAGTAAGCCATACTATTACTACCTAAAATTCCCAAAGAGAAATTAAACATATGTCAATAATACTATATAATCAATGCATTGAAAATATGATGTGTTCCCATAAATGTCACCTATAACAGAAATCCATGCATTGTATCCAGAAATTTAGTTGTTTTCCACTATAGTTTTAAATTAAAAAAAAAAAGAGTCACTGACCTAGAAAATGCTATATATAAAAATGAATATGAAAAATGTTATTTAAAGTTCATTTCACACTTCCTAAATCTTTAACCACTATTATACTTTTTATAATGTTAGTTTACTACAAAGCAGACTTTGATATATTAAGTCAGCTAGGTCTTTAACTTATATGATTTAGATTCTAATTTCTAAAAGGGGCCTTATTATAATAAGGTTTCACCATATTCACATCACGACCTGGAGGAAAAAATATTAACACAACAGTAATTCATAGCTGTCTCCAATTAAGGCTTTGATCATAACTATTTAAAAAAATGATAATTCCTTAAATATTTCCCCTGATTACATGAAAACATGCAGTATTACAAGTTTTCATACTTTCCCACATGGTTTCTGTCATCATACATGCGAAGCACTCTTCTATAAACTGCAAACAAAGGCCGGTTCAGACCCCATGCTATAGTCCTGTAGAAATCTTTTCTTTCGTCTTTTGACATCTCAAAGATGATTTCTGTGGCATCTTTTATTCCGCGTGCCTAAATGGGTTACATTTCTTTGATTTAGGGATTTCTGATAAAATGCATATGGATATACTACGCTTTTTAAAAGTTGTTTTTTTATGTTAAAGATCATCAATGGCATTTAGAAAAATAATGTATTGCTAATTCATTAATAAGTCAATTATAAACTTTAAAATACTTCTCTTTTAAATATTTAAATATTTCTATTTTAAATTTCTAAGAGACAATAAAGTGATACTTAAATGTTCCAAAAATAAATGGTATTAAATTCAATAGAATCAAGTTCTGTCAACCCCTCTTAAAATTATAAAAAATTGAAGCCTAAGGAAAGTAGAAGAAAATCATAAGAACAAAATTAATGGAATCAGGAATCAAAGAAAGCAGAGAAAAGATAAGCAGTGCTAAAAACTGGTTCTTTGAAAAGATCCATGAAGACTAATAAAATATGAAAAGATAAACTTATGGCAACACTAAAAAAAAAAAAGACAAAACAATATTAGAAATGAAAAATGGGGCCTAAGTAGAGATGTACAGAGATTAGACAGTTGAACATTATGAAAATTTTATGGCAATAAATTTGAAAACTTACATAAAATGAATAAATTCCTAGAAAAAGTCGACTTACCAAAACTGACTCAGGAAGAGATAGAAAATCTAATAAGCACAGACCATCAAGAAAATTTAATCAGTTATTAATAATTTTCCCACAATGAAAACACCAGGCCCAGATGACTTTACAGACAAATCCTACCAATCAAGAGAAACATAATTTTGATTTTAAACTATTCCAGAGTAAAGAAAAAAGGGGGAACATTTCCTCATTCATTTTATTAGGCTAGCATAACCTCAACAGCAAAACTAGATAAGAAAAATTTCAGAAAAGAATTTTCAGGCCAAGCTCATTCATTAACACAGATCCCCCAAATCCTTAAAATATTTTAGCACACCGAACCCAGCAAAGTATAAAAAGATTAATCAATGCAAAATGTGAGCTTATTCCAGGAATACAAGTCTGTGTTAATTTCAGAAAAATTATTACTGTAATTAATCACGAGTAGAATTATGAAAAAAAAGGTAAAATCTCAATAGGTGTGGAAACAGCATTCATAAAATTCAACATTCATATATGATAACACTCCTGGCAAGTTAGGATTTGCTGATAATCTGATAAAAGAAAAATATATAACAAGTATAAAGATCAGAAAAGAAGAATCATTTACAGATGTTATGTATGTAGAAACCCCAAAATTTATGAAATAATTATTTGATTCACAAGAGTATTTAGCAAGGCTGCTGGTTACAAAATCAATAATAAAGTCAGTGGCATTTCTATACAAAGCTCAAAAATCTTTAAAAATTCTCATTTAAAATAGCATCAAAATTAAAAGCATTAGGACTAAATCTTAGGCAAGTTATGCAAGTCCTTTATGGAAGAAAACATAAAACTAATAAAAGACATTGAAGAGGAACTAAAATGGAGAGTTATACAATGTTCTTCAATAGGAAGATGGAATATTGTAAAGATCTTAATTCCCTTCAAATTGATGTACAGATTCAATGCAGTACCAATAAAAACTTCAAGAGTTTTCCATTCTTTGCAAACTGACTCTAAATTTGTAAGGCAAGAGGAAAGGGCCGAGAACAGCCAAGAGATTCCTGAATAGATTTGCCCCATCAGATATAGGGACTTCTGAAGACAGTGCTATACTGGTGTAGGTATCGCCAAACAGAATCTGGGAACAAATCAGAATTCCTAGAAACAAATCTGTGGAAGCCTGACTTAGGACAGAATGGACACTGTAGATTGGGAAAAGGCTGACATTCCATAATGCTGCTGGGACAAATGTCATGTCATCCATACAAAACAAAACTAAAAAAATCCCAACAACATTGAAACCCTATCTCACAACTATAGGAAAAAATCAGTGTGAAAGGCAAAACTATAAAACTTTCATAAGACGATATGTGAGAATATCTTTATGCCCTTAAGGCAGAGGAGGATTTCTTAAACAAGCATGCAAAACATAAAAGTAAAAAGATGATTAATTTTTATCTTGAAATTAAGAATCTTTGTTCATCAAATGACACCTAGAAAGAAGGAAAAGACAGGCCACTAAATTGGGACAAGGTATCTGTAATATAAATAACCAAAAAACCATTAGTCTCCAGCATAAATTAAGAACACCTAGAAAAATGAAAAAGAAAACCCCACAGAAAAATTGATAAAAAGACACACAAACAGGAATTTCAAAGAAAATATGTAATCAGAGAAATACAAATTAAAGCCATAATAAAATACCATTCACATCCACCAGATTTGTACAAATTAATAACAAAAAACTAAAAAGAACCCAAATGACCATTAACTGTGGAATGGGTAACTTAACAGTATATATATGTACACAATGAAATCCAGTTAAACCTATCAACAGAGGATGGATCTCAAAACATAATATTGAACAAAAGAAGCCAGTTACAGAATATCCAGAGAATGAATCTATTATATAAATTTCAGAAAAAGGTAAAATTACTCTGATATACATTTTATACATTCTTGAATGTATGAAACTTCACAGTAAAAAGTTTCTAAATTTTAGAATCTTTCCTAAAATTATACAGTTTCAATTCCACAAATAATTAAACCTAAATATTTACAGCTCCTACATGAAAGGCACTGTGTTGCAGGATGACTATATAGAGATAAGAAGATTCTGCTTTTGTTTGCTTGTGGCTATTCCTTTCATTTATCCTTTTACCCAAAATATGGAACATGACATCTAATTAATTTGTTTAAAAATGGCTCCACAATGTTCTTAGAAGAGCACCACACAATAAAAACTATGTGAAACAAATTATCTTTTTCCAGGATCAGTATATCTTTTTGGACATTTCCTTTTTCTGCCAATCTTATCCCCATTCTCCCAATCATCCAAAATAAAAACTCTTAAGTCATTCCACCTCCTTATTTTCCTTCTTCTCCAACATCCAGGAATCAGGCTTCCTCATAGACTAGTTGCTTATCTGCCCTTGTCCTGCCAATTCCATTTCCACCACTGTAGTTTACTTACTACTACATCTCATCTTACTACTCTCGTCTGGTCAACTGAAACAGTCATCTAAAATGTCTCAAATTTTAGTCAGGTTCCTGCCCTTTATTTACAAAGTTGGCAGGGTCCTTGGAGATCATTTATTCCAATCCCCTAGACAAGAAACCAGCTTCTTCATTCCCAAAGTTCAGTGTTCTTACCACTCATGATTGCTTTATCTGAACCTGCAGCATTTTTCGCAGTCTTAACTAAAGTGTGTGTAATCAGTGGATGACTTTAATACACCTCTGCGTACATTCTCAATGACCACTATATTTCTGTTTCTCCTATAACAATTAGCTTGGTGGGAAGGATCTTTATTCAACAATAAAGAATTAAAGTTATTTATTCTTTATACTTTACAAGGCTTAGTTTGGGAAGAGTGCAGCTTAAAATTAAGCTTAAGAATGTGGACATTTTAAGCAGCAATGTATTTATAATAGTGAAAAATTATAAACAATCTAAGTATCAAACAAAGGGGGATGATTAAATAAATACTGTACACCTCTCATTCCCAAACAATGCTAATGGTCTACATTTCAAACATGCCCTATTTGAATCTAACTTCATTATGAGGGTGGTAAGCAAGTCTCTGGAAAGATTTCCTTGAGAAAAGCACAGATCTACTCCACTGATCTCTCACTTAACTAAGTTATCCGTTTTTCTCATTTCCTACAGGACAGAGTTCTAATTCTTTGGCCTGGACTTCAAAGCCCAGTTTCCAGAGGCTAATTATTTTGGTTCAAGTTAATGGGGTTAATTTAATGTGCTCTGGGTTTGATCTCTGATTCCCTGGTGCTCGGTAGTTACTCATGCTGTTCCCTACAGCCCTATTCTAGCCTAAGTTATACCCCTTTTAAGACGCAGCTCAAATCCTTGCTCTTCCAATTATTTTCCATAACTATCTTAACCCTGAGAATAAACTGTTCCTACTCTGATCTCATGCACAATTCACAACATGGATCAATCACATGGTACAAAGCCTTGCATCATTCTTCACTGTTTTCAGAATTCCCAAACGGATTGCTGGCTTTTCAAAAGCAAACACTATGAGTTAAGGCAATTTATATCGCCAGTACCTCAAACATACTGTGTTCAACAGACAATGAAGAGGATGACTAAGATAACAGGATATAAGCCTGAATATGAAAATGAACTAAAATTTTTTTTTAAGGCAGGGACTAGTGTGATATCATAAATTCATTCAAAGAAGAAGATGCATATCTCAGGCTTTAGACAATATAAACTTAAACTCGTATTTATAAAAAGACAGAGCTTTAAGATTCTGAGAGGCTACCAAGATTCTGTCTAAACATCAGGATGTTAACTAAAACAATAAAACTACTTTAAACTGAGAATTCAAAATTTGTTTAAAAATATTCTAGTCATACACCTGAGGATTATTAAGCCAAATATTAGCCAGTCATCCATTACAAAAATTACTGAAAAGCTCCTAATAAGTATACACAATGCTGCTTTGAAAGTTTTGCGAAATTCTCAATGAAAAAATTAGTGAAACAAAAAAATATGCTGTAAGATACCTTCAGATAGCGTTCAATATTGTTCATCAAAATATCAATTTCTTCTTTGGACCACATCCCCTGCTTCCACTTATGTCCTTTAAAAGAAAATAAGTTATGTTGTTGAAAATGTTATTCCTTGACAGAAACAAAATACTAAAGATTTGCTTTGTGATTAAATAAATTATTTGTGGGAATAAAATGTAGCTAATTTAGTTTGTCATGCATCTGAAATCTGAAAGATCCCCAGGTAAAGTTGCTTTTGTAACCTCTGGTTTTTAAGGATACATTTCACCCTACTAAATAAAGAGAATGATAAGTAAAAGATTATAAAAATATTACTTCCTCTCAGTTACATCTCTTATCCTTTCGGCAGTATGGGACTACTAAAAAGACATAAAAATTATAAAAACCAAACCATGTGCAAAACTTTCTGAAAAACTTCTTCAATGAAAATAAATTTTATGGGCAAAAGAAAATGTACAAACGATTCTAGGACAAGGGACACATAATGCGTTGGATACCAAGTGAATAATATATTCTTAATGAGTATTTACTATACAGTAGTTGCAAACAATCAATTTACTTACTTTTGCTTCCTTTCCTTACTTCAGAGTGGCACATTACACAACCCCCACTTTCTTGTAGCAGCCTCCTAGCAATCCTTATGAGCAAGGCAGCATTATAAACACAATGTTACTTTAAGCTTCTAAGCTGCTTATCAGACCAAAGTTAGATCTCTGAAAAGTCTTGACTTCCTACTCCCATAAGCAATAATCATAGTGTCTTTTAAATGCTACCAATGAGCATTTGTTTATAATCTGCTTCATATCAGAGAAGTAAGGATGAATTATTGAAAAACAAATGTTGGTTTCATGGTCTCATTCAGAGTCCAATTTAATTCAATTAGAAAAGCTCAATTGCTGTAACTACTCAATCACAATTACAAAAGTCTACTCAGAATCCTGATGACTACAAGCTCTTTTGACCTCCATATTTGACACTACAATTCACAGTATATCTTACCTTTGTTAGTCAGAGAATCCTTATCTTCTTTAGTTGTAAACCATGCTTGGCTAACTGCTGAAACTTCCTCATTACCCAAGGGAGATATTTCATCTAGTTGCTCATTCTGTAGAATCTTGAAAATGTAAAAGTAAAAAAAAAGTAGCAGCTCGATTTAATACCCAACCTGATTCATCCTTCTTTGTAATGCTAAGTATTATAAAACTCTAATAATATGGAATTCATTTGTCTTAGATATACTAAAAATATATTCAATTTATAGAAAGACAAATATTTTCTTGCTGTTTTTATTTTGGCAGTATGTAAACAAAATTATCTGCATTAACAAAATACAACCTTCATTTAAGCTAGTAACTCTGTACTAGTGGCTTAAATTCTATAGAATATTGGCTAAGATTCCATTAAGTATTTAAATTAACATAGGATATCCAAAGTCATTTGTACATTTATATCTGTAAAATGAGCTCATATATACAATAAAATGGAAATACTAGGGTTGAGTGTTATGGTTGTTAATGTCCTCACAGGTAGTTTGCTGCCTAAATATACAGTTATCCGTAATGTAATCTCTTGCTAAATTTAAAGGACTAACAGGACAAATCAAAGGACACTACTGCAAAATTATGGTGTGCTAATTGTTTACTGACAACTTTGTTTTAGCCAACTCTAGAGCTGATTCCTACCCTATTAATGCACCTTCTTTTCAAAGAACTATATGGTACTGTTTCTTTTTATGATTATTATTGCAGATAAAGCAATCTTTATTGAGAAACGTGTAGTTAAAATATTACAGCTTTATTGAGATAGAATTCACACACCATAACATTCACCCTTTAGAGTACAAAATTCAGTGACTTTTCGTATATTTATGCAACTATCACCGGGTACATTTTCAATTACAGACATATCCAATCTAAGCAAATTCTACTGGAACAAAGCCACCTTTAAGAGACTTGGCCTTGGTAAAGAGAGCTTAAGTGTGAGGAAGATTTGGCAACAGTGCTACTATACCTGGTATGAGCCTATCATAGGCAGACAAGGATAAGGGGATAGTCACATGCCTAGTAACCACTCAACCCAGTGCAGTCTCTGGACTGGATCAACTACTAAGCTATGCCACTGGCTAGAAGTAAGCCCTAACAAAGACTGGACTATTTCTTGAATAAGGAGAAACTGAATTTCTAATTTCAAGAGGAATTGAAACCAACCTCACTGGGAAAAAGAGAAGCTGTCAGTGAACAACTAAAGCACACTGAGAAGAAAAGCCATGCCTCTATTGCCACCTACTTTATTTTTATATCTGGTAGTAATAATATATTGTATTTATGAAAGTGTTTTTTAAATCCATAGGCGAAAAGCTAGAAATTACTGAACAAGTCTGAAATGTTTTATAACCCAATATTCATGTGTCATACATTTTAGATTTTTTTCCTTTATAGACCAAGAGGTCTTTTAATAAAGCTGAGAATTAACATAGACTAAACAGATGATGTCTAAGGCCTCTTGTATTCTGAAGATCGCAATTCTCTAAGATTTGACACAGGAGCTATTCGTCAAGGGTGATACAGAGAACTACCAAAAGACCTTAATACATACAATATCCACTTTTAAGTTGGTTAAAAGAATAAAATCACCATTTCCCAAAGTGAGTTTAAATATACAGTGAAGCCTACTCTATGAACCTTAGGAATAAACCTGTCACGCTGATTAATTGCTATCTTTGGGCAAACACTTACTACCTTATGCCACAAATTTTCCTGATGAAGAGTTACAATTATTACTTAAATCATATAACGTTAAACATGTAAACAGCCATCAAATGAAGCAAATAATTATTAAATTTTACCAATAATATTCAACAATGTGAATTACAAATGAACTAAAGGAGACTTAGGTACCTTAAAGGGTATCTATCTATACTTAGTATGTAGATATTAATGAGTTTTACAGTATATTAACCCATTTTTCACTACTTTTTGCATAAACCTTTTTAAACTACTCAGGCTTTATTTAGGATGCTGTTGCTTTTCAAATGAAGCCTTTATGAGTTGGTTGTAGGGTTTCATGTCCATAATATATACAGGCTTAGAAATCCAAGAATAAATATTTCACCCACTGACTATCTCTTGCAACCACAAAGTACTGTATATATTGGGAAAAACTTTAATTTCTAATTATTTTTCAAGCTAGTCAATTCACTGAAAAAGGACATAGTACATTAATTACTGAACTATATGAAACAGTTACACCTGGTTTGACACAAAAGGATACAGCAAAAAGCAGACTATTTCTGAACTTTTAACTATGCTTTCACTCACAAGCTAATATTAATCTTATTAAACAAATATTAGAAATTATTAAAGTTTTTCATTTACTAAAATGCTAACAACAAACCAAGAGGCTAATGTTCAATTATAGCTTGTTAACTCTTCGGAAATAAACCAAACAAAACAATTCTATAATTTGTCTAACTAACACTGCCACTGCTCAATCTTCTAATACCTAGGTTGTAAACCAAATCACACATACATATACACGGTTATTTTTACTGTGCTGAAAATGGAATGGAAGTGAGACTACATAGTCTTTGAATGTGAAATGAATTTGACGAGCCCCATTTTGAAGACAAGATGTGCTCTATTGCTTTAGAGGGCTTGGAAAAAATTCCCATCCAAATCACCCACTGAAATCCAAGGGCAGATTATGAGGGTTTCCAGCCTGTCTCAAAGCTGTTTGAAGCATGTCAGAGACTCACTTCTCTGGAAATCCTGTCATTCTGGAATCACTCTGAAGTTCCCTATTGCAAAAGACTCACAGTGCACCTACCTAGGATATCCTTAGTCCTTGATGTTACATATCAACTTGTAACTATGACAATTCTTAACTGAAAAAGGGTCACTGTGATGCTTCACAGAAGAAAAGTCATGGTACAATGTCTCTACTAATTACTTCCAAAATATTTTACTAAGTGAAGAGATAAAACAAAAGAACAATCTACTAAAAAGAAAGGCACAACCAGCCAGAGAAAAATTTATATGTACCAAAGATTTTAGCTTTAGGCTATTTGAGAGAGCAAAGAATTCTGAATACTTTTGGCAGAAATAACTTAGAGGAGACAATTAAGCAAGTTCACATAAGAGAAGAACAGTAAGGCTGATTATTATCCAACCTCTTAACATATGGTAAAATGTATCTAGTCCTGCAGGCACCAAAAGGAACTACCACGACTACAACTATTATAATTAAAATCTATTTGAAATGACTAGTTTCCATTTACATTAGAACAGAGAACACACGTAGCCTTTCTAAATGAGTCATTACAGATAACTGCTGGGTAAAATTTATCTTAAAAAGCTTTATATCCCAATCAATACCTTACAGAAGTAGTAAGATAAAATTTCAAGTTATTTAACAGCTCTAGTGAGATCATTCCATGTAGATAAAGAATGCACGCGCATCACCTGTTTCAAAAGATGTGAACCAGACTACAGGGAATGAATTTAAAATTCTATCTTTGCTTACAATTCTGAGACTCATATATGTGGGGACTGGAAACCCAAATGAAATAGTAAGTCTTACCCCAATTCTGTGGTTGCTACTTTGTCAGACACAATATATTCTCATCATTTTATTACCTAAGGTAAGTGTAAAGGATAATCCTCTTGCAGCCAGTAAAAAGACTTACTATACCTGGATCTGTGTCACAGTTCCCTCAGCAATCTCGTCATCTGCCACCTCTGTGGTTGCGGTCATGGTCACCTCAAAGCTCTGATCATTTTCTGAAACTTCAAGAAAAAGAACAGTTCAACTCCAGAATAATAATGGCAGGTTCTAATTATTAAAACAATATCTATGGAAAAAATACATGACGTCATTCCTTGCCAATACATCTATATATCTATATCTATATTTGCTTAATAAATATTCATTGTGCACCTAATACATACTAGATATTGCTCTGGGTGATAGGAAGACAGCAGTGAGCAAAAGGAATGAAAGTCGTCCCTTCATAGGGCTTATTTTCTACTGGAGAAGACACAAAATGAACATGATAATACGCTAGATGGTGAAAAGTACTAAGGAGAAAAATAAACCAGGAAAGGGAATTTGTTGCAAGTGGGAGAGAGTGTTTGAAATTTTAGATAGGAAGCCAGGAAAAGTAACTAAGACTTGGAACAAAGTGATGAAGGGAGCTAGTCATGCAGGTATGTTGAGGAAGAGTACTTCATTCAGAAGGAAAGCAAAGTGCAAGGCTCTGAGATGGAGGCACACCTGCACTGTCCATAGGATAGTGTGGCCAGAGCAGACTGAACGAGAACAGTAAGATATTGGGTGGGGGCTTCTAAAGACTTTGGCTTTAACTCTTAGAAAGCAAGCCACTGAAAAAATTTTAGAGTAGAGGAGTGATATAATCTTTTATTTTAACAGGATCACTCTGGCTCCTATGGGGAAAATAGCCTGAAGGGCAATATGGAATGGCGTGAAATCAGTTAAGAAGCCAATTCAATAATCTGGATAAGAGAGGTGAGTGGCTTAGACTAGAGTAAAGGCAAGCAAGGGTGAGAAGTAGCTCAAATTGTGGATATATTTTGATGGTAGAGCCAATAGGATTTGCAGATAAACCGAACATGAAATAAACTGAAAGTCAAGTATGCTATTATAGTTTTTTTATCTGAGCTACTGGAAGAATGTGCCCTGCCATTAATGAGATTGGGAAGACTGCAGAAGAAGCAAATTTGAGAATTTAGGGGCCAGCTCCATGGCCGAGTGGTTAGGTTCACAAGCTCTGCTGTGGTGGCCCAGGGTTTCACCGGTTCGAATCCTGGGCATGGACATGGCACCGCTCATCAGGCCACACTGAGGCAGCATCCTGCATGCCACGACTAGAAGGACCCACAACTAAAAATACACAACTATGTACTGGGGGCCTTTGGGAGAAAAAGGAAAAATTTAAAAAAAAAGGACTAGGAAGTTTCAGGAGTTCAGTTTTAACATATTAATTTGAGATATCTACTAAACATCTAGAGTTAAGAGAAGACTGGAGTGGAATAAATCTGGGAGTCATCACCAGGGACAGAATTTAAAACCATAAATTCTAGGGAGTGAGTGAAAAACAGAAAACAGAGGCAATCTAAGCATTGAGCACTGGGGCACTCCACATTCAGAGGTGAGGAGACGTAGACAAGTTGGCATAAGAGACTGAGAAGGAATGGACAGAAAGGTAGAAGAAAACTAGAGGAATATGTTCCCTGGAAGCCAAATGACAAAATCTTTCAGAGAGAAGGGAGTGATAAATACTGTCAAAAACCGTGGACAGATCAAGTAAGACAAAGACTGAAAAAAAATCACCCTTGGATTCACCAGCAAGGCCTCTGGAGAGACCTGGGAAGAAGAGTTTGGTGAGGTGAGAGAGGTAAAAGCCTGACTGGAGAGGTTTAGGGAAGACTGTTAGAAGAAGAAAGAGAAGCAGTATAGGAAGTTCTTTCAGGGTATTCTGCTCTAAAGGGAAGGAGAGAAATTGGATGGAGCCAAAAGCAGGCCGACAGGACTTTTATTTAAAGAAGAAATTACAGTATGTTTGTAATGCTGTGAGGAATGATTCAGTAGAGAATCAGAATGATGATTCAGAAGAGAAAGGAAAGAATTGCTGCAATAATGTCTCTGAGTAGGCAAAAGGGATGGGATCTAGTGAATCCCATGGGATTTACTAGAAGGGACGTCTTTGGGTAGGAGAAAAGATAGAATATATGGACATAGATACATGTGGGTGTGTATTTATGGTCGTGTAAACTTATAGAAATTATTTTCTGGCTACTTCAATTTTCTCAGTACAGTAGGAAGTAAGATTACCAGTTGAGGATAAAAAAGGTGGAGGAAGTGTTAGAGGTTTCAGGATGTATGAAACAGTCATCTCGGAGCGAGAAAAAGACGACTAGAGAAGCATGGTGTGACTAGAAGGCAACATTAGGAGCCCACTTCAAGTTGATGATCGTGAACTGAAAGTGAGACCAGTAAACTGGCTTGTGCTGTTTTTCTCTGATCCCCTTCAATTTGCTGTACTGGTGTAGACATAAATAGGCAGATAGATTTAACCTGGGTTGTGGTTTCACCAAGAACAATGAGGTGAGGGGAGGAAAAAAGGAGTTGAGGGTAAATGCAAGACACTGATTATCATGATTAACCATGAAACTGGGTAAGGAGGAAACAAAGCATACAAGTGGAGAAGGAACAATGAAAAAATGATAAGATCAACGGGTCCATTGGGGAAAAGGACTGCCGGAGTTAAAGAGTTTTAGAGCAAATCAGCTGAAAAGATAGGAAGTATTGGTAGGAAAACAAAGTCTGAAGTAGATCACAAATGGACTACAGTTAATAGGGAATAGCAACAGTGGCAATGAGAGTGATAAATGAGGCAGTGTGGAGAACAAAAGGAATAAGAGGCTAAGATATTGCAATAATAATTTAAATGAATAATCACCAAGATATATAACTACGAATAGGGAACAGAGTAAATGTGGTAGATGACTGCAAAATCAAGTGGTCAGTAAGGAATCTAGACTGATTAACATCAGAGTTAAGAGGACTGTTAAGGCTCAGACAAATTTTACCAGTTTTATAAAGAAACTGGTAAACTTTGTAAAGAAAACCTGAATATTAAAATTAAAGTTACATCTTTAAAAACTAATATTCACCTCTACGAAGTCCAGCAAATAATGACTTGCCCATTCAAACAGTCCCAGATGATGGTGATGGATACAGGACTTCATGAATTTATGTGACTTTTTAAAATGCTTTTTAAAACTTTCCTAAGTTAACTTTATCAATATATGTTTTTTTTTTAATCCAGGGAACATGTAAATACTTCAAGCCTGCTTTTCATAAATTCAGTCTTATTATAAATATTAGGCTCCAGAATGCCCTCCATACACAATGATACTATGACCCAACATCAAGTAGCTTTCATGTGCTTTTATGTCAACACATCCAAATTATCTTAACCAGTTAAGTGAATGAGGGTGTGAGGGATTCAGGCTAACAACATAAAACACAACAAAATATTAAGTGTAGTTTGAAGCTATGATCATGATCAAGGCACTCTACTTTTAACCAAACGAACTAACCAGCTATAATTTATATCAAAATAATCACTCAAAAATTCTGGCTTAATAAAATACATAAGTCTTGTGGATGTACTGTACAGCATGGTGACTATAGTTAACAATACTGTACTGCAGATGGTTAAGAGTACATCTTAAAAGTTCTCATCACAAGAAAAAAAATTTAACTGCGTGTGGTGATGGAAGTTAACTAGATTTCTTGTGGTGATCATTTTGCAATACAGACATATACCAAATCATTATGTTGTACACCTGAAACTAATATTATGTTACATATCAATTATATCTGAATTAAAAAAAATCCAGCTTGAAAATGCCCACATAGGATTGCATCTATACAGATAGGCCAACCAAGTTTTAAAATTGAATCACAACATAACGATAGTGAAATTAGGAAAGAGTTTTAAAAATCATATGAATCATCATTAGGAGGAAAGATCATTTAATTAGAAATACGTTACGTTTGTATACGCCACAAATGGAAGCAATATTAGCAATTCTAACATTAACAATGTCTTTCAATCAAGTCTCATAGTAAACTGATATAAAATGTTTTTTTTTCAATTTAATAAGCAATTAACTCTAAATAAGAGTACGTATCTAACTTGGTGAAGACATGATTTTCCACGATAAAAATCTAGTCTTAGTTTTTTTCCACTGGATGAAGATGCGATTTTGGTTGATGGTGAGTGCAAAATAAAAGTTCTCCGATACAGCAAGACTCTCATTTGTGCAGAGTGCCACCAACAGCCTTGTGCCCCAACCACATTGCCATGGACTAAGACACCTAATCCACCTTTGTGTGGCCACCACAGTTCAATAAGATTCCATATTCTATTTATTTACTTATTTAATTTTTTTGAGGAAGATTAGCCCTGAGCTAACATCCGTGCCCATCTTCCTCTACTTTATATGTGGGACGCTTACCACAGCATGGCTTGCCAGGTGGTGCCATGTCCTCACCTGGGATCCGAACTGGTGAACCCTGGGCCGCCGAAGCGGTACATGTGCACTGAAGCGCTGCACCATCAGGCTGGCCCAGATTCCATTTTCTTTGTTAAGAAAATCAGAAATATAATCTAACATTACAGTCAGTGTGTTGTAGTCTTGCCAACAGTATTCCACCTAAAATACTATACCGCTTTAGAATCCAGGCTACTCTAAATGATGTTGGAATATAAAGCATGTTAAGAGCTTTTTTTTTTCTTAGTGAGATAAACTAATCAGGCTTCTATGTAACATCCATTTAGCTATATACCATATGAAGACGGAGTAGAGCATCAGGGTTAAGAGTATGAACTACAAGAACCAGAATGCCTCGGTATAACCTTAGACAAGTTACACCTCTCTGTGCCCTAAGTTCCCTCATTTGTAAAATAGGGATGATGATAATACCTACTCTAGAGCATGCTTTCTCAATGATTCTTGGAGGGAAGGTTAAAAAAATCTTAGTCTTTTTATTAACAAAGCAAGGGTATACATACAGTATATGTTAAAAAACCACACAGTATATCTGTGTTATTAAAATTTCATGGGGGAGAGCATTATAAGGAAAAATATGCCTAAAAAGGCTCCTTGGGGGGGTCAATAATAAAAAAAGGTTGAGAAGATTAAATTAGATAATATATATATAAACCATTTAGAGCTATACCAGGCACATAAATAAGTACTCATTAAGTGTTAGTTAAAAACAGGTTTTTTGACTAAATGAGAAAAATAACGGATCTAAGTCTATCTTGAAATGCCAATTCACTCTCTCGCAGGCTGAAGTTTGATTTCGAAAGGGAACTCTATATGCTTAATACATAGTGACTTACGTGGAAGTGCAACAACTGATATGCAAGGAGTAGAATCATCAATACTCTGATCATCCTCAGAAGACAGACAAAGCCTTTTATGCGGAGGTTCAGTACTATCTTCTGAGTCTATTTCATCAGCTTCTAATGAAACAACACAAAACAAAACAAAAACAAACAAAAGAATCTCAAAATCTTCAAACTAATGAGGAAAA
The DNA here is from genome assembly GCF_041296235.1 of Equus asinus. Classification (NCBI taxonomy): domain Eukaryota; kingdom Metazoa; phylum Chordata; class Mammalia; order Perissodactyla; family Equidae; genus Equus; species Equus asinus. The sequence goes on along the minus strand of NC_091790.1, from coordinate 131,200,954 downwards.
AACAAAATCGTCAACAAGTAACGACTGTGAAAGAATTTTCTTACTGATTTGTTCAGTTAGCTAAACCCAGCTGTGCAAGTAGGACTCAAAAGGACATTGCCTTCTCTCTTCCTTGTGCAGTACCTCACCTCCTATTCTGATGACAAGGAACTATGAACAAAGGTGATGCGTTTTAAACAACACACTTTTGTCCTGTCAACCACCTAGCTTTTCAATATTTCACATGTAAAGACAAGGACTGGTTATTTAATTCACTCACAAATATTTACTGAATGCCTACTATGTGCTAAGTGCTGGGAACAGGACAACAATAACAGACATTCTGCCAAGGAGCTCACTGTGTAGTGGAAGAGATGACTAAACCAACAATTTCAAAATAGTGTAATAAAAGCTATGGGTAGAATGAAGAGGCTGTTACAGGACCAGAGAAGAGAGCCATTTAATTTAGACTGCAGGTGAAGGAAGGTTTCCTAGAGAAGGTGTTTTGAATTTGAAAGAGAAACAGAAGCCAGGGGAAAATGACTACTACTGGCAGTAGGAGAAATATGTGCAGTGACACTGAGGTATGAACAGCTTAAGGTATGTTAGGAAAATAAAAATAGTTGTGAACTGCTGGAACACATACATATGAGATGTGGCAGGAAGTGAGGCTAGAAGGAAAGCTGAGATGCTAAGAGGCCATGTGCCAAATTAAAGAACCTGAATTATATTCTAAAAACCACAGTAAGCTTTAAAAAAACCTTTTTACACTACTGAGTATCACGACTGATATTATTGGCAGTTTGAAAGATGAATTAGAGGTGGGAGACTGGTTAAAAGGCTATTAGAGCTACCCAGGTGAGAAATGAGAATATGAACTAAGAAAGGGGGACTTGAGACAGAGAAGGAATGGATTCAAGAAACATCACACTATCAATAAGTTTTCATGATGGAATGAATGTGGAAGATCAGAGAAAGATTCATTCCTATCCACATTTATGACTGGGACACCAAGTAATGAAACTGACTGAAAAAGGAAAAAAGAGAACTAGGTTTGGCAATTTTGTGAAATAATTCAGTTTGGGACATGTGAAATTTAAGGTGCCTATGAGAAACACAGAGAATTCAGAATAAAGACAGAAGTTTAAATCATTTTAATAGGTAGGTAGTAGTTAAAACCACAAGTTTGAATGAAATAACCCAGGGATTAAGTACTAAGTGAAAACAGAAGACAGAACCTAGGATGAGCAAAGATGAATTTGAAAGTAAAATAAATAATACAAACAAGGAATAGGTAGAGAAGAAACAACAAAATCACAAGCCTCAAGGCTGTTGATTCTTAATTCATTAGATGATCACATTAAGTCTTATTCAAATAATCATGCAAAATTCTCTAACATAGGTTCTACCACAAAAACGTTCATTTATTCACATTGGCAGGACTACTACTACATTTTCTAATGTACTACATATACTGCTGGCACCAAATGGTATCAAAGAGGAAGTGTATTATAGTTAATCCATCATCATCTTCGCAGGTTCAACATATTCTACGTATAAAATAACTGTGAGATTCATAAAGGTTGAAATTTATGGTAAATTTAAAAATACACAAAAGTATATACGTTAAAAAATAAATAAAAGTATAAATTAATATCAATTCATTACACAAAGAGATAAGTTCCTTTTCTACTGTTCTAAACTGTCTGTCTGGATAATAGGGATCAAAGGTGACATGAAACCCACAAATCCAAAAAGACGCACAATTACTTGTCAGCAAGTTCTCCTACCATTCTGAGGGCAATGAAGAATGAGGTTCCCGTCTGTGTCCCGAGTCAAAGTCACAGAGTTCACAGTTTCTAGTGTTACTGTGTCAGAATCCTCTTCAACTGTGCTCATACTCAAATCTGTACAAGAACAGATTTCAGATTAAGATTTAAAAATTATTTCCAAATATAAACATAAAGTAGCCCCCAACTTCTCCTACTTTCCTCCCCCAAAACCCCTACAATTTCTATCTGCCTACAGTGTGCTTTATGTAAAATTGCAATGGACAGGTCAGATTTCAAAAGTTTATACCCATTATTTAGAATCGGATGTAAAAATCTGCAAGAATCTGACTGCTATGACTAAAAACTACAGCACTTACTTTTTAAAAAGTTTTTACCACATCCAATGAAAGAGAACCTGTTCTAAGTTGTCTGTCATATCAGCAAAACTCTCACTACAATTTGTTTTTCATTGGCAGCTTTGTGATGTGTTCAATTTAGGATTTTTTAGAAGATTCATCAAAACTTTTAAGAATTACTTCTCCAAAAATACTTTTTACAAGTATTGAGGCTCTACTATTACCTGAAAAATAGCTATATTATTTTCTGAAAAACACCTTCTTCCTGTTTTTTCACAACATGAAACAAGTGCATATACCCATCATTTGCCAAATTGCTTTTCTAATAGATATGGAGCTAGGGCTTCTTTTGAAATAGAGAACTATTTTTGTTTAAAGTGCCTTTACCTGCTATTTTACACATATATTAGTCTCCTCTTGTTCAGACTGAATGAGCAGAGTCTTAGAATACAATATCTTATGTTGACAGGGAGAAATGTATTGAATTATAATCACTGGCCTGGTTGAAGTCTTCAAGCTTACCTTATAAAGTTCAATGAAGTTCTTGCCTCAATACTCAATTTTGGTCTTGCCCATACTACTTTTTAGCAACTAAACAATACAGAAGACATAAGCCTTGGTGTGTACTAAATTAATCACTCAATAGTCTGCTCATATATTTACCATTTACACAAATGCATTTTCCTTTTGCAGAAAAACTTAAGATCTATTAAGATTTACATGGTGAAGATCCAGTGATTCATTAAAGTTTCACTATCCAAATTACTGTTCTAAAAGGACACAACTCACTTTACAATGGTAAAGATATCACTTCCAAATTAAAGATAAATGGAAATCATGATCTAGTTACAGCTAAAATTTGTCAATCATGAGGTGAGGTCTTTGGAACAAAGGCAGGCTTACCTAGAAGACAGATGGATCAGCTACAGCCCTTCCCACAGAATCAAGTCGCCTTCCCTTAGCTACCAGCATCACTTTCATGTTATCCAGATTGTTTTTCTCCCATGTTCCTACCCCTGCAACACTCTGAAAAAAATTATAGCATTACACAATAAGGCTTAATAAGAACAAAAACTCGTGTGCTAGCAGTATGCTGATGTCACTCTAGCCTCAAGGTTCTGTGATGTCTCAATTAGAAGAGGAATGACAAAACCAGAATTCTTTAAGTATACCTTTTGGAAATAAGCATCTAAAAGCATTACTCAACGAAGGGTAGAAATGACAAGATCCTCTACCTACTTAGCTTATACGCAGTTTCTCACCCCAAGATGTCCCTCATCAGGCAAACGTTCTTGGAAAACATAGTTTGAACTATGTTAGTGGTTCTATGATCTGTAGACCTCGGTACACATAACAGTATCCAGGGTGTACATCAACTAATGAAGTACCATAAATAGTAACTACCAGTAAACGTATTGTTTCTTTATAATAATCAACATCTCTCTTTATATATATATTTCATCTTACAGCATTAAAAATTATATAATATCTGTGAACAACCCTGCCTGGGAACATGTTGAAAAAAATCCTAAACAATCAGGCCAGAAAAGGTAAATTACAAGCAAGCTTTTGTGCAATGTGAAACTTACAAAACCTGAAATGGCTGATTTTTAAAGGTTTCTTTCAATAGGCTTCTCATATTCATCCCAAAAGGTCAACCAAAACTTAAAACGTACAGTAGGATTTGAGGTTCAAGGGGATGTTTCAGCAAAAACTAAGGATTAAAATTCCCATTTTTGCAGTATTCTAATTAGAACTCCTCTCCAGGGTGGTTTTGAGAATTGCTATACATAAATAAGTCTGCAGTAAAAAAGGTACAGATCCTGCACCTCTAATCTTCTATTAGATTTCATGTTGTTCTCATTTCTGAATCCATTAAATTTTTAAAAAGCTGGTTTGTAAGTAATATCTACTGACTGCAGAAGAAAGAGAAATGAAACGTTTAAAAAAAAAGTTAAAATCATTGATAAACTTACACAAATCAGGGTTCACTATCTTTGGGGGGGTGTGTGTGTACATGTGTGAGACTACAGTGCATAAGCAATTTTTTTTTTTTTTTGAGGAAGATTAGCCCTGAGCTAACTACTGCCAATCCTCCTCTTTTTGCTGAGGAAGACTGGCCCTGAGTTAATGTCCATGCCCATCTTCCTCTACTTTATACGTGGGATGCCTACCATAGCATGGCTTTTGCCAAGAGGTGCCATGTCCGCACCTGGGATCCAAATCGGCGAACCCTGGGCTGCCGAGAAGCAGAATGTGTGAACTTAACTGCTGCGCCACTGGGCCGGCCCCCATAAGCAATTTTATATCCTGCTTTTCAGAGTTCATTTATATTGAAAAGTGTGAAGAAAACCAAGTTAGGTATTTATCTGAAGTTTTCTGTATCATTTAAAACTTACACTACATAAAAAACATGACATCATTTAACAACCCGTCACTGGATATTTATGCTGTTCCCGATTTTTCATTTCCTTAAAACATACTGAAACATTTACAGACTCTATTTCCTTAAACAATACTCGTGAAAATTACTAGATCAAATATGACAAAATGAACTGTTAAGTCACCCTGTACTTTTTCCAGAAAGGTTGTATAAATTTATATCCCAACCATTGAGGTGTAAACTCTACTCCTGGTAACCTTGCCAGTATTTTTGTTTAAAAAGGAACCACAAAGTAAAAAACAGCCAACTGCTCATTTGATAAGTGCAAAATGGTACTGGTTTAGCATTTTAATGAATGTCGTCTCAGGACTCAATCTAAAACGCTGGGAAAAAGAAAAAATAAAGGCGGATTTGAAAAGATATGGTAAGATACGGTAAGGTACAAGGAAAAAGGAGTCTGAAATAGCTAGATGAAAGAATTTCATTCTTGAAACCTGTATTGGTTAGAGGTGATCCCACGCAGTGCACTAGCTTTAAATCAGGAATCTGGTTCATGTTTTAAAGTTCGGTAACTCGTTACAGATTACTAAGTGGTTCTACACTGCTTTGCAAATCAACAAGCACATGTGTTCAATCAACAAACATACACCACAGACCTACTATGTGCCAGGCACTCTCTAGGCCCTAAGGATACAGTGGTCACTTTTTTTACCCTGAGAGATATGCTCTCCACTCACTCTCCTGGGGTTTCTCCCACACCCATAGTTAAAGCTACATGGCAGTATACTTATCAGTATTTAAGAAACTCACCTGGCTTTATTTTTACTTTTAATAGGTAACATATTTACATGGTTCAAAATTCAAAAGGTAAAGGTGGTTAGTATACAGTGAAGCCTACTTCCCACTCCAATTCCCCAGTCACCCAGTCTTCCTCCCTGGAGAAACAGTATCAATTTTTCATGCCTCCTTCCAGTTATTTTATGCACATATAAGTCAATATATCCCTTCCTGCCACATACAGTCTTTTTACAGAAATAGTATTATATGACAAACACTGAACTTTACCTTAATGGCTACTTTACATTGCCTCAACAGCACCATGAAGAGACACCACTGCAAATATGTGCCTGCAAACCAGCCAACTGATTAATAACAGCAAAGTCCCTAAGATATAGGACCTGATTTCACCTGTTGGAAGAAAAAAAAGCAGCCAGCACTGCAGAGGCTTTCAAGCAAGAGGGAGAGCAGCTGAATTTAAGGTTGGAGATAAAGACAGGGGCAGATCTCATGAGGCCTTACAAATCCTTGGAGGGTTTTAAGTTATGGGAATATAATTTACATTTTTAAAAGATTACTTAGACTGCACTATGGAGAACCGATAAGGCAGTAAGTTATGAAGACAAGCTGTTGTCCAAGAGATGACTGTCATTTGGAATGGGCGGCAGAACTAAAAGAAAGGAAGCTGGACAAGTGGATATACTTTGGAGGAATGTTGACAGATTTGCTGAATCAAGAGATGATGGAGATTAAGAGAAAGGCAGCTATCTTAAGAAAATTCCTACACTTTCGTCTTGAACAGCTGATTGAGTTGTGAGGAACTAAAATGTATATTAAATATTACTATTAATATCAATAATTAATAATAAGGCACGCAGGGGCCGGCCTGGTGGCACAGCAGTTAAGTTCGCATGTTCCACTTCTCAGCGGCCCACGGTTCACCGGTTTGGATCCCGGGTGCGGACATGGCACCGCTTGGCACGCCATGCTGTGGTAGGCATCCCACGTATAAAGAGTAGAGGAAGATGGGCACAGATGTTAGCTCAGGGCCAGCCTTCCTCAGCAAAAAGAGGAGGACTGGCAGTAGTTAGCTCAGGGCTAATCTTCCTTAAAAAAAAAATAAATAAATAAGGCATGCAAATGAAGATGTCAAGTTGACAGCTGGAATTCAACAGGCAAGGATTAGACCTATAAAACTGAGTTAATAGCATGCAAATTGTGTTTAAGATCATCTAGAGAGGTTAGAGAAGACAGCCTAGATTCCAGTTTTGGAACACTCCGTACTGGTTGGAAGTCAAGCAATACATAGACAAGCAAAGGAGATTGAGAAGAACAGCTAATGATAGAGGAGGAAAACTAAGAGGTGTGAACTAACAGACACATGAGTGTTTTTTAAGTAGTCAACAGTGTTCAATACTGCTGAGAGGACAAGCTGATGGAGAAGTGACTATCTGATGTGGCAACATGGAGAACATTGGTGACCTTAACGAAAGTAGTTTCAGGGGAGTAGAGGGGGCAGAAGCCCCACTGGAACAGAGAACTGGAAGTGAGGAAGACAATAAATACAAACAACAGGTCTTTTACGAGGTTTAGCTTTCAAGGCAGAGTGAGAGGATACCAGCTAGCCACAGCAGGGTCAGGACAGCTGCTATTCAGAAGAGCACATCTGTACAGTCATGCATCACTTGACAGGGCTATGTCCTGAGAAATGCATTGTTAGGTATTCTGTCTGTGCAAACACCATAGAGTGTACTTATACAAACACACATAGGCTCTATGTTTCTAATTTTATGGGACTACCATTGTATACATGGTCCATCCTTGGAATGAAATGTTACGTGGTACATGACTGTATTCTCATATGACTATTAGAGTGACTGAGAAAGCGGTGAATAAATCAACTTTTGATAGTAAGGTACAAAGTTTAGTATTTTACTGTCTTGTATTCTAATTCATTATACAAGAAACTGTGCTTAACTTTTGGATGCATTCCCCATTTGGTTTATCAGGGAAATATATCAGATCATCTCCAATTCTACTATCAAGTATTTGGTCCTCTTTGGGGCAAATAAATACACACCATTGGTCCATTTAGATCTTTCCTTGTTTCTCTGTGATATTTATACCATACGTACTGTTTTCACATTAACTAGAAATGAGAAGACAAGGGAGGAAAAAAATAAATTCTAATAGTGAACTTTAACTGGTAAAATGGCATTTTTGCATGTTCCCATCATTTGGTAAAGTTAACAATACCCTAATAAAATTAAGAAGCCTGAAATGTGGTACAAAACACTCATAATGGAGTACTTATATTTAAATGGGAAATATATTTGTTTTCATTTATAGATCCCAATGAACAAGATGACCCTATTTAACGTAGAACAAAAACAACTCTTGGATCTGTTACTTAACACAGTTTTTAATTAAAGAAATGAGTCCTTTATCCTACTCCATTCCAATACTGATGTTAAATTTTTATGCAATGGATTATTATTTTTTTTTTTAAACTCTTTTTTTTTTTTTTTTTAAAGATTTTATTTTTTCCTTTTTCTCCCCAAAGCCCCCCGGTACATAGTTGTGCATTCCTCGTTGTGGGTTCCTCCAGTTGTGGCATGTGGGACGCTGCCTCAGCGTGGTCTGACGAGCAGTGCCATGTCCGCACCCAGGATTCGAACCGACGAAACACTGGGCCGCATGCAGCGGAGCGTGCGAACTTAACCACTCGGCCACGGGGCCAGCCCCGCAATGGATTATTTTAGACTGCCATTTCCATCAACTGAGTCTACATAATTGTTCTGATTGATAGGACAGTGAATGATGGGAAGAGACTACATGGTATGAAAACATTCAGTATTATAATATACTTTTATAAGGGGAAATCAAGCAAGCTACAGAACACATAGCACCAGAATTTTACTGGATTAAAGATTGAGAAACACTAGCTGAGAGGCAAAGTTTCTAGCATAACTCAACTAATACACACTAAAGACACATTTAGTTTTCATGTCTTTTTCCTGACCCCCATGAAATAAGAAAATCATTCATATTCCTCTGTAACTTTTGTAATCTTTCCAGTCTTTTATCCATGTATCAACACATCTTCTTGTGTTTACAACATTGAGATCATACTGTTACATCTTTTATAATACTTTTTTTTGCACTTTATTAGCATTTTCTAATATTGCTACTTATTTTTCTATGGCATTTTTACTGGGTAGATAGGGTCTAAATTTATCTAACCATTAACCTATTACTAAACATTTTTGTTTTTGAGATCTTGCCATTATAAAGACGATACCTATCACTGCATATAATTAGTGCCTTAGGAAATGCTTCTAAGTGCATTTGCTTATTAATGTACACTAAAGAATTTGAAAAAAAAATAATTTGAAAGATGCGTTTTAAGAGATTTTTAATTTGAAAGAAACTCTTTGCTAAATAGAAAGTAGAAGAGAATTTCTACATCCTGAACACAGGTATACAGAGGCATGTCAGAAAACAGACAAAGCCACAGAATAACATCTTGGACACTGATTTTATTCAAGATAGGAATAAGAACACTTCGCACTTGAGATTGAATGCTTTGGACTATGGTCCCAGGCCCCTGGGGATCTGCTCTTCCCTATACTCTGAAGAAGTTTGAGGAGTGCAGCTATAAATGAACATAAAGCATATTGAATTAAGGTACCTAATTAATGTTCCTTCCAGCTTGGTTTCAAGGTGGTAAAACATGAATATACTGCACCATAAAAGATCAATAAAGATGTTTATTATAATAGGCTTTAATTGCTTAAGATGTTGATTTCAACCATGAACTACTGAAAACAATGTCATTATTAGAGTCAAAGGAATTACTTGGTAGTATGTATCACTTCTAGGCGTAGCACTTCATACCTGGTTTGGCAATAAATTCATATTGCTCATTAAAAAGCAAAAATATTATTTTTCACCAAGTGCATAATTTAAAAGCTTATAATGTATATTTGGCTATATTTTAAGATTTTATCTATTCAAAATTGAGCACTTAATGCAAGGTACCACCTGAAGCTCTTTAAAGGGAATACATCAAATTATCACTATAGTCCTCTGATTTACACTGAACTTGATTTTAAAGAGTACTTCCTCAACAGATACTAAAATACACATGAGCAGTAAATAAACCTAATGAGCCTGTCTTTTGCTACGTAACACCTGATGGTAAGTAAAGATTAGTTTTGACAACCTGGTCCTTGGATGAATGGTCTGACAACAGTATACATAACCAAAATGACAGCTTAAAAAGGGAAAATGTGTAAAAAACAAAACAAAAAACCAAAAAAACTCAAACAAATAAAAAAACCTAATCATTCATAAAGGGTTCTCCAGTGCGCTTTTCCCTAACTACTACTTTCTGGTATTCAGTCATGAAATGGGACATCTTTCCATAAACTTGAAAAAGCAGATATGATAAAGAGATTCCTTCTTTTATTTAAATTTATTGTTTACCTTTACGGAATGAAAGCAAAAAGAAAATGCAAATAGGTTTCTATTACAAGAATTCTCTTCACAAAAGGAAAGACAAAACATGAAAAAAGGGGGAAAATCCTATGAAAGCAAACAAATGTCAATCATTTGATAACTGTATTTTAGATTTAACACACAGCGGTAGGTTCACCACTTTCTCAAGTCATTTCATATTTCAGAAAAAGCTTTGGAGCTGAAATTGCAAAGCTTTTAGAAGTGTATCAATTCCTAGGAAATCCTTTTTTATTTTTTTTGAGGAAGATTAGCCCTGAGGTAACATCTGCCGCCAATCCTCCTCTTTTTGCTGAGGAAGGCTGGCCCTGAACTAACATCCGTGCCCATCTTCCTCCACTTTATATGCGCCTGCCACAGCATGGCTTGCCAAGTGGTGGCCATGTCCGCACCTAGGATCTGAACCCGCGAACCCCTGGCTGCTGAAGTGGAACGTTTGAACTTAATGAACCTAACACTGTGCCACTAGGCCGGCGTCAGGAAATCCTTTCATATGGGGAAAAAAGTGCTAAAAATGATGGCAGTCACAGAAAATTAACTATTAAAAAGAAAAATTCTGTTTTGAGAAGGCAAGTTAATGTCTCAGTGTTAAATAGCCAGCCTCTATATGTGATATTTAAAAAGCGGAACTCTTCCTAAACTTTATTGCTAAAGTTTTGATGTCTTTGCAACAGATACATGGTTAATGTAAACGATCTAGGACCTCAATAGTTTCAAAAACACTTCCCAACCTCCTCAATATTTTAACATCTATGTGCCAGGCTGTAAATCCCTAGGGACACTTGTTTTACATTATCTTTTTCATCCTTACAAGTGTTAACTTAAGCCAATGTACTTACTTAATGGAGCATGACAAGAACAATTCTTTAATAAAACTATGTTATTTTCAGGACACAAAAATCCACTACAACTTTAATAAAAATTAGGGTCTGTAGACATTGGAGAGATAAATGAAGTGAGCAGAAAGATAAGCATTATGTGGAGACAGTAAGGACTAGTTTTACTGTTTTTATTTCAACACTAGTAACATCTAAGTAACCTTACAAATAATACATTTATCTCTCCCACTGCCTTGGGGTAAAATGAGATAACCTTTTCCCATCTTAAAAAAAAGTCTGTAAAAAGAAGAGAACTTAAAAAAATAGAAAACAGACTAAAGAGGACACCTACTTTCTTCTAATTGTCTACCAGTAACCATTTTCTCAGTTAAGCTCTGCTTTCAAAGCTCAAATCCTAACTCCAAAACTCTTTTGTGACTTCCTCCCCTCAGAATACTTCTAAAACCTGAATACTAAGAGAAAAATGTTTATATAGCATATACTCACGTAACTGCTGAAAGGAGGGACTTAAAGTTCTAAATAAATATGCAATGCCCAGTACTTACTGATTCACTGCTGTTGAAGACAGGGCAACAGCATTTTGGCTCCACCATCTAGTCAACTGCAATCAAAGAGATTCACGCAGGATATGCAGGTTCTAGATCAGTCCCAAAAAGCATATTTTGGGGTGAGTCTAACAACTAAAATACTTAAAAAAAAATTAGCTTCTTTGGTGGAACACATAAGCACTTAGCACATGGGAGTTAAAATAACGGGTTAAAATCATCACAAAACGTGAAATGTGGGGCCAGTCCTGTGGCTGAATGGTTAAGTTCCTGCACTCAGCTTCAGCCACCCAGGGTTTCTTGGGTTCGGATCCTGGGCCTGGACAGGGCACTGCTCATCAGGCCATGCTGAGGCAGGGTCCCACATAGCACAACCAGAAGGACCTACAACTAGAATATACAACTATGTACTGGGGGGCTTCGGGAAGAAGAAGAAAAAAGGATTGGCAACAGATGTTAGCTCAGGTGTACCAATCTTTGAGAAAAAAACATGAAACGTATTTTTCTTCATAACTGTAACAAGTAATGTTTTTTTCAGAAACAATTAAGCTATTTTTTTGTCCCTTGTGAATGAAGGAAAAAACTTTATTCTCACACCAAATTTAACTCAAGATGGCCTGGCAATTTTTTTAATGTTAAGGAAAGTAATTTTAATTTTTTCCTCTTAACTAAATTTCTAAATATTCTCCTAATAAATGACATCTTGCCACTACTACATCATCATAGTAAAAAGCTAAGTTTTAGGTGTATTATCACCACAGAATCTTTAAATGGTGGAGCGGTGGTAAATTACTCAAATTACTAAAAAATAATTTTCAACAGTAATACTCAAAAAGTTATTTGAAATCCGAATTTAAAACCAGCTCAAAGAAAGAAAGTAAAGTCATGGAAAAATATAAAAATCCTTAACTGAAAAAGAAAAATAGATTTTGTTTGTAAAACTTTCAACACAATGGAGGAACACTTTCTTAGTTAAACTAAAGCTTAAAAGCTCTAAATGGTCGTCTTTCACCAATTAAAAACAGAAGTATAATTAGTAAAATTTCCAAACGGTATTATCTATGCTTAAAACACTGAATATTAGAAAGTAATCCTACAGAACATGCATTTGTCGGATGTTCCAAGAAGCAGCCTCGTTTGTCAAAAAGGATGTACAAGACGATGAATCAAGCTACAAGGAAAGCAACCTTACACATTGAACTTTCAAATTCAATCGTGGAAAGAGAGGAGTGCTGACTTAGACTCGCCCCCTCCTTATCCACACCGAATACTTTTCATTATAAAAACACATGCTGTATCATTCAACTGCATAGACCGGCACTTGGCCACTCCTCTCAAATCTAAGCCAGAGATTGGGTTAAAACACTCTACTGCCCTGAAGAAACTCTCAAAACAAAGTCTATTTTAAAGGATAAAGAAGGATTAAAAATTTTAAAACTTCCTCCGAACTCGGCAAAATACAATTACTATTTTACCGACGCAGTCTATCGTTCCCTGTCCGGCTAGGGCGGGCTCTCATCCGCACTTCAGCTCATGTCCTTCCTTTTTAAGGGACCCGGGCTGACAGGCTTCGGCCACAACCCCGATTCCTTCGGCCTGGGCCAGGAATAGCCGAGCGAGAGGGAGCCCAGAAAGAAGGGAGTAGAGTCTGAAACGCAAACAAGGTAAAAGAAAAAGGGAGGGGGCGCCGAGACCCGCCCCAGCTCTCTCAAGCCCACCTCTCCTATCCTAGACCGCATAATAACCGGTAAGGTAACGAAATAAATTTTAGAAAAAGACCACCACGAGAAATCGAGTAAGGCTCCTTTACTCTCCACATTCCCCGGCCCAATTCTCTACCAAACCGCCCAGCCCACCCCACCCCCAGGGGTCCTGGCGCCATTTAGCTCCTCCGAAGCCGCCGCCATTTTCCGCCCCCGCCGGATCGGTGCTGTGGCTCGTCGACCGCTCACTACCCTGCTTTGCAGCCGGAGCCACCGCCGCAGGCCCGGCCCTAAGAGGGAGGCCCTGGGCTGAGCGTGCGGGGTTAGGCAGCTTCAGCGTCGCGAAGGCCCAGCTCCGGCCCCGCCCGCGGTGCCCGGGCGCCGGCAGCTAGCGCGGGCCGTGGGGAGCAGGCAGGCGGCAAGGGGGCCGGACAGGCTACACTGGGCGGAGCGGCCCTGGCGGTGGTTGGGACCTGAAGGTTCCATCGCACTTACTTCCTGTTTTGGGTCCGGGCACTTTGGAAGAACCAGGATGGAGGCTCCAAAAAATACCAGGATGGAGGAAGCAGCCACGGGCAAGAGCGGCTGCAGCTGGAGTAAGCGAGCGCGACAAGCCACCGGAAACGGAGCTACGGCCGCGCCCCGCCCCCAGCCCCCGCACGCTCCCCCTCCCACCCTCCTTTCCTCTGGGGCGGCTCTGTGCGCCTCCTGTAGCGTCACTTCCGGCCAAGTCGGAGCGCGAAGAAAGGTCCCGAGCTTCAATCTCAGAGTGTGTGGTGGTTGTCGTCCGCTGTTGTCCTCCTCTCCTTGTTATCTCGGTACCGACTGTCCCGCTGCTGGTGCTGTAAAGGCGGCTTTTTTTGTTTGGTTCAACTATGATCTTTGTTCCAGGGACAGTTAGACCTTGGGAGCCAAATTTCATAATTCCCCGGAACTCGGATTGGAGGGCGCCGGGTGTGGAACGGCTTGAAAACCGGGAGTAAGTGCAGAAGAAAGCCTGGAATTGTGTGTCTGGCCCTTGACGCTTGGTCAGCCTTGCCGTAGGCGCTTTAAGTGAGGTGTTAACTGTGTGATGCAGTTCTTGGTGAAATGTATCCTCTGTGAGTGTAGGAAGATGCTAGTCTGTGATGCACAGCTGGTTTTATAGCACTGTTTTTCTATGCTGGCTGCTCTTCAGTTACAGGCATACCTCAGAGACACTGCGTGTTGAGTTCTAGACCCCTGTAATAAAGCTAGTCACAAACTTTTTTGTTTCCTACTGCATATAAAAGTTGTGTTTACACTCCGTCGTAGGCTAAGTATGCAATAGTGTTATGTCTTAAAAAAATGTACATACCTTAATTAAAAAATACTTGTTTGTTTAAAAATGTGCTACCCATCATTTGAGCCTTCAGGTAATCATAATCTTTTTCTGGTGGAGGTCTTGCCTCCATATTGATGGCTGCTGACTGGTTAGGGTGGTGGTTGCTGAAGGTTGGGTTGGCTGTGGCAATTTCTTAAGAGGATAATGAAGTTTGTCTTATTAATTGACTCTTCCTTTCACAAATGATGCTCTGTAGCATGTGATGTTGTTTGATAACATTTTGCCTGCAGTAGAACTTTCAAAATTGGAGTCAGTCCTCTCAAACCCTGCCCCTGCTTTATCTACTAGGCTAATGTGTTCTAAACCTTTTGTTGTCATTTCAAGTCTTCACACCCTGTTCACCAGGAGTAGATTACATGTCAGGAAACCACTTTGCTCTTGCATAAGAAGCAACTCCTCATCCATTAAAATTTTATCATGAGATTTGCGGCAGTTCAGTCACATCTTCAGGTTCCACTTCTAATTCTAGTTCTCTTGCTATTTCTGCTACATCTGCAGTTACTTCCTCCCCTGAAGTCTTGAACCTCTCAAAGTCGTCCAAGAAGGATGAAATCAACTTCTTCCAAACTCCTGTTAATGTTGATACTTTGTCCTTTTCCCTTGAATCACAAATGTTCTGCATGGCATCTAGAATGATGAATCCTTTCCAGAAGGTTTTCAATTTACTTTGCCCAAATCTATCAGAAGAATCACCAGCTATGGCAGTTCCAGCCTTACAAAAAGTATTTCTTAAAAAATCAAACTTGGAAGTCAAAATTACTCTGTTATCCATGGGCTGCAGAATGGATGTTGTGGTAGTAGGCACACTACCACAGGTAGTAGGTAGTAGTAATGAAAACAACATTAATCTCATTGTACCTCTCCATTAGACCTCTTGGGTGAGTAGGTGCATTGTCAATGAGCAGTAATATTTTGAAAGGAGTCTTTTCTTGTGAGCAGTAAGTCCCAACTGTGGGCTCAAAATATTTAGTAAACCATGTTGTAAACAGATGTGCTGTCTTCCAGGCTTTGTTGTTGTATTTGTAGTGCACAGGCAGAGTAGATTTAGCATAATTTTTAATGGTCCTAGGATGTTCAAGGATGGTAAATGAGCACTGGCTTCAACTTCAAGTCACTAGTGGCCTCTAACAAGAGAGTTAGCCTGTCCTTTGAAGCTTTGAAACCGGGCATAGACTTCTCCTCTCTAGCTGTGAAAGTCCTAGATGGCATCTTCTTCTAATGTAAGACTGTTGTGTCTACATTGAAAATCTGTTGCTTACTGTAGCTACCTTCATTAATTATCTTAGCTAGATCTGGAGAACTTGCTGCTGCTTCTACGTCAGCACTTGCTGCCTCCCCTTGCACTTTTGTGTTATGGAGACAGCTTCTTTACTTAAACCTCACGAATCAACCTCTCTGAACATTTCTTCTGCAGCTCCCTCACCTCTCAGCCCTCATAGAATTGAGAGTTAGCGCCTTGCTCTGGATTAGGCTTTGGCTTAAGGGAATGTTGTGGCTGGTTTGGTTTTAGACCACTGAAACTTTCTCTCTATCAGCAATAAGGCTGTTTCACTTTCTTTCTTTCTTTTTCTTTTTTATTTTTTAAAGATTGGCACCTGGGCTAACAACTGTTGCCAATCTTCCCTTTTTTTTTTCAAAGATTGGCACCTGGGCTAACAACTGTTGCCAATCTTTTTGTTTTTTTTCTGCTTCATCTCCCCAAAGCCCCCCTGTACACAGTTGTATATCATTAGTTGCACGTACTTCTAGTTGTGGGATGTGGGACACCGCCTCAACATAGCCTGACGAGCGGTGCCATGTCCGCGCCTAGGATCCGAACCCCAGGCCGCCGCAGCAGAGCGCGTGAACTTAACCACTCGGCCATGAAGCCAGCCCCTGTTTCACTTTCTTATCATTTGTGTGTTCACTGGAGAAGCACTTTTAACTTCTTTCAGGCACTTTTCCTTTGCATTCACAACTTTGCTAACTGGCATGAGAGCTTTTGGCCTCTCTCTGCTTTTGACATGCTTTCCTTACTAAGCTTAATCATTTCTAACTTTTGATTTACAGTGAGAAATGTAACTCTTCCTTTCACTTAAACACTTAGAGCCCATTACAATGGTTATTAATTGGCCTAATTTCAATATTCTTGTGTCTCAGGGAATAGGGATTGTGAGGAAGAGGTAGAGAGCTGAGGGAACATCTTGGTGGAGCAGTCGGAACACACACAACATTTATCCATTAAGTTTGCTGTCTTATATGGATGTGGTTCATGCCATCCCCAAACAATAGTAACATCAAAGATCCCTGATCGCAGATCACCATAACAACTATAATAAAATGAAAAAGTTTGAAATGTTGTGAGAATTACCAAAATGTGACACAGAGACATGCAGTAAGCAAATGCTGTTGGAAAAATGGCACTGATAGACTTGCTTATTGCAGGTTGCCACAAACTTTCAATTTTTTCAAAATGCAATAGCTGTGAAGTGCAGTAAAACAAAGGGTGATAAAATAACATAATGTGCCTGTACCTGGGGAGCTTTTAGAGAAGGCCAGTACTCAGGCCCTGCCCCCAGAATAGTCTGTGAGAAGCTTTTGAGACCTCAGTGGACATGTTGTTTGCTTTTGTTATTAAAGAATTCTAAACCTTGAAAATTTGAAGATTAGGAGGTCTGAACCCTGTTACAACTCTTTTTATGATTCTGACTTCATTTTACTTGTTTATGAACCTAGATTTATTATACTCTGCTTTTATTTCTCTACTGAGATGACAGAAGTTTAAAAGTTAGACTTGTCTGATGTTCTTGCATCCAACAACTCTGTAGAATCACACTATATTGTCATGATGAGAATGTAGTCAGCATCAGTTGTAAAGGTCAAATGAAGTCTATCAAGAATGTGAATATGTACATCCTAAATTGGTCCAGTGAGGTTAATAATACTTAGTGATTTTTTTCCTCTGTTATTTCAGCATTTTTTGATTGTTCTGTGCAACTCTGGATTCCTTTGAATACAAAATGTAGTTGAAAGACTTGGTAGAAGTGACACTACTTCATCAGAAAAAAAACTGGGGGAAAAAAGCCAGCTACACACTGAAATGGATTTAGAAAGATAAGTATTTGTTTAGATTTTAAGCCAAATGTACATAGTTTTCATCAGTAATCCACATTGCCTTACTAGTCTTTGGAGTAATTTTCTTACTCATAAATGTTTCATTTCACAAAAAGAATGTAAAACAAAATGAGATACCATTGTACATCTATTAGAATGGCTAAAGTCCAAAACACTGACACCACGAAGTGCCGGTGAGGATGTAGAATTATAGGAACTCTCATTCATTGCTAGTGGGAACGCGAAATTGTACAGCCACTTTGAAAGACAGTTTGGCAGTTTCTTACAAAACTAAACATATTGTTACCACATGATCTAGTAATTGCTCCTTAATATTTACCCAAATGTGTTGAAAACTTCTGTCCGCATAAAAATCTGCACACAGATACTGATAGCAACTTATTTATAATTGCCAAAACTTGGAAGCCAGCAAGATGTGCTTCAATAGGTAAATGGGTAAATTGTGGTACATCAATACAATGGAATATTATGCAATGCTAAAAAGAAATGAGCTATCAAGCCGTGAAAAGACATGGAGTAAACTTAAATGCATATTGCTACGTGGAAGACGTGAATCTGAAAAAGTTAAATACTGTGTGATTCCAATTATATGATATTCTGAAAAGGGCAAAACTATTGAGACAGTAAAAAGACCAGTAGTTGCCAGAGTTTGGGGCTGGAGGGAGAGGAATAGGTGGAGCACAGGATTTTTAAGACAGTAAAATAATTCTGTATGATAATGCAATAGTAGATACATGCCATTATACATTTGTCAAAACCCATAGAATGTACACCACCACTAGTGAACCCTAATATAAACTATGGACTTTGGGTGTTAATGATGTGTCACTGTTGGTTCATCATTTGTAACAAAAGCACCACTCTGGTGGGGGATGTTAATAATGGGGGAGGCTGTGAATGTGTGGGGCAGTGTATATGGGAAATCTCTGTACCTTCCTTTCAATTTTGCTGTGAATCTTAAACTGCTCTAAAAAATAAAATCTATTAAAAAAAAAGAAAGTATGAAAGCACTAAATAAGCCTTTGGATTTGGACAACATGAGCCAACATTTATTGAGTGCTTACGTATGAATTAAATGCTTTACAAACGTGTTAAACTCATTTGATGTTCACAAGTGCCAAATGCGTCAGTACAGTTATTACAAATGAATCCCATTTTAGACAAGAACAAAAAAGAAGTGAAGGAATGTGTCCAAGGGCACACAGCAAATAAGTGGTAGAGTCAGAATTAAATCCTCCGCTCCAGAGCCTCTGCTCTAAACTACCCTTCTGCAGCTCACAAAATACACTTGGGCAACAGTCTTTTATAATGAAAACAAATTATTATAGCCAGTTTCCAGAGTCTTTACTGAACTGGAAGATGGACATGTTTGACCAATTTAAAAGAAATAAATTCTAGAAGCAGCATTTTATTGCATCTAACTTTATTACCAATTTGTGGTGCTCTCTGCATCCTATTGTTGTTATGCTATTTATCATTCAATTTTTCAATGAGTATATAAGTAATACGAAAGCAAAACCATGAGGCAGGATAGTGCTGTGGTATAGACATTGGAGTCAGACCTGAGTGTGAATTTGGCTTCACTAATAATGAACTATCAGAGAAATTAAGAAAAACAATTCCATTTACAATTACATCAAAAAGAAGAAAATACCTAGGAATAAATTTAACCAAGGAGGTGAAAGACCTGTATATTGAAAACGGCAAGGCATTAATGAAAGAAATTGAAAGACACAAATAAATACAAAGATATTCCATGCTTGTGGATTGGAAGAATTATTAATATTGTTAAAATGTCCATACTACCCAAAGCGATACACAGATTCAATGCAATCCCAGTAAAAATTTCAATGACATTTTTCACAAAAATAAAACAATTCCAAAATTTGTATGGAATCACAAGAGACCCCAAATAGCCACAGCAATCTTGAGAAAGAAGAACAAAGCAGGAGGTATCACATTTCCTGATTTCAAACTATATTACAAAGCTATAGTAGTTAAAATAGTATGGCATTGGCATAAAAACAGACACATAGATCAATGGAACAGAATAGAGAGCCCAGAAATAAACCCACGCATATATGGTCAATTAATTTATGACAAGGGAGCCAAGAATACACAATGGAGAAAGGGCAGTCTTCAATAAATGGTGTTGCAAAAACTGGTCAGCGACTTGCAAAAGAATGAAACTGGACCATTATCTTACACAATACACAAAAATTAACTCAAAATGGATTAAAGACTTGAACATAAGACCTGAAACCATAAAACTCCTAGAAGAAAATAGGCAGTAAGATCCTTGACATGGATCTTGGCAATGGTTTTTTGACTCTAACACCAAAAGCAAAAGCAACAAAAGCAAAATAAACAAGTGAGGCTACATCAAACTAAAAAGCTTCTGCACAGCAAAGGGAACCATCAACAAAAAGAAAAAGCAACCTCTTGAATGGGAGAGAATATTTGCAATCATATATCAGATAAGGGGCTAATATCCAAAATATATGAAGAGGCTCATACAACTCAATAACAAAAACATAACCTTATTAAAAAAATGGGCAGAAGATCTCAACAGACATTTTTCCAAAGAAGACATACAGATGGCCAACAGGTACATAAAAAGATGTTTAATATAACTAATTATCAGGGAAATGCAAATCAAAACCACGATGAGATATCACCTCACACCTCTAAGAATCGCTATTATCAAAAAGACAAGATGTAATAATTACTGGTGAGGATGTGGAGAAAAGGGAACCCTTGTGCACTGTTGGTGGAAAAATAAACTGTTGCAGCCACTATGGAAAACAGAATGGAGTTTCCTCAAAAAATTAAAAATAGAACTACCACATGACCCGGCAATTCCACTTCTGGGTATTTATCTGAAGAAAACAAAAACACTAACTTGAAAAGATATATGCACCCCATATTCACTGCAGCATTATTTACAATAGCCAAGATATGGAAACAACCTATGTGTCCATTGATGGATGAATGGGTAAAGAAATTGTGGTATATATATGTGTATATATATATATATGTATATATGTGTATACACTCACAATGGATATTATGCAGACATAAAAAAGAATGAAATCTTGCCCCTTGCAACAACATGGATGGAACTTGAGGGCATTATGACATGAAATAAGTCAAACAAATACTATGATCTCTTTTACATGTGAATCTAAAAAGAAGCAAACCAAGCATAGAGACAGAAAACATATTGGTGGTTACCAGAGGTGGGGTGAGGTGGGAGAAATGGGTGAACTGATTTTTTTCTTTAGTAATTAAAAAAAAAAAAGAAAAAGAAAATCTGTAGGAAAATCATGTAGGATCTGGAGTTGGTTGAATCCATGGATGCAGAACCTGCGGATAGCGAGGGCCAGCTAAAGGACTTGAGCTTCCCCAGATTTTGGTGTCTGCAGGGGGGGTCTTGGAACCAATCCCCCATGGATACCCAGGGACAACTGTACTGGAAGTCAGGTTCTGTTGTTTTGTGATCATCTTGTGTTCTGGATGGTATAATTTTAAAAAAAGATGTTTGCAAGGGCCTTTGTTCAAAGTAAATGTAAAATATATTTCCTGAGTAGTCCATTTTCTTTCTACACAGTCTCAGTCCTGTTAATACAGCTGATGAGTATACACTGGAAGGCCTTCCAGAGCTTCTAGAGAGCTGATAGGGATTCCATGCTAATAGAGGAATGAATAAATTGTCCCTAGTTAGGCCCACACAGCAGGCCCTTCCAGACTCGCTTCTGTCTCAGATTCCTCCTCTAGGCTTTTCTCTGGGGCTTATGGCACTCCATCTTATAACCCTCTTCCTACCCTCTATTTTGTGTCAGTATCTCATCTCCACACTTCTTTTAATCTCTCAACCTGGTCACCACCTCTCCTTACCCTCTTCACTTCTTTTTCTTTTTCAATACAGTCATGCACTGCTTAACTGTGATTTGGTCAATGACAGAGGGCCTATACGACAGTGGTCCCATAAGATTAGTACCATATAAGCCTAGATGTGTAGTAAGGCTATACAATTTAGGTTTGTGTAAGTATACTCTATGACATTTGCACAGTGATGAAATCACTTAAAGATGCATTTCTCAGAAGGTACCCCTGTCCTTAAGTGACCCATGAGTGTCAATCTTTACTAAGACCTAAATGGAACATTAGCAAAAATTGGTTATTCTTTGGGCCAGCCCTGATGGCCTAGCAGTTAAAGTTTGGTGCACTTCGCTGCAGAATCCTGGGTTTGGTTCCCCAGGTGCAGAACTACGCCACTTGTCTGTCAGTAGCCATGCTGTGGTGGCAGCTCACATAGAACTAGAAGGACTTACAATTAGAATATACAATTATGTACTGGGGGTTTGGGGAGGAAAAAAAAGAGAGGAAGATTGGCATCAGATGGTAGCTCAGGGTGAATCTTACCCAGCAAAAAAGATTTTTTTTTAATTGGCTCTTTTCTAGTTATTGGAATGGAGAACTAAGGGTTCAGATACTCCCAGCAAGTGAGGATAAAAGTTTTCATTCTGTTCTTGAAATTTTTGTATGCAAAACAAAACAAAAGTTAAGTTACTTAACTAAAATTGGGAGAATGTCTGAACCTGGATTCAAAGACCTATAGTCTGGCATAGAAGGGAGAAAGACAATGTCTTAGTAGACCAATAAATAATTGCCAATTTTTATAAGTTCTAAGAAAGATATAAAGTGGGTGCTCTGAAAGTGAGCTTTACATAGGGAGTGCAGAGCAGGGCTTTCTGAGAAGACATTTCAACAGAGACTGGAAAGACGAGAAGAAATCACCACAGTATGGCGTGAGGGGTGGGAGGGCACTTGTCCAGCTAATATGAGAAAGAGTGTGTTTGTAAAAAACAACTGGCCTATATAATGTTTATAAAATGGTAAGAGTACGGCATTGGTAAGTGATAGATTCAGTCTTTTGTAGAGGTTAATTGAGTTTAAGTCCATTCCTCTAAGGCTGGAGATCAGCACATGCCCAGAAATGGGCTGGACCAGCTGCCACTTCTGCCTTATCTTATCACTTCAGTTTGCCAGCACATAGCACGGTACCTTAACTTAGTAGACACTTAAATGTTTGTTGAGATCAAAGATAATTAAATGTCTTAAATCAGAAGATTAGGGAACTGCCCATTTCTATTCTTTGGCAATAGGGACTGACTACAGGAGATCTCAGTAGTTTTTCAGATAGTATCACTATTCGGGCAACTCAGGGATAAAACAACTGTCACCTTTTATGATTACTCTAGTAGAAGGAGGTTGTTTAACACGAGGTCACAAGTTTGGTGTTACTCTAAACTTTATTGCCCAAATCTTGTCCACCTAGATTCAATATTTTAAGGGTAGAAGCATATTTTAACCAGCAGATGTCCCTACTGTTCAGCAAGATTTTTTTTCTTTCCAGAGCAGTAGCTTCAACAGTAGGTGGGAATTTAGTGGCTTAAATTTGTTAGTGATATGCTGTAGTAGACCAATGACAAGCCTCAGCAATAGTAAAACCAAAGGGATTATGCTTTGAAATCCAAATATGAAAGGCCCTCTAGCATTTAAACACTTATTATTAATGCCCTTCTCTTTTATTCAATGTACATCTAATTCCCTTGCACAGAATATGCAGTGACAGAGAAAGAAACAAGGAACCAGTATAACCTTTATAGCTTTCAGGAGTTTACACATTTGTGATACACTCATTTATTTGTTTCATTCAGCAGACCTTCCTGAGCACGTACTTTGTGCTGAGCACTATGCTAAGCATAGGGAGTGCAGTAGAAATGAAGAGAGACAAGGTCCCTGCCCTCAAGGAACGTACATTCTAGTGGAGGAGCTTACATTATGGTAGTTTTTTTCAATGTGTCTTTGAACAAAACTCTTGGATAAAGTACCAATTTACTAAATTATGGCAACTGCCCATAAAATTTGGTCATGATTAACAACGTAATGAGAGATTTAGACAAAATATGAATCAAATCACTTGGTATCATCAGATTAATGTAAATTGAAAATATTAGGAACAATGTTCATTGGTCTTGCTTAGCACTTTGAACAATATCTGGCAAATAAATAGTAAGTGCTCAAAAATGTCAGATATCGGCCGGACCGTGGCTGAGTGGTTAAGTTCACGTGCTCCACTTCAGCGGCCCAGGGTTTCGCCGGTTCAGATCCTGGATGCGGACATGGCACCGCTCATTAGGCCATGTTGAGGCAGCATCCCACCTGCCACAACTAGAAGGACCCACAACTAAAATATACAACTATGTACTGTGGGATTTGGGGGAGAAAAAGCAGAAAAAAAAAAGATTGGAAAAAAGATCAGATATTATTATTTATCTTTACCCTTCATAACAACAAAGAATCAAAAGCAGGAAAAGAGAATTATTGTGCTATTTGTTGTTGAGTAGGGTTTGTTATGGCAACAATTCTATCTCAGTGAAGGGGATCGGGATATAAAACATTTCTTTACTATATTGAAATTTACATTGAAATAGCAATAGCTAACAGGTGATCTATTTCTAGATATCCTTTTAACTTATTTTAAACTGTCTTTCAAAAGCAGTCTATTGCTGATAGATATGGAAAGAGATATTATAAACTCCATTGTTTTAAGCTTTTTGTTTCTCTGAAACTCTTTCTTGGAAATTGGCCTGTTTTCATGCATCTGGTCAGTGTTTTATGAACTAGAGAAAGTGATATGGCCTCTTTCTTGAGGAATCCCTTTCTGCTGGGGTCCACTGGATACCCTTAATATATGCAACAGATGCATATAAACACATGCAAGCTAAAGGTTTCTCTTGACCTGAAATTGTTAGAGTTAAAATCTAAACTCAACAGAAAACACTGTTTATCAAGCAAAATATTCCTCCCTCAAAATTACCTGAAATATCAACTTAGTTTTTTAATACCTACCTAATTGAAGAATATCTATATTATATTAAATATAACCATATCAAGTTAAACTCCAGAGCATAATACCTTTGTTATAATTACTGCATCTTAAGTGGGCAGACCTGATGAAGAAATGTAGTATATAATTTTTAATTTACTGAAGTTGGCAATAACAAGATTAGGAAAGCAGAGTTTCTATGGGCCATCTGTTCAGACTTGAGAATAGTATTATTATATACATAATAATCATATTTTATAATTGTAGCCATAGCAGCAGTATTATATTGATATTAGCAAACCTAGAGTAAGAAAGATATGTGGCTCCAGCAGTCATAGTATCACTAATGTCTTTTTTCTGTCTGTTTATGCTTCTTACCAGAAGTTTGCATTTATGCCGAACTTTGGTCTGTGTTGGGTCAACATGGTGTAGAAAGACACAAGACTATTACAGTCGTTGTCTGAAGATGAAACTCCTTTCTCTATTTCCATTATAATTGGATAAACTCTGTTTTTGTTGAACAGGAGCCCATTTTCACATGATGCTACAGTCTTTTCTTTCTTTTCCTTTGCCAAAGAGCCATCTGCTGTGGAATCATTCTCTACTGAGAACACTCTTGATCTTGAGCCTGTAATCAGTTTTCACAAGAGTCTCCTCTGAGAAGGAACCCATGCTGCTTTGCCATTGTAGACCAACTGGAGGAAAAACATATGGTACAACAATGTCTCGTACATAAGGTTATAAATAACTATGCTAGTTGAAAAGGTCATGGTGAATATAGTACTCTATAAGCAATCTGTCTCTTGCAATGGATAAAAATGAAAATAAATCTGAAGCCTTAGCTTTTAGGCCTTTCCTACCTCTCTCTTCACCACAACTACATTTTGTTAAAGTAGTAAATTGAATGAAGGGTTTAAAAATGAGATTTTCCTAGGATAGGTGGCTTGTAACTGATGATAGGGTACAAAAAGTGAAGGTTTTCCTACTGTTCCCATATTCACTTGGTAGTGAAATCTATTATTAGATGTTTATTTTTATTAAATTTTAAATAGAAAGCAAAATAGTCAATTTCAGTTCTTTTTTATTGTTGTCTAAACAAGTAAAAAGTGAAATTCAATCCAATGAAGTTTTTAAAGTCATAGATCATACACCATAAGGGTGATGCATCTGTCATTTCCTCAGTAACAAGCCTTCAGAGAGCTCCTCAGAACCTGATAGCTATTCATTCTACCTCTCTCTCAACAAATAACTTTTAAACAGACTTCTAAGTATTAACTCCTTCAATAGCCTGCTCCACCCCACCCTTCCAATTTATGCGCTCATCTGTGCTCATCCTAAATTCCTTCCCTCAGATGGTAGGCTCATCCTAAATTCCTTCCCTCTGATGGTAGAGATGTTCCTTCTCTTATTCAAGGCTAATCCCTTCCTTTGTGCTTTTGATCTCATCTCCCGCCCAGGACTATGTCTATTCTCTCTGCTATGTTTTCAATTACTATGGTCTGGTTTGTGACTCCAACATGCCACCAAAGATCATTAATGGCCTCCATGTTGCTAAATCCAATGAACAATATTCTATTATCATTTAACTTAATTTTCAGCAGCATTTACTCCTAAAATGACCTCTCCCTTCTTTTATTACTCTTTTTTTCTTGATTTTGAGATAAAACACTCTGGAATTCCTCCTACCTGTCTAACCACATCTTACTGGCCTGGCTTTTAAATTTCAGAGTTTTTCATGTTGACCTCTTAGTCCTACACCTCTTTCTCATTCTACCCTTTCTTCCTAAGTGATGTCATCCACTCCAGTGGTTTCAATTGCTCTCTATACACTGATGGAGCCTAAATTTATAACTCTGCTAATCTACTATTCAAATGCCCTCTTGGATGTGGAGGGCTTACAAGGAGGAAGATTGTATTTTCCAAGATGGCTGCAGCATGTTTCCAACTTGCTTTCTATACAACACAACTTTGACACTCCTCCCATCAAGAGGTGGAGGTATATGACACCTCTCCTTGAAAATGGACAACTTTTGTGGCTATTTTACCAATAGAGTACACAGGAAGTGGTGCTGGATGACTTCTGAAGATAGGTTGTGAAAGGCTTATCAGCCACCAAGTAAGCAGCCACCATATAAGCAATCTAGCTGCCATACTGTAAGGAAGCCCAAACTAGCCCATTTGGAAAAGCCACATGGAGAGGCACTGAGACCACGTAAAAAGAGAAAGATGACTGGAGAGCTCCTAGCTGCTCTAGCCTCCCCTCCAAATCAGTTACGTATTACTGTATAATACATTTCTCCAAAATGTAGTGGCTTAAAACAGCAAGCACTTATTACCTCACAGTTTCTATGGGTCAGGAATTCGGGAGTGGCTTAGCTGGGTGATTTGCTTAGGGATTCTCATGAGGTTGCAATCAAGATGTCAGCTGGGACTTCAGTCATCTGAAGGCTTGACTGAGACTGGTAGATCTAGTTCCACGGTGGCTCACTGACACGGCTATTGGCAAGAGGCTTCCTCTCTGGCTATTGGCCGGAGGCCTCAATTTCTACCATGTGGCCTTTCTGTAGGGCTGCTTGAATGTCCTGGCACAAGGCAACTGGCTTCCCCAAGAGCAAGTGATCCAAGAGTGAGAATAAGGAGGAAGCTGCAGTGCCTTTTATGACCTAGTTTCAGAGGTTATACATTGCCACTTCTATTTCATTCTATTCATTAGAAGTGAGTCACTGAGGCCAGCCCACACTCAAGGGGATAGGGATTGGGCTTCACCTTTTAAAGGGATTTGTGGCCACCCTCCCTCCATTGTTATGGTTCTAGCCATTATCTGACGGCGAAAGCATGAGAGCCCTGCAAGGTGAAACTGCTTATCCCAGCCTTTCCCCAAATCCTGATCCACAGAAACTATGAGCAATAATAAAATAATTATTGTTGTTTTAAGCCACTATGTTTTGGAGTAATTTTTTTTCAGCACTAACAAACCAGAACATGGGTCTTTTGGACTAAACCCTGGAAAGCCAGAAAGGAATCCCTTCTTTTCTTGGATCCCTATGGACTTCTCTGTGATTTCTATTCCTTTCTCTCCCTCTAATCTAGGACTTTGGCTCCAAGAAGGGAGCAGCATATGGGGGCTCTTCTCAGATACCTCCTAGCACTTGTTGGCTTATCAAAATTTTCATTTCCTTTTGGTTGGGGAAACTGCCCTTAGATCCTCAGCATTCTCCCTGTGCTCTGGTTCGTGATATAACCTCAGATCTAGATGGCCCAGGTTATTCTCTTAGTTTTTAAGTGAAAGGTTTTAGAATCCCCCAAACCCTTTTTTTCTCCAAAGTTCCTGGCTCTTAAAGATCAAAGGTCTGGATTTCAGTAGTATCTTATATAAATTTATAAAAATCCATTCAAAAATTTAATTTACTTCTTTGTTCTAGCCTCTATGTATGTTCTTCCTCTGAAGCAGTATATAGAAAACTATCAAAGCTGCCTTCATTGTGGGGGAAGGATAATAGGTACAAGAAAGTGCAGGAAGGAATAGCAACCCATTGACGGCTCAAAAATATTATTATACTGAAAGAATAATTTACATATAGCATTATACTAAGTGGTATTTGATTTTACATAATAAATAAAAGTTTTCACAAAGTATGTATAGATGTTATAGTTCATTCTCTTTCTCTTTCTTTATTTTTTTGTGATATATTTTGGAATTTGGGAGATATGGAATGGATACCCAGGACTGGAATTCCAATTTATAACATTGTACCATAGGAAATGGAGATTGAAAGAAACATGTACCTGGAAATAACCAGTCTTCTTAAGAGAGAAGCAACTCAGCAGAGTGCATTCCAGACTATAGAGATACATCTGGGTCCCCAAAGCCTGGAAGTTGAGTATCCACTTGAGTCATTTTCAGTGACGGAGAGATAAGAGAGTGGTAATAGGGCACATAAATGGTAATAGGGTACAATTCAGAGATGTTGACCCCTCTCACAGGAGGTGAAGGGATTAAAAATTTCAGGATTTTGGAAATTCTATATGTTGAAGCTGCAAAAATTTGTTACTTATTATCTTCAATAATTTTTTTTTTTGTTGGGAAAGAGTCACTCTGAGCTAACATCTGTTGCCAATCCTCCTCTCTTTTTTCTCCCCAAAGTCCCAGGACATAGTTGTATATTTTAGTTGAAGTTCTTCCATGTGAGCCACTGCCACAGCATGGCCACTGACAGCAGGACGTGTGGTTCTGCGCCCAGGAACTGAACCTGGACTGCCAAAGCAGAGTGCATTGAACTTTAACCATTAGGCCATCAGCACTGACTCAACATATTTTTAAATATAACTGACAAAAGCACTTGCAAGCCATGGTATGTGCAGAAAAGGAATGTTATCTGAGTGTAATAGGTATTCCCATATTTTTTATATTACTAATAATATGAAATATTCATAGAAATTACCTGAATTCTACATCAGTAATTAGTAGCATAGAAGTTACCTGAACATCTGGGCAGAAAATTGAAGTACCCACCAATAGCTCAAATAGAACAGAATCATATTTTGCATTTCCTAGTTGACCAGACATTTTCAATTTCTGTTATCCCACAGCTCACATAGGAAGGACAGGACTCACTTGTTCAATAAGAACTTCTTCTAAGAGGACATTTTTGTGTTATACCTGGTTAACAGCTGAAAGTGTTGCTTTCTGTGAAAAATGACATGTGGAGTCTCACATAGGGCTTCCTCATGACTCCTGGTTTCAGTTTATTTGCTTCTAAATAAACTTTTTCCATGAGAGCTTCTACTGGTGATGAGACCTATTCAGGAATGGATTATTTTGTAATCAGGCACGTTGCAATCTGTCACAAGTGCACAGTTGTCCATCTGCTGTGTTGTTCTCACTAACATTGTAAAATATAGTCCATTTGGACTCTTTTGGAAAGACAGAAATTGGTTAATTCATCCTGTTTCCTTTACTGATGTCTCAGTGTCAGTACACAAAATGAGGTTGAGAAGAAATTTAGGTGAAATTCTTAAAGTCTGTGATGGTTACAATTAGCCTACATTTCAGTTATGAAAGTGATTCATAATTCATGTGTGTTTCCAGCAGCTAAAACTAACACTATGTTAAGCCTGACTAAAAACTCTCTCAAACTGCTGACTTTATAGTTGATATAAGTAGCATACTTATGAACTCTACACTGATTTTTTAAAAAGAAACTGTTTTTTTTGACTATGCTTAATCCTGCTCCTAGCATCTTTGTTTTCAAGTTTGGATTTTAAAAGGAGCTGTGGTGGTACTCACATGTCAGCTAGAGCCTCCTGTCTCCTATCTCATGAAATAATGTGAGATTGCCTCAGATGCCCAATTCCAAAGTCCCCTTATGTTCAAAGATCTCTATCAGGGTTTTATACTATCATGACTCTTTCTTCCCCTAATTCTTGCATCTAGGCATATACTTTCTTTTGTTGTGAAGAATTGAGTCTTTTCACCAGTTACCACAGAGCACCTCATTCCAAGAATTTAGAGGCTTTATAGGAGAGTTACAGATTTCAGTGAAGAGTCATAGCCTTCCACCATTTCCACCATTTCCATGTCTTCTTTCCTCTTCTCTCTCCTAACTCTCAGGAACAAAGTCACTTCTTCCTGCCTTGTACATAGCATTTTAGCAGGCTAGTATACTTGATCTGACTTGTGGTAGAGACTACTGCTGATCCCCACATTTGTTCTCCCTTCTTCTATAGTAATAATAGAATATTTGAGTGTCAGGATAACAATTCTATTCTTAGCCTCCAGTGCAGCCAGGCGTAATTGTATGACTATCACTCTGGCCAGTGTGATGTAGTGGAACTGATATGTTCAGTATCTGGGTTTTTCCCTAAAGGGAATGAGCCTACCCTCCTTTTCACTTTGTCGTCTTCCTTTTGGCTGGAATGTGGATGTTGTGGTAATGAATCATCGTGAACTACACAGATAAAGGCAACTATACAGACAAAGGAATAGTGAAGCAACAAGATGGACTGACACTATGGAGTCCCCATGCCTGTCCTTGACTGATTATGCCCTGAGTGTTACATGAGAGAGATATAAACTTCTATCTTCTTTTTTTTTAAATTAATTAATTTATTTTCGGATGTACATCATATTTTGAATTCTGTGTACATTGCCTCTTGTTCACCACCCAAAAACTAATTATAGTGCATCCCTTCACATGTGAGCCTAATCACCCCTTTTACCCTCCTCCCTCCCCCCTTCCCCTATGGTAACCACCAGTCCAATCTCCAATGCTATGTGATTTTTTGTTATTGTTTTTATCTTCTACTTATGTTTGATATCATATGGTATTTGACTTTCTCCCTCTGACTTATTTCACTCAGCATAATACCCTCAAGGTCCATCCATGTTGTCATAAATGGCCGGATTTCATCATTTCTTATGGCTGAGTCCATCGTGTATAAATACCACATCTTCTTTATCCATTTGTCCCTTGATGGGCACCTAGGTTGCTTCCATGTCTTGGCTATTGTGTATAATGCTGCAAGGAACATAGGGGTGCAAGTATCTGTATGCCTTTGTGTTTTCAAGTTCTTTGGATAAATACCCAGCAGTGGGAGAGCTGGATCATATGGTAGATCTATCCTTAATTTTCTGAGGATACTCCATACTGCTTTCCATACTGGTTGCACTAGTTTGCACTCCCACCAGCAGTGAACTTCCCTTCTCTCCACATCCTCTCCAACATTTGTCATTTCTTGTCTGTTAATTATAGCCATTGTGACCGGAGTGAGGTGATACCTCATTGTAGTTTTGATTTGCATTTCCCTGATAGCTAATGATGTTGAGCATCTTTTCATATGACTGTTGGCCATCCATATATTTTTGGAGAAATCTCTGTTCAGACCTTTTGCCCATTTTCTAATTTGGTTGTTGTTTTTTTGTTGTTGTTGAGCTGTATTAGTTCTTTGTACATTTTGGATATTAACCCCTTATCTGATATATGGTTTGCAAATATCTTCTCCCAATTGTTAGGTTGTCTTTTCATTTTGTTGGTGGTTTCCTTTGCTGTGTAGAAGGTTTTTACTTTGGTGTAGTCCCATTTGTTCATTTTTTCTTTTGTTTCCCTTGCCCGTTCAGACATGGGACTTGAAAATATGCTGCTCAGACCGATGTCAAAGAGCATACTGCCTATGTTTTCTTCTAGAAGTTTCATGGTTTTGGGTCTTACATTCAAGTCTTTCATCCATTTTGAGTTGATTTTTGTGGGTGGTGTAAGGGAATGGTCTACTTTCATTCTTTTGCATGTGGTTGTCCAGTTTTCCCAACACCATGTATTGAAGAGACTCTCCTTTCTCCATCATGTGCTCTTGGCTCCCTTGTCGAATATTAGCTGTCCATAAACGTGTGGGTTTACTTCTGGGCTCTCAATTTTGTTCCATTGATCTGTGTGTCTGTTTTTGTGCCAGTACCATGTTGTTTTGGTTACTATGGCTTTGTAGTATATTTGGAAATCAGGGAGTGTGATACCTTCAGCTTTGTTCTTTTTTTCTCAGGAATCCTTTATCTTCTTCTTAATCTATTTATATTTTTGGTTTCTGTTTCTACAGCTGAGGCTATATCTAATCCATATAATGCCCTTCAGGCTCTCACCCTTCACATCAAGGCATTTCCTAAGAATACTATGCTCTTGGGGCTGGCTCTGTGGTCTACTAGTTAAGTTCAGCATGCTCTGCTTCAGCGGCCTAGGTTTGATTTCTGGGTGTGGACCTACACCACTCACCAGTGGCCATGCTGTGGTGGCAACCCACATGCAAAATAGAGGAAGATTGGCATAGATGTTAGCTCAGGGCAAATCTTCCTCCACGTGAAAAAAAAAAGATTACTATGCTCTTTCTGAGAGGAACCCTGGTGAATCAAATTTTCTTCCCCTCTTAATATTTATCTATGAAACTTTCTGTAGAAGGGGAAGATGAGTGACATTTCCTTAAGTAGAGATATAAGAGTAAAGACACTTTAGGTGGAGTGATACTTCATGGGGAAATATTCAGGAAAGTGCAAAGCATTTCTAGGGAGTAAAAAACCATGCAATTGCCGTGGAGCATAGGGAAATTCTGGAAGACAAATTTGGAAATGTGACTTTGGTGATGTAAAGTAATGGAGCAATGTATCAGTTAACCTTTGATCCTTTGTTGTGTAACAAAACACCTCAACCTTTAGTGTCTTAAAACAATTATTAGTTCACTACTTAATGGGTTGGCATTTGGGGCTGGCAGCAGTTGGTCACTTCTTCTGCTTGTTCAAAAGGGTTTACTCAGGTGGCTGAAGTCAGCTGGAAGATCAACTGGGATTGGATAGCCTCATTCACATGTCTAGTTGATAGGTTGATGGTTGGTGTGGCTCAGTTCTCCTCCATGTTGTCGCTTTAGCTATCTGGCTTGGGCTTGTTCATACGGCAGTAGTATTCCAAGAGCAGCAAAGAAGGCAAGCCTCAAGGCTCAGGCACTTCCTAAGCCTCTAGTTGTTTCACATCAGCAAGTCATTGACCAAGCCCATATATACAAGTTGGAAGGAAAGTCTTCACCTCTTGGTAGGAAGAATTATAAATTATCAAGGGACAATATTTTGCAATCTGCTAGGTCGTTGGATACTAAGCTAAGAAATTTGGACTTTTATTTGGTAGACAGTGAGGAAGGAAGGGCACAGTCTTAGAGGTAACCAAAAAACTGTCTTTTTAAAAAATAGACTTATTTTTTAGAACAGTTTTAAATTTATAGAAAAATGAAGATGGTACAAGGTCCCCAAATACCCTACACTCAGTGTCCCTTGTTATTTATTAATATCTTACATTAATATGGTATATTTGTTACAAATAATGAACCAATATTGACACAGTGTTGTTATTATTATTGTTAACTTTTTCTTTTTTTTTTGCTGAGGACGATTAGCCCTGAGCTGACATCTGTGCCAGTCCTCCTTGACTTTATATGTGAGTTGTTGCCACAGCATGGCTGTTGAGTGGTGTAGGGCCATGCCCGGGATAGGAACCCACAAACCCAGACTGCCAAAGCAGAGCATGCCGAATTTAATCACTATGCCATGGGTCCAGCTCCTTGATATAGTGTTATTAATTAAAGTCTATACTTGATTTAGATTTCTTTAGTATTTACCTAATGCTCTTTTTCTGTTCCAGGACCCCAGGATACCATGTTACATTTAGCTGTTATGTCTCCTTAAGCTCCTCTTGGTTGTGACAGTTTCTAGACTTTCCTTGTTTTTTGATGACCTTGACTGTTTTGAGTAATACTGGTCAGATGTTTTGTAGGATGTCCTTCTATCGGAATTTATCTGATGTTTTTCTCATGGTTAGACTTGGGTTATGGGTTTTTGGAAGGAAGACTACAGAGGTGAAATGCCAGTTTCGTTATATCATATCAAAGGTACAGACTGTTCTCATGACTTCCCACTATTAATGTGAATCTTGATAACCTGGCTGAGGTAGTTTTTATCAGGTTTCTCCACTGTAAAGTTGCCCTCTTGCCAATACCCTCCACTTCATATTCTCTTTGGAAGGAAGTTACTATGCTCAGCCCACACTTAAGGAGTGGGGAATTATTCTCCCCCTTCTTGAGAGTGGAGTAGCTACATAAATTATTTGGAATTACTCTACATGAGAGATTTATTTCTTTTCCCCATTTATTAATTATTCAATGGTTTATTTGTATCAATATGGACTCATGGGCATTTATCATATACTTTGGGTTATAATAAAATACTACTTTTTATTTTGTTGCTGAAATTGTTCCAGCTTTGGTGAGCAGGAGCTATGTCAGTTGGCTCCTGTGCCCCTTTGACATACTCCCCATCAATCATAGGCTGATGCAGCCTAGAAAGCCAGGCGGAATGAGTACAAGGAGCAAGCAGAATAAGTCACAGAAGGCAAAAAGGAGATGTTGCATGAGGGCAACTAAAAGGTAGTTGGAAGTCAGGACAACTAAAAGGTAGTGGAGAGCAAGGAAAGGCTTAACTCTCTTTTCATGCGAATTGAAGAAAATAAGAAGAATTGTCATGTTATAGCATATTTCAAGGTTAAAGATATCATCAGGGAAAATCCAGATGTTGACTGTGTTGCTAAAACCAAAAAGTACTTTTAGAAAAGTTTGAGGGTGCAAAGAGTTTTTACAATTGATTAGAGATGCAATAGAATGCAATGGAAGGAATTAGGAAAGTGTTCGGCAGAGGTAGAGGACTGTGGAAGAAGGAGGGAGAAAGGTGGAGATTTAGCTTCATGAATCCAAAGGGTATTTGTAGGATATTACAAATCTCACTATGAGCCCCAAATGAGGGATTTAGTATTTAAATAAATGAATAAAAATATCTCTGACACATGGCAAATTAGTAACTAATAACTGTTTGCTCAAATAATTATTTGGGGCAAAAATGAATGAAGAGCATATGCTGCTTGTTTGAGCTGTCGTTACTTAGATGAGCTGTTGACAAAAATGGAAGGATATTAAATTAGAACCATGATCTTGCAGAATGTATTCTGAGGATACTGGAAACACTAGCACTTGAAATATTCACATGGAAAAGTCATAATATGAATGATTTTTTACAATATGTGAAAAAATTATGTAATGATGTATGAGCTATATCATTATACTTTCTTAGATTGGAAAGAGGAAATATGGTTCTCTCTCTCTCCCACAATACTCTTTGCATTCCCAAAAGATTTTGGTACCCATCCCTCACTTTGGGTTTTCTTTTGGAG
This sequence comes from Equus asinus, assembly GCF_041296235.1. Lineage (NCBI taxonomy): Eukaryota > Metazoa > Chordata > Mammalia > Perissodactyla > Equidae > Equus > Equus asinus. The sequence goes on along the minus strand of NC_091790.1, from coordinate 131,165,962 downwards.
AGAAATGGAAGGTGGGAAGAATGCTCTGAAAAGCAGAGACAGAATTAAATTGAAGAAAAAGGGTGCCCTCCCTTACTTTTCATTTCTCATCCCGCTCCAGCCTCCCCCACCTCTACTGGGGAACTGGATTTGGATGACCTAAACCCAAAGATATCAAAGATCTCCATGTGCTTGCTTTGAGCAACACAATGAGAATAGAATCAGAAACTAGACTTAAACTCAACTTTGAAGACAGAAACATCTGAAATTTTTGAGATGAAGAACTGGAAAATTTAAAATGACCAAAAATAACGTAACAGAATTATCTCCCACAGGGAAAAATCTTTATAAATCTGGGCCAGAAGTTTGCATCCATTATTTAATGTTATCTTCTGTCATTTACTAGTTACCAGTCCTTGGACAAGTTAATTCATGCCAGAAAGTTTCTCTATTCATAGGGTTCTGAAGACTTAAATATAATCTATGTATATAGGGTTTTGTCCCTAGTTTTGTTTTATTTTTTATTCAAAATAGAATCAATCTCAAACTTACAGAAAAGTTGTAAGTACAGTATAATTAACTTTATTTCCTAAGCCACTTGAGAGTAAGTTGCTGACATGATGCACCATCACCCATGAATAATTTTGTGTGTATTTCCTACAGTGACATTTTCCTACATAATCATAATCGATGTATTACTATCATCTAATCAATAGATCTCATTCAAATTTCACCAGTTGTCCCAATATTTTCTTTACAGAAAAGAATCCAGTCCAGAATCAAATGTTGCATTTAGTTGTCACCTTTCTTCATTCTCCTTCAATATGTAAGAGTTCCTTGGTCTTTCCTTGACTTTCACAACCTTGACATTTATGAAGATTACAGATCAGTTATTTTATAAAATGTCCCACAATTTGTGTTTGTCTAATGTGTCCTCATGACTAAATTTAGGTTCTCTGCCTTTGTTAGAAATACTACAGAAATAATGCTAAGTTCCTCTCATTGTGTACCGACCCTGATATCAGTTTCCCCACATTAAACCCAGCATATATGGGGTTAAAATCAAAACACTCATTCCCTGCTTACTCTCTGGCTTCCTGGCTCCAGAATCCACTATCCTCCATGGAGGCAGACACCGTCAAGGACAAGCACCTGGCTTATCTCCTCCCCACAAAGAGATACAGACTGGTGGGAAAGCTGCTGACCAGCAAGGTCACAGGCTTCCTCCTCTCTGCAAGTGTCTCAAGGCCAAAGACAGGCTGGTGGGAAAGCTCTGACCAGCAAGGCCATGTGCTCCCCCTCCCCTACCTAAAACCCCAAATAAAAGCCCTTCCTTTTAGCTTTTCGGGGAGTTTGGGATTTGAGTGTTAGCTGCCCTCTCTCCTTGCTCAGCATTGTGCAAAAATAAAATTCCTACTTTCTTCCCCGCCGCACCCCCCTCTTCCCCCGGTGTCAGAGATTGGCTTGCTGCGCAACGGGCGAGTGAACTCACTTCAGGTTTGGTAACAATTGCATCATATAAGGTGGCACAAGATTTTGATTTATCCCATTGTATTTATTTCCTATTGCTGCTGAAATAAATTACCATAAATTTAGTGGATTAAAACCACACAAATGTGTCTTACACTTCTGGAGATGAGAAGCCTGAAATGGGTTCACTGGGTTAAAATGAGGCTATCAGCAGGGCTATGTTTCCTCTGGAGGCTCCAGGGGAGAATCTGTTTGCTTCCCTTTTTTAGCTTCTGGAGGCTGCTTGCATTTCTCCGCTCGTAGTCCCTTTCCATCTTTGAAACCAGTAATCACATCATTCTGAACTCTACTTTCATCACATCCCCTTCACTGACTCCTTCTCTTGCCTCCCTTTTCCACTTTTTTTTTTTTTTTAAGATTTTATTATTTCCTTTTTCTCCCCAAAGCCCCCCGTACATAGTTGTATATTCTTCGTTGTGGGTTCTTCTAGTTGTGGCATGTGGGACGCTGCCTCAGCGTGGTCTGATGAGCAGTGCCATGTCCGCGCCCAGGATTCGAACCAACGAAACACTGGGCTGCCTGCAGCGGAGCGTGCGAACTTAACCACTGGGCCACGGGGCCAGCCCCCTCCCTTTTCCACTTTTAAGTATTCTTGTGATTATATTGGATCCACCTGGATAATCCAGGATACTCTTCGCCATCTCAAGGTCCTTAAATTAATCACATCTGCAATGTCCCTTTTTCTAAGGTAACATATTCACAGGTTCTGGGAATCAGGATGTGGACATCTTGTGGTTTGGTGGGGGGGGGGGTGCATTATTCTACCTACCACACCCATTTTTGGTAATGTTCATTTTGGTCACTTGATGCATGTGGTGCCTGCTAGTTTTCTCCTCTGTAAAGTTCCTTTTTTTCCCACTATAATTAATAACTTTTATGGGGGAAATTCTTTGGAGCTATGTAAATACCCCATTCTTCATCAAATTCTCTTTCTTTCTTGACTCATGGGTTTTTATGGATGACAAAATAAATTTTAAAATTGTTATTTATAAAATAAAAAAGTAAACAAGCAAATAAACCTCTTGCTCCAGGCTCATCTTGTACTTTCCCTGCCCCACCCCTTGAATCAGTCATTTCTCCAGCAAGTTCTGCTTCCCTTTTAGTGGAGAACGGTGTTTAGAAATCAAGAACTGGGCACTAAGTGTGGTTCTTAGTATTGGAACATTGCTGTTCCCAGGCCTCTCAGTGAACAGACATTTATACATGTCTACACGAAGACACTTGTACAAGAATAGTTATGAAGCTTTAGTCATAAAAGCTCAAAGCTGGAAACAGCACAATTGTCTAGCAACAGGAGAGTACATGAAAATTGTGGTATATTCGTACATTGGGATACTGCTTAGCAAAAATTTTAAAAAAGTAAAGAAAGAATAAATGGTATATTCCATCATGTGGATAAATCTCAAAATCATTATGTTGAATGAAAGAATCCACACAGACAAGGACACTGTATGAATCCATTTTCGTGAAATTCAAGACTAGGCAAAACTGAATTACGGCAATCGATCAGAACAGTTGGCTGCCTATGAGGACCAGAATTGAGTGGAAGGAGACACAAAGTAATTTGCCACCATTATGGAAATATTTTACTTCTTAATTGAGGTATTGGTTATACAGTGTACTCATTGAGTTGTACATCTAAGATTTGTACATTTCACTGAATGTAAACTTTAACTCAATTAAAAAAAAAACAAGTGATGGGCTGACTCAGCTTGGCTGAGAGGCTTTTAAACCTTGTCTTGCCCTTTCTTCCCGATAGCCATTGTGTAGCTTTGAGTGTGGAAGCCATGAGATAAGGATGGCAGAATAAAAAGAGAGTGTAAGTTCCTTATGACTTTGTAGGACCACATAGCATTCCTGAACTGTGTATCTCCAGAATTTGTGTGTATGTGTGTGTGTGTGTGTGTTTGTGTGTGTGTGTGAGAGAGAGAGAGAGACAGAGAGAGACAGAGACAGAGACAGAGACAAACACAGAGACAGAGACAGAGGGAGAGAGAGAAAGAGACTGAGATCCTAATGGGTTTAAGCCACTATAGTTGAGCCTCAGTTCTAGCAGTCCGAACCATTTCCCTGCTGATAAACTTCCTCTGACCTCTTTTCCCCTCATCTGATTTGGTTAGAAGTACAGTATTTCTAAACCTAAATGTACTATCAATCCTGAGGGAGAATTCAGCAGTTATTTTACATGACAGTAATTACCTGTTCCTAAAGCGTGTTCTGCAGAATGTTAATGTCACTAAGAAAGTTCATATTCAAATAAACTAGGTTAGCCTTTTATGTATGAATAATTACAAATTATTGAGAATTGGAAAGCCCACTAGAGGGGTACATTCTGCTAATTTCTCAAATGTTTCTTAGTCATTGAAGATTTTTTTTCCGATGGTGCGTCAGGCTGGTTCAGAATATACATTTGAAATATCACCCTAGATCAAGTGAGAAACTTGAAATGAAAGCCTAACTGCAAACAACACTCCCTATTGGAATTTTCCATCTTCCCCACCCACTCCTCATTTCATCAGGGTATGTAGTTGGTTTCAATTTGCTATCATAGACCAGTCATACTTAATGAATGTGTTTCCTACCTCGGCAGAACTATAGAAAAGTTCCCTAAATAAAACAGGGAGTCTTCGAATTTTTTTAAGTCCCCTTAGTGCTGTGGTCTCACATCTTTGGTCCTTCCTGCTTTGCCCTTCCCTTTCCGTTCCCTTGGCTCTCCTTATTCCAGACGATCTTGGATTCTCATCTTACCACGTCCAAGGCCTCTGAAAATATTGCACATGTGCATGGCAAAACTCTAGCAGGCACCATTCATATGGACAGTGATGTGAAAGGTGCCCCCTGACCTGTCCAATGGGGCAGCCCTAGTCCTACTCTGACTCTTGGTTCCCACCTGCACCTGTTTTCTAACCGACTCTATGTTCTGAGTTTCACTATTCCTGAATTGTGACTTCTGCTCACTTTTCTAGTTTCTGACTCAACTTGGTTTTCTTATCTTCACTTTCATTTTGTATATGTTTTTGAGCTTCTGGTGTATTGGTTTGGAAACTGACTATGGCTAAAATAAACTGGTATCCCATATCCAAGTACTAACACTTCTTGATTATCTCCCTTTCCCTTGCAAATGCACTTCTGCTTAAAACAGTTTTCTGCCCAGATGACATTTTGGAGATACATGAAGGAAGGCTAAAGAAGGAGGAATTTTTGAAATTCAAGATTACTATGTAGTGTGAATATTTGGGCCTGAAAGTGAGCTCCCTTCCTCCTCATTATGACTTTAGATTGCCTATTGAGAATTAAAATTTTAGAAGGATTACAGGACAGAATAGCAAGATCTTTTCTAAAGAGGGAGAATGGTTGCCCAGCAGGTAACATTGAACTGTAACCTGACTGAATATATTTAGTAGCTAAAGAAAGAATACGTCAGTCAGATGGTGTAGGGGCTTGGCTAGCCCTGAAATTTCAGGAAGGGAGAAATCACAGGGGCAAAGGTTGACTGTGCCTAGGGACAGGAAACCTTAACCCAGAGACAGCATAGAACTGACACCACTCATTCCAAGCTCATGATCATTAAGAAACCTTTGGATTGTAATTTAGCTTCCCATGTAGTGTTCCTATAGATAAAAAATGTGTGGGCCATAAAATGAGTGGCAGTAAATATTTTCCTTTGCAAGTTAATATACTTGAATTTGAGTTTATATATCAGTCTTTGTGAGCTGGGTTAGTGGGCTGCTGCATGGCATATTGACAAATCAGGTTTACGAGCTTTCAAGGCTGACAGCCAAACCTGTGAGGAATTTACCAAGGTAATGCCACCCTGCTGGGAGCTGAATGAGTAGCTAGCTCCTCTTCCCTAGCCATCTTTCCTCCCAACTAGTGCTGTACATGTGAGCACATTTTCTTCAGATTTCTAGTCTATGTAACTCAGATTAATCAAGTGTGTCAGTATTAATGGTGTTGACAAAAATAATCCACAACCTATCTATAAATGAAAATTTAGGTGAGTTTATTCTGAGCCAAATATGAGGACCACGGCCCAGGGTCTTTCTTCCTGAAAGAAGAAAGGGCACCAAAGAAGTGGGGTGTACAGAGTGGTTATGCACCCTCAAAGAGGTTGTTTCACATATGATTGAAATGTCCCTTTTACGATAGTCACGAGACTGCTCTGTCAGCATGGCGATTGATGGACACAGCAGGTAGGTCTGCTGTCTCGGTGGACACGGCAGGGTGGCAGGTCTGTTGTCTCAAGCTGGGTGGTCACAGGTGAGCACAGCAATCAGTTCCTAGCCTAGGGAGAGATGCTTATCCTTAAGGAAATGCCAATGTAGGGGGAAGTTGCGCCTTTATCTTAAGGGCCTTTGTTCTTGCCATAGGAAATGTTTAAAGCAGATATACAATGCGTGCTCAACAGCCATGTCAGGCCCTTTTGGAAAAAACAAAGTCAGGCTGAATTAGGTTTACACCAACTGGCTTCCTCATGTACTCCAATATATCCTATTGCTTGCCATTTCTATTTGTCAATGGCTTACCAGTATCCATGTGCTTTCACAATCTCCTTTCTGCTTCCATTTTGGGGTGAACATATCAGCAGGAAACAGAGGGATATTATGACTACACATGGGAAATTACATAAAAGAAAGGATTTCCTAACAGGTGTGCTTTGAAAGATTTTTTTTCCTTTTTTCTTTTTATTTTAATGTAATTTATTTATTTATTTTAGGAAAAGCGTTCAGACACCAATTTGCCTTAAATAACTCTTTTGTGTTTTTTTTTCTTGGAAAAGGGAGCTGGGTCTGATGATACCACTCTGTTTTATCTGGCTTACAATCCTAAAATTTATTGTTTGCCTTCATATTAAAAGTATTATTCTGAGCAAGGCTCTCTGCCTGTTAGTATTTAGGTTTCGGGGTTGGGTATTCTCTCACAAAGTTAGATGAAAAAGTAGAAAATTGATGTGTTTATGCTTAATTTAGGCAACTTCCCTGAGTTTTGCTAAATTCCTGATTCCACATTTATAAGAGAAACCTAGATAATTTCTTTTTATTCCAGCCTTTTTCCGTGGAAACATCTGAATCAACAAGTATAACTGACAACTGTTTTAATCACTGTGATGTAGATTACCACCTAATCTCTGTGGCATCATAACCTGTACTGTTTTTAGATTGCCAAAATGATGTTGCCGTACTATTCAGTGACGTTTTATGACCAAAGTTTGATTGTTTAGGCTTCAGTCTCCTATAACTCTAAGTGCAAAATACAGTATTTGATGGATTAACTCATTGATGATTACAATATTATTTGGATGTTTGAAAGGATCACATTCCAACTCATATGGGAGAATACACTTAAGTTTACTGTCAGAAATGAGTTAAATGAAACTGTTAAACATTAACATGAGAGAAAGAAGTCCACGTGGGATGACTGAAGGATTGATGCGGGCTCGGTGAATCAAGGAGTTGAAGGAAAGATTTCCTGGACTCTCAAGGTCTGGCAGTAGTGCTTTTTTATTCAGAGAATAGCATGGAGTAGCACGGGGACAGGACCCATGGGCAGTAAGAGCTGCTGGCATGGGGACAGGACCCATGGGCAGTGAAGAGCTGCAATGTGTTGAGGGTTAGGGCTAAATTTATAAGGCATGGGTATGTGACTTATTTTTACTAGACAAACGAAAGATGATGTAAAAAGTCACTAAATGGTTTCAGTGCAGGTGGGGTCTGGTTGCTGTGTGGTCGTATAACTTTAGATATGTATTGGGTCATATAGATCGGCATGTAGGCCAGGATGCCCTGGGCTTCTCTCCCTGGGGCAGCCCTAATCCACAGCATAAAATCCATTGGGTCATATAGGTTGGCATGTAGGCCAGGATGCCCTGGGCTTCTCTACCTGGGGCAGCCTTGATCCACATCAGGAACAGATCTATTTCTAATTTTGTTCATGTTGAGAAAGTTAAACTTTCCTTGCTGAGCAACAATCATTTGGTGTTAACAGATTGCACAAATAATTTTTATTATACTAGGATCAAGAAAGCTCATTAGGGTATAAACTAGTCTAGGGCTTGCCCACTGAGCCTTTTTAGCCTGCCCCCAGAGGCATGTAATTTCCCCTGGAAAGCTGTGTTAGCTCAGACTGCAAGCTGACCATATTCTGATTCAGAGAAAATTCAAGGAGACCAGACCATCACTGAAGTACTAATGTTGTGCAGTGTTTCTCAAACCCTAGTAATTTTAGAAACAAATCCCCTTCAAAGAAACCAATTTTCATGGATCCCCAGTGATGACAAATGTTACTATATAAATACAGCCATCAAACTAGATTAAGATCTTATAGATATAGGTCTTGTACATTCATAATCCCAAAGTAAATGTACAAATTAAAGACGAAAAGTAAATAAACCAATTAAGTTCAAATTAACAAGACTTGATGAGAAATATGCTATTCTTTTACTGAAAGTAAATTGTTATTTGCAACATAAATATGGTACTGACCCATATAGTACAGGTTCTTTTGAATTTAGTATGCCTGTTATTTGATCACTCAATTCTTGGTCTACTTTTCTCTATTAGAATCATTTTGCAACCTCAGGTAACATCTCTGCTGGTCTTGGTGAGCTACCTGGTGGTGTGAACCCCCACTCTCCTTCCCAAGAGGTTAGAGTTCCTGGTAATTGTACCCTTCTCAGGCTAGGGTTGCTACACTTCTCCATTCATAGTCACAGCTGGGACAAAGAAGAAACCAGGAGGTACCAAGCAGATCCCCTGAATTTCGCACTTACTCCACCTTGCTGTGATTGTGTCACACATCCCTACGTCTCCTGCTTGTCATGGTCATTTACCTGGGATGAGATGATGACTCCTTTCCATGACTGCTGGTCACTAGACACAAGGATCTCCAAGAGTCCAGGTGGCATCTGTTTTGCCTGGCAAGAGTGTGCTTCCTGCAGAGCCCAGAGTTGAGAGGATGGAAAGCTTCAAAGTCTCCTAATGGGTCATTGGGAATGATGGAAAATGGGGCCACTCCGGCTTCCACACTTGGCTCCTGACCCCAGGTATTATTCTTACTGCAAACACAGAAAAGTGTAAAGTTGTCTGATTCAAAACATATTGCATCCTAGAAAAATGGTGCCTTACTCTTACAGGATATTGCCTCCAAGCTGGTGCTTCAACTGTGTCTTTAGAAGACCATTCCATTACTCTATCAGGCTGACAACTTCTGGGTGGTGAGTTGTGTAATATGGCCAGTATATCCAATGCTCATGGGTCCACTCCCATGCTTGCTTTGCTGTATAGTGGGTTCGTTGGTCAGATGGTACATTGTGAGATTCCATGCCTATGGATCAGGCATGGTGGTGCTGGCTGAGCCTTTAAGGGCAGAAAAAGAAAATCCATACTGATAATAGGTATCTATTCCTATGACGAAGAGTTGCTGGCCCTAGGATGGAAGGGGTCCAATGTAGTCAACTTGCTATCAAGTGGCCATTTAGTCTCCTTAAAGACTAGTGCTATGCTAAGGGTACAGCTTTGCTATTTGTTGCTGGCAGGTAAGGCAGCAGTAGGAGTTGATGCTGTAGATACCCATGCATAGCCTCCCTCTCTGCTGCCTTGACTGGCCAGCACTAGAGTGGCTGCTGATAAAGCCTTGCTAACGTCAACCAGTCAATTCGTTTTGTCTAAGTTGTTTAGTGCCTCTTCCATAGTGGATGCTTTCTGGTGGGTGTTAATATGTCCTACAAAGAGCTTCATTCTTTGTATTCACTCCTGTATATCTATCCACATATGCTTTCTTGGATGACTCCTCGTACAAAATATTGAGTTCTCCAGGAAACAGATGGTGAGATGGAGTTAGGAGTTTAGAAGTTTTATTGAGGCATAACATCTATGAATAAAAAGTGAAAGAAGCAGGATTGGACCGGGAAAGCCATCAGACCATGATGCAGAGTTGACAAAGTCTCTGTTAGCAAAATAGGTAGTTAAGGAGCAAAGATTATCTGTTAGAGGAGATTTGTATTATGTGGACTTGGTTAAGCCTTTGTACGACTACATTTCTCCATGATCATTGCATCATTGCCTTGGGGCTATCCCAAGAAGAGTAAGACTTTATCTTGAAATTTGAGATGTGTTCTGATGGAGCTAACAGTTAAAGGTTGCCAGCTTACCACATTCTTTGCAGCTGGATGGCAAGTCATTTTTTGAAGGGAGTTGGGTCTGAGCAGCATTCATCAGTGTCTGCCACAATTAGGCAGTTAGATAACTGGGACTGGGACTCAGATGACTTGTCTGGGCCAAAGATATAAGTTTGTGGTTCATCTTCATAGCAAAGGCTAGTGCAATAGGGTGTAATCAAACTACTATGTATATGTGAAATTTCCGAGGAAGGAAGTGAGGAGTGAGACGAAGAGAGTGACCAGGACTGATGTTGAGAGGACTCCAACATTTAATGGCCAGGCAGGAGAGAATAAGCCCGCAATGGAGACACAAGATGGAGTGGTTAGAAAGGGAGGAGGATCATAGGAGAGTAAAGAGTCAAAAAATTCAAGGAAAGAGAGTATAATTGTTTCCTCTGTTGAAGGCCTTGAGAGATCGAGTAATGTAATCCATGGACTGGAAAATATCCATTGAATTTAGAGACATGGAGCTCATTGGTGATGATAATGAAGGGGTAGAAGCCAAATTCTAGGGGGTTGATGAATGCATATGGGAAATGAGAAGGTGGAGCTAGGAAACATAGATAAATCTTTTGAGAAATATAGGTTTTAAAGATATATTTTAATGATATATTAAAAAATAAAGTCCAAATATATTTGTAACTCTTGCAAAAAATGTGAACAGGAATATCAATTATACTATTACTCTTAAGGGAATTGCATTTCTTTTACATTGTAGTCTATATTACCTTAGTCTGAAAATTATCTCTCCCAGAACGTTAAATTTTAACTCAAGTATTTAACTAGTGGATGTAAATCAATTGGAAAAATAAATACATAAAATAAATAAGAAAAACAATAGAGAAAAAGCATTCTATTTCAGCAATTTGTACATAGCTGTAAATGTAGCATTATCTGTATATAGCCTTATCTTTCAGAGTAAAATAAAACTAATTAAATGAGATCTTCCTGGAAATACAAATCAAATTATAGCTGTTTAATAGTTCAATATTAAGTGAGACAATAACATTGAAATTTGAGCATTTAGTACATTAGAACAATTCTACCTGGATAAGACAAATGGCTAAAAAAGAGGCTGAATATAATGGTGAGGTCAATGAATAGGACATATTTTTGTTGGCCTTATCTTGTACTTTAGTTTTTTGCAAAAGTTGGTAAGGGATAATCTCAGACGCCTTAAAGTATAATATAAGGAACGATTTATCATTACAGTGACTTGGCAATGTGCAGCTGCTGAAATGACAGTCTTCAATAAAAATAGCATTTTTCCAGGAAAAATATTTATCAAGAATTTTTTGATCACCTATTGTAAGAGAGATATTATTCCAGTTCTGAGGTATGTAAGATGATAAAAGACAGTATGACTCCACAAGCCATCATCTTTTCCAGTATAAATTGGATTAATTTGTGATAATGTGCACTTTGTTGCTGCATCTCATTTTGGGTCCAAGGTAACGCTTGGCACCTAGGTACAGTGTATAACTTTATTCTTTTTTGAACAATGGCAGAAACATTCTTACCTCATACAACTGAGACTGGTAGTAAGTTGGCTAATTAACAATGTGGCTAAAATCTAGAATCTTTTCTTAAGATTTTTTCTTTTCCTTTTTTTCAGAGAATCATTAAAATTGATATATTAAATATATGATTCAAACTCAAAACAAAAATGTATACTTATGCACCAAAGTTTTGGCATAGAGTCATGATTTTTCTTTTTGCACATGGGGCTCATGATTGTAGTTTTGTAATCTCTTATGTATACATGATGTATATATACGATAGTTATTTCTTATGTCTGTTAGTTTGTTTCCTTAAAATAGGATGGAAATAGTTTAAAACACGTGTGAAGTGAACCGAGCGAAAGCTCCTATATATTTTTTTCCTTAGCGATTGGCACCTGAGCTAACATCTGTTGCCAATCTTCTTTTTTTTTTTCCTGCCTTCTCTCCCTAAATCTTCCCAGTACATAGTTGCATATTTTAGTTGTGGGTCCTTCTAGTTGTGGCATATGGGATGCTGCTGCAGCATGGCCTGATGAGTGGTACCATGTTTGCGCCCAGATTCTGAACCGGTGAAACCCTGGGCCACCAAAGCAGAGTGTGCCAAACTTAACCACTATGCCACAGGGCCAGCCCTCAGAGATAACTTTTTATCTGAAAGACTTACCTGCATGGCAGGGCAAGCATCAGATTACCAAACATCTGCTCTTCTTATCTTCCTGTGAATTGCCCTCCTCCCCTTTCAAGCCCCAGGTCTTTATCCCATTCCTTAGCTCAGGATGGCATATAAGCCTCAATTGCCTGACCATCTTTGGGTCTTATATTTCTGTGAGGCTCCTGTATGTATGAAATTAAATTTGGTTTTCTCCTGTTAATCTACCTTATGCCAATTTAATTATTAGACTAGCCAAAGAACCTAGAATGGTAGAAGGAAATTTTTTCTGCCCTGACAGTTGCTAAACATTACAGAAGGAGGAAATGGTCTGATAATTGAGGCCTGGAGGTTCTTGAAAAGCTGGGTACATCACACATCTATTGTAGAACATGTGGGCCATCCTGACTTAAGCCAATCTGTAGATCCCATCCTTTTGACCACAGTGATTATTTCAGACATGGGTGAATAACTGGATCAGAACAATGATATTTAAGGTGGCACATGCTGAGCTATCTTGTTAAAAGAAAGGTAAAGAAAAAATTCAATTATGGAAATTGTCAGAGGAGATATCTCTTTTGTCCTAGGTGCTGACGTGTAGTGTGAGAAGTTGGTTTTATTGTAGCCATTTTACTGCCACCAGCAGGGAAACCCTGAAACTTCCAGGAAGGCCAGTATATAGATCCTGAGGATTAAAAAAAAGCCTATGTTTTGCAAGGCAGAGTGGAGAGATGGAGAAAAACTGAGTTTTTCATGACATAGATTCCTTTATTGTTAAAGCCAGTTTGAGATGGTTTTTCTCTCACATATAATGATTGTTAATGGATTCAACAATTTAATTATTTTTAAGAATGTATGTAATGTAGTTTTACCTGATTTCACCTGTGTATAAATGTTGGCATGGGAAGGAGTCACACAAAATTATTGGTCTGAGTTCCTTAACCTTCATAAGTAGTTCAGCTCTCATCTCTCCCTAACCTCTACCTCTTCCTCCCACTCAATTTTGAAGGACTTCTTGAGATTATTGTGTCCTTACATCTAATTTATTCTTAAACGAGATCTACTATACTTCCTTCATGTAGGGACCAAGGCAAAAATTTGGTCAATAACATGTTTGTTAAATATTTATTTTAAAGTAGACCTTAGATTTTTTTTAATTACAGGTAGAAATGATGTCTTGTAATCACTTCCTAACTATCCATAACTTGGAAATCTGTCATCCCTAGATTCTAACTACATCAACACAGAGACCATAAGAGATAGATGATTCCTGCTGAGCAGCATGGAGGGCATTAACAGTTTGGCTTGTCTCCACTTTTTGGTCAACACTCTCATCCCCTCCCTCATTCTATTTCCAGTATGTCCATGTTTTCCCAGAATAGCTATGAAATGATGTAATTAGGCTCCAAATTAGCAATGCTGGCATAGCCATTGGCATTAAGTACAGAAAAATTGATCAACCTATTTTAAAGAAGATGTTCCAAAGGAATCAGATCTGCTTCCAAATGCCAGGGAGAGTCTGATCTATTAATTCTACGTGACTGTCATTACAACATAAAATGGCTACTGAAAACTGTCCCGATAATGCCTTTAAGAAAGCATCCTCCCAGATGCAGTAAGCACCCTGTCGGGCCAGATTTCTGCACATGTACCATGGTGCACCCATCATGAGGCAAAAAGGAGCTTTTCCAGAAGAATCAGGAAAAGTCTATAAGATAACGTATTTAAAAAGGAAAAGTAATCAATGGTTAGATAGGTAGGTGGTATATGGGGACAACAGTGGGTTGCCACCCAAGAAATTTTAAAATAAGGGAAAAAGGATTTTCCTTTGAGATTTAATCTATAAAATCAATATATAGTGGATAAGTCAGACATGTAAAATATTACCCAGGAAGACAGAAAGGCTCACAAATAAGAGTAAGACCTAGTGGTGACCTAACTGGTGATGTATGTGTATATATTTGTGAATGTGTGCATATATAAAGTGAATCAATCTGATTTTCTCATCTGAAAAATGCAAATAATAATTGTACCTATTTTACAGCGGCATTGCGAGGATTAAATGGAGTGAAGCACGTAAAGGATTTAGTACACTGCTTGCTGCAGAATAAGAGCTTAGAGGACATGGAGAGGAAGGAGCCAGCACAAGAGCACACAAGCAACGCTATCCATCTGTCTTCTTTTCTGTACAGGCTGAGGGCTCCTCAAGAACTGCCCTAAGCGCTTTATCTGTTTATCTCCCTTAATCCTCATAACAGGTACTTTTAAGTAGCTTTAAAGCAAGTACTTTTATCTCCATTTTTCAAATTAAGAAACTAGCACCAAGAGGCTACTTAAGCATAACTTCGTCAAGATTAGTTGGCAAGTGGGAAACTGCTGGAACTAGGATGGACCTCAGTCAGTCTGTGCTGTTGGCATCCATGCAGTGAGTGAACCCACAGCCCACTTCAAGTTCTGATGCTTTCTAGGGCTTCTTACCTTTTGCCCACAGGCTTTCTTATCCAAAATTAGTCGTCTCATGGTTCTTGGTTTGTGAAACTGCTTGTATAATCAAATAAATTTGCATAATTATAGATTTACAGGAGATCTCTACATTCCTTAATCTTTCCACCTGCTTCCAGGTATCTGGTGATTGCAGTTTCTCTTAAGAGCTGTTTAGATTTTCTCAGTTCTTTGTATGCCTAGTAATTTTGGGTTTTATCCTGAACATTTTGAATATTATGAGCTTCTAGGTCCTGTACAAAGTCCTCTGGAAATTGTTCATTTTGTTGTTGTTTTAAGAGACAGTCAGCTTACAAATCCTAACTGTCTTCTGTGGGCAGTGGTTCAGTTTTTAAAGTCTTTACAGATGTTTGAGTCTCATCCCATGTGCGTTCCACTGAGTGCCAGTCTGGGATCTGGGTGGGGTCTACACTGCGGGTCAGTTCTAAAGCCTTCACTGGGCTGATTTAGGTCTCCTCCGTGCATGCACATCTCGAGGGTGAGCGTAAGACGTGAGTGGGTTCATACAGGGATATACATATCGAGAGGTTCTCCTTTAGCTCCCTCCCCTGTGATTTCTCCAGCTTTCAAGGATCCTTTATGCCACTCCTCTGACTAGAAAGCTGCATTTTCTCTCAGCATTTCTCCTAACTGGGGCACAGAGAGAAAGAGATATCCTATTTTTTTCCCCACCCTTTTTGGGGTGGGGAGCAGGCCCTTTCCCAGGTCTTCTGACCAGAAAAAGGGCTTTCTCTCAGGGTTTTAGGAGCCTATACGACCACAACTGTCACTGCCCTCACACTGGGGCTTGCTTTGGGGAAGGCTAGTTCACAGAAAAGGAAAACAAAACAAAACAAAAAAGAGATTTCTTGCGCACTCCCAGGCATGCTGCTATCCCGTCCTCTGATCAAAAAGAGAATATTTCTCTTGGAGATTTTCATGTCCATACCTGTGCACACTTCCAGGATTTGGGCCACCCCCAAGTCTAAGTTGGGAAACTCTGCTGTATAGATTCTTTGAGCTTCGGTTTCTTTCTCCAATATGCCTGCTCTTATCTGTCTTCAGAGTCCTCAGATGCTGCTTTTTATATTCTGTTGCAGGAGTTTCAGTTGTAATCACCAGGAAAGTTAGGGTGTAGTGCGCTTACACCATCTTAAATAGAACCAGAAGCTTGTTAGTTATCTCTTAAGTTGATATATCCCATTCCTGTGTGATGTGATAAATTCAATACGTATTGTGAAATAAGGAACCTTACTGCACTAGAGTTACTTATTCATTGATTTATTTGTTCATTAAATACTTGAATACCTACTATGTTCTACATCCTAAAAAAAGTGTTGGAATGTGTATATAAAATAGGTCCTAATTTCTACCCAAGTTTCTCATAGTCTGGTACAGAAGACAACTAAACCAGTAATTGCAGTACAGAATATGTGCTATAGTGGATCTTGGATTTTTGGGGGGACAAACTCCAAGTAGGGAACTTTCTCAAAGGGTAAGCTCTTTGGAACAGATCTCTTCTTGGTCTTTCTTTTCTTTTGCTAGTTTCCCATTTCCTGTTCTGCAATTTTCTTTAATATAGTTCAGAACAATTGGTTTCAAGGTACAAATAAATGTTTCTATTCCACAAAGAAATCTCAAGGCATATATTTAGGCAAAATTAATAGTAAATTCTCACTTTACTGGGTTACTTAAGAGGGATTTAGAACCTGGATCCATCTTTTCCAATCCCCCTGCCATCCTTACGTCTTGGTCTCAAGATCTCATCTTTCATCTAAGGATCAATCCTCTGAGTTACACACAAAAAATATGTTCTTTCAGTCATTGAGCCAATGCTAAACTATAGCAGTGAGTTCTATTTTAGTGTCTCTTCAGGACTCCAAAAACTCCCTTGTTTTAGTTATCTATCACCGCTTAACAAACTATCCCTAAAACTTAGTGGCTTAAAATACAAACACTTATTACCTCACACTTTCTGTGAGTTAGATGCTACATGTCTCTAGTTCTGAGCCTCTTGTGAGGTGGAAGTTAAGCTGTCAGATGATGCTGCAGTCTCCTCTGAGGCTTGGCTGGGGAAGGATACGCTTCTGAGTCCACTCACATGGTTATTGGCCAGATTCAGTTCCCCTTGGGATGTTGGATTGAGGGCTTCCGTTCCTTGCTGGCTGTTGGTCAGTTCCTTGCTATGTATGTCCAGTTCCTTCTTATGTATCTCCAGAGGGCTGCTCTTAACGTGACAGCTAACTTTCCTCAGAGTGAGTGTGAGAGAGTGAGAGAGAGCATCCAAGATAGAAGCTATGGTCTTCATGTAATCTCATCTCAGATGATAAGCAATCACTTTTGCCGTATACTATTTGTTAGAAGAAAGTCACTAATCCAGCCCACAATCCAGGGGAGGGGATTACAAATCTTGACTGCTTGGATCAGTGCGTTTTTAAAATTTTCTGTAAACAAGATTTCTCTGTCCTAATTCATGGGCTATTACAGCCTTTGTATGCTGTCTCAAATCTGCTAAAATTCCATAGATATTTATCTCTGTCCTTTTGATTTTGTTTAATTTCTCAGTTTTGAACTACTTCTTTTCCAAAAAGGTTAGATTCAATCAAACTAGATCCTCCTTTTAAAATGTCCTTCAGGAATTTGTACTACACATTTATATGTTAATAAAAATAACCATCTTCCTAAAGAGGTCTCAACCGTCTTTCAAGAAGTATATAAAATATTTAAGACTCCATATTTATATTTGATTAAGACATGCCTTGTTTGCCTCTTGTTTGGTTGTTGCTTCTCATTTTCCATTTACTTTTGGGAGAGGGATGACATTTTTGTCACAGTGGAAAATCTTTTATTACTCAAGATCATTTTGGGTATAATATTTCTGGACATGTGATTCTTTTTGGGAGAATGCTATGAATTTAAAATTTTATTATTATTTATGTTTTAATGCATGACTAAAGATGTGCTTATCAAAATCACAGCAAGGGCATTGCCATCATGGAAAATGTACATATTCTATTTCTGTTATGTGATCTGCAGCAACAGGACTATATCTAATAGAAGAGAATTAATAATCTTAACATTTTAGCATTGTATGCTTTAAAATGAGAATGCCACTTATAATCTTCCACTTATTAAATTTGTTTCCACTTCAGATCTTCATAAGTTAAGTATATTTCATATCTTACAAAATGTACTATTTTTTATATGATTTAATTTATCCCCATTTCTTACAAGTTTTCAGTTTGACAAGCCTAAATTCAGAGTGTCCTCTTTCATCTGTTCAGGCACGAATCTACTTGTTGCTAAAGCTAATTGAGTATTATTGACCATATTATTATCATAGTGCTACAGGAGCACATGGCACTTATGTTGAGAGCCACGTGAAATAAGGGCGTGAACATTTTGTGCTGAGGGATTTAAGAGCTCAGAGATAGACTCTAAAGACAAGAAAATTGAAATATAATCACTGTACATAGATAATGAAGAAGTGCAAAAGTCAATCTCACTTAATCCTAGAATGAGATTTATATTTCACTATCCTTTGTCAAAAATTTTATTCATTGAACAAAATGTATTGAGTACTATATGTGCCACTTCTGAGCTGAGAACTCTCACTTCCTTCAGAGCTCATAGTAGAACAGACAGAACAAGAGTAAATGCTAGAAATAGTGCCATCTCCTCTTTTTGAAATAAGCTCTTTAAGAAAAATATTTTATTGCACGTATATAAACTTTTGACCAAAAAACATTCACCACGCTTTAGTTGATGAAGAAAATATTGACTATAAGTTGTTTAACTCTGCAACAGTGCTTTAAAATCCTCTCACCAAAGAAGGACATTAACCAGTCATTTTAATCCTTTCCAAACAGCATTATCCCAAATCCTAGTCCTCTGAACCTATTACTCCTAGATCAAAGACGGTTAGTAGTTCCTCTTTGTTCATGGAATATACCCCAACTTTTAAACCAAAAGCGTGAAGACTTGTGGTCCCAGAAGACTTTCCTATCCCCATCTTTCATTACTTTATTACTTTCCAGCTTCAACTTTCATAATGAAGAGTTGTTGCAGCACTGTATTTCAGAGAAACCATTCTCATGCCCTGTGCTATTTGTCTCCATGTCTTTCCACGAGCTGATCCTTTCACTTGGTTCTTTAACTGGTTCTTCATCAGGAGCAATTTTGCCCTTTCCCTCCTCCCCTACCAGGGACACTTGGCAATGTCTGGAGACTTTTTGGTTGTCACAATTGGAGGGTGCTACTGGCATCTAGTAGGTAGAGGCCAGGGATGCTGCTAACATCCTGCAACACACAGGACAGCTCTCCACCGTGGCAAAGAATTAGCTCTTCCAAAACGTCTCCAGTGCCAAGGGTGAGAAACCTGAGCTAGACAGTCTTTTCCTTTGCTCTTTGGTCAAATTCTAACCATTCTTTATGGCCTCTTTTAATGATTGCTCCCTCCATGAAAGCTAGTCTTGGTCTTTCCATCCAAACAATCACTCTTTTGACTTCGAACTTTCCTAGGCGAAGTACTTTCAGTACTTAGTACTTTTATTTATTTACTTAAGATGATTTTTCAGAACAGTTTTAGGTTCACAGCAAAATTAAGAGGAGGGTACAGAGATTTTCCATAAACCCCTTGCCCCCATACATGCATAATTTTTCCCATTGTCAACATCCCCCACCAGAGTGGTACATTTGTTACAATTGATGAACCTCCATTGACATATCATAACCATTCAATGTCCATAGTTTACATTAGTGTTTGCTCTTGGTGTTATACATTCTATGGGTTTGGACAAATGTATAATGACATGTATCCATCATTATAGTATAATACAGAATATTTTCACTGCCCTAAAAATCTTTCTGTCCCCTCTCCAGTCCCCAATCCCTGACAACCATTGATCTTTTTATTGTTTCCACAGTTTTGACTTTTCCAGAATGTCATATAGTTGGAGTCATACAACTATAAGTGAGTAGCCTTTTCAGCTTGGCTTCTTTTGTTCGTAATATTCATTTAAGTTTCCTTTATGACTTTACATGTCTTGATAGCTCATTTCTTTTTAGCACTGAATAATATTCCATTGTCTGGATATACCACAGTTTATTTATCCATTCATCTACTGAAGGACATTTTGATTGTTTCCAAATCTTGGCAATTATGAATAAAGCTTCTATAAATATCTGTGTGCAGGTTTTGTGTGGACATAATTTTCAAATCCTTTGCATAAATAACAAGGTGTGCAATTGCTGGATCATATGGTAAGAGTATGTTTAGTTTTTGCTGTCTCCTTTTTGTAGACACCTCTATTCTCTCCATGCTTTAAAGCTCAGCTTACAGTACGTTTTCTTCAGGGAGTGTTTCAGATCGTTTCTGCTCACAGACTTCTTTCCTTTGTTTATAATTATTTTGCAGAGATAGTATGGGATAAGCAGTGGTTCTCAAACTTAAGCAGGTATCAGAATCCTGGTGAGGAGAGCTCACTAAAACACAGATTCCTGGGCCCTGTTCTAAGAGTTTCTGAGTCTGTAGGTCTAGGTGGGACTCAGGAATTTGCATTTATAACAATTTCCCAGGAGATGCTGATGCTGCTGGCCTGGGGACCACACTCTGAGAACCACTGCTATACAACCATAGAGGACCATCCTTGGAGCCAGACAGATCTGGATATGTATCCCAGTTCCTCTGCTTCCAAGATGTATGACACTGAACTAGTTATTTTACTTATCTAAACCTCAGTTTCTTCAGCTGTAAGAAGGGAACAATAATAATAACTACCTTATACATAAGTTTATTAGGATTTAACAAAATAAGACACATAAATGTTACAAAATACTGGATTTCTTGGGTATTATTTTTATTGTTTATAGTAAATACTAAAACATACCAGTTATTGTTTCTGTTGTTGGCAAATAAAATGTTAATGAGTAGAGATTTGTTAACATTCAGAGGCCAAACCTAAAGAGAATAGTCAGACATTCCGAGACTGGCATGTGAGCAAGCTACATAAAGAAATGGAGCAATTGTTTATCATACAATGACCATAATGACCCACTTCTGTGTGCTTATTACTTCATCCTTAACAAGAGGAACAGAGTGTGTTGATATGTTACCATCTGATACAGAGCATCCCTCTTAGGCAGAGTTTCACTCCAAGCTTCTCAGAGGATTAGCTTTTCCTCATAATGTTCAGCTTAGCATGTCTGCTTTTAGCATAGACAAGAATATCTAGTCCAATCTGCTGTGGTCAGGATGGCAGGGTTAGTGGTACTTGATGTACATGGTATAAGTCACAGCAGAGATAGCAGGAAGCTACTTTCCTCACAAAAGCACAGTGGGAATGGCAAATAGGACCTTTGCACGAATCATCCTGATAGGCATTTTCACCCATAATTCTTGGCTGGGCTTGGCTGAGTGGCTCTACTCTAGGCTCTGTCTCTAGGTTGAAGGGGCAGTGGCTATAGTGGAAGCTCTTTTTGTGTCTATGGCAAAGGTACAAGCAGAAACATGCAAGGTGTGTTGAGGCCTAGGTTTGGAACTAGCATTCTGTCATTTGTGCCTCCTTCTTTTGGCCAAAGCAAATTACACAAGGTGAAGAAAGATAGTCTGCCCCTATGATGCCATTAATGCAATCAATTGGCCAAAAAAATTAACAAA
Source organism: Equus asinus (assembly GCF_041296235.1). Lineage (NCBI taxonomy): Eukaryota > Metazoa > Chordata > Mammalia > Perissodactyla > Equidae > Equus > Equus asinus. The sequence continues at coordinate 131,145,005 of NC_091790.1, read as the reverse complement.
ACACATGAAGGCTCTACAGGAGGAAAACTATAAGACTTTCAACATAAAATCAAGGTCTGAACAAATTAAGAGGCATACCATGTTCTTGGATGAGAAGATTTAATTATAAAAAAGCTAATTCTTCCCAAATCAATTTATACATTTCATACAGTTTCCAGTTAGAATGCCAACTTGGATTTGTTTTGTGGAACTGGATACAATGGCCTTAATGTTCAGTTGAAAGGGAAGAAAAAGCCTTAAAATAGCCAAGAAACGGATCTGAAAGAATAGTGAGGGGGAACTTCTCAGATATCAGAACATAGTATAAAGCCACTAAAACCCAAGTAATATGGAACTGGCATAGGAGTAGACAAATTGTTCATCCAGATATAGAGCAGGAGATTTTAAAATTTAACATATGACAGGAGTATTTCAATTCAGGGAGAAAAGATTTATTTAACAATTGATGCTGGCATAACTGATTGGCCATTCATACAAAAATAAAATTGGATTCCTATGTTTCATATATACTCCAGTTAGAAGATTTAAATATAAAATTATAATGTTAAGAATTTTAGGAAAAAATCTAGGAGGCAACATATACAATCTAGGGGGTGAGAAAGATGTTAACAACAACAAAAAAGAATCCTAGAAGCTATTTTTAAAAACTTCTGATATATCTGAAAATATAAATACTAAAAATTTTGTATGCAAAATAAACTATAATTAATGCCTGCAGACAATCATTAGATTTGGTATTTGCAAAGCAGATGATGGGTTTATCAAAGGTTAATGACTATAATACACAGAGAGCTCTTACAATTTGACAAAAAACTCAATAGAAAAATAAACAAAGGATATGAATATGCAGTTCGCAAAAACAAATCCAAACAGCCCGTAAATATACTAAAAGATGTTCTAATGCACTAGTAGTCATAAAAATGCAAACTAAGTTTACATTGGCATATTGCTTTATACCTCCCAGATTGGCAAATATTTAAAAAAATTTTAAAAAGATATAACAGCTATTGCAAGCAGGATATAGGAACCAAAAATACAGTCCTCACACTGATAGAAGTGAATTTCCATAGTCTACCTCTTTAGTACCCGATGTCACATTTTTCTTTCCATGTATGCAAACTTCTTGTTCTCTTTTCAAAGTATAAGATCTCTGAGTAACATTCATTTCTCTCCTTCAGGTCTCCTTGTGTTTCCCTAGGGTCAAGTGATACACAAATTAAAATACAAATTATTGGTTCTTAACACAATCGTATGCAATGATTAAGAAGTAGCATAAAAAACTGCAATATAAGCTTCCATTTGATAAGAGACAGAATAAAAACCATCCAGCTGTCACTGTCCATAGCAAATATCAAACCCTGATGAGCGGCAGTGGCAAGGACTCTCTGTGGTGTCAAGGAAGTTGCTGCCAATCCAGCAGACTCTCTTTCCGTTTTCTGGGCAATCCCTCTGCTCTTCCATTCCACAGGCTCCGGTACTTCCCAGGCTGGGATTAGGGGTTACTTCTTGTCCATTGTATTTCATGATTAGGGATGAGGTCAACTGCCCCAGTTTTAACAGCTCACTTCTAGTTGGTGTGAGTTTGTGGGGCCTGAGAATGCTTTTAGGGGCTGATTGATGAAACCATTAATCCAACATGGGGATGGGGGTTGGAGAATGAGGGTAAGGACGTGGATAGTGGAGTAGGGGCAGGACCCAGAAGGGCAAGGAATTCATCTGCTGGCTCCATTTTGTGCCTCTTCTCTCAGAAGATGTAACCTGCTCCTAGCCTGTGAACTGTGTTTATCTGGCCCCTCCACTGGGGGACTGAGATCTCACGTAGCTGAGGTGAGGTGGTGGGAAGAGCGAGTCGCAGTGGGTCTCTTCAGGTCTGGGTGGAATAAAGGAACTGCAGTAGCTCCGTTATAACGAGCACAGCGAGCCATGCCAACGGCTGGCCCTTACTTCAGGGGAGGCTAAGTCAGCCAATAGTATTGGGAGACACTGCCAAATGCGAGGATAAGTCTGAACTCAAGCGCATCACTGTCCCATGTCTGGAAGGCGCAGGGAGGATGGAGCAGACCTAGTACCATCCACTGCCACTCACTGAGAGGGCCGGGTCTCGTACAATTCCCACCCATCTCATGCATATGCAAATTATAAAAATAGCTGTAATCGTATGGCACATTATATTTAATATTTACACAAATGACTTTTAAATTACTTATGCAGGATCTTACATTTTATCTCCGTTAATTTCACATTGTTAATTTAATTTGAGTTGGTGAGATGAATAACACGATGGAAGCCAGCTAGTGCGTAGTTCGCACAGGTGTGGGAAGGGCGAGGGTCAGACCCTTTTTCGTTAGGGCTTGTATAACCAGGAATTGCGCTAGATTGGGCAAATACATTAACTTGATGCGCCTCAACCTTGGGTATCAAAATCACCGAGAAACTTTGTATAAAATCCTGATGTTTAGGTCTTATCCTACTTGGGGGAGCCTCTGTATCCTTTATTAACTTTCTCTGGGTGGGGGTAGTTCCAGTGTGCACCCAAGTCGAGTTCTCCCTGTATGAACTCATTACATCTGAGCGAGATATCATTTCTCTCTTTACAGAAACCCAGGCTAGGGTTCAGAGAGGTTAAGTAATTGTTTCAAATTGGGCTGGAAGAGAGAGAGGAACCTGAAAAGTAATTTCTGCCTGAACTGGTGGGGAGTGTAGAAGCCTGGAGATCTTAGTTAACGTTAACCTGATGTTGTTCTTGCTCAGTCTGGTGAGGATCGATGACATTACAGGTATGCTTAGAAAAGAGTATTGCACGTTAAACCAAGAAACAAATATTCTCAGTGTTAGTTTGCCACCTGATATTCTTAACTTATTTTTTCCATTAAAAATTTCAAATATTATATGCACATAGTTAAATAAAACAATGAAGAAAAAGTTTCTCCCTCAGTATTGTGTTTCTAATGAATCCTGGGGGCTGGTATGGGGAATGTTTATGCACTTTTTAAGACATGTAAGTCATTTGGGGTCATCTCCCGCGCCCCCCTCCCCAAACCTCACCTTCGTTAGTTTCCCACTGCATATAGAATAAAATGTAAACTCCTTCACATGAGCTAGAAAACTCTTCGTGATCTGGCCCTGCCTGCTTCTTCAGCTCTTTCTACCCTCTCCTTTAGCCCTATTGTCACCTCACTGGCTTTGTGCTGTCTGAGGTCTTACATTGGATGGTTTCTGTACCTGAAAGACTCTCCCCTCCTCTAGTCTGGCTTTCAGGTCTTCCCTCAGCCTTTCTTATGCAGTCTGTTCATTGGTCTGTTTTATTTTCTTTATAGTCTTGATCATTATCTGAAAGTGTCTCATTTATCTGTTTACTTGTTTATCATCTTTCTCCTCCACTCACAGGTAAACTTCATGAGAAAAAGGACTTTGTCTTGTTCTTCCATGTTTCCATAATATCTAGAAAAGAATAGTGCCTGGCACATAAGAGAGCATAATACATATTTGTTGAATGAATGCATGAATATATTGTCATGAGGACACACATACAGACAGACACACATGCAGTTATGCACACACTTTAAGAAATTTACACCAATGGACTCATGCTATCCTTTTTTTAAAAAAATTAATTATATGACTTGGAGATTTTCCTAGAAAAATAGACACAGATCTACTTGGTTCTTTTTTTATGGCTTAAAAATCTCCAGGATATAAAATTTGGTTAGAAATAAAAAAAGCAGGGGCCAGTCCCATGGCTGAGTGGTTAAGTTCGAGCGCTCTGCTTTGGTGGTCTGGGGTTTCACAGGTTCGAATCCTGGGCGCGGATATGGCACTACTCATCAGGCCACACTGAGGCGTTATCCCACATGCCGCAACTAGAAGGATCCACAGCTAAGGTATACAACAATGTACCAGGGGGCTTTGGGGAGAAAAAGGAAAAATAAAATCTTAAAAAAAAAAAAAGAAATAAAAAAGCGAAGGGCAGAATGTAACACTATTTTGTTGATGTACTGTGATTCATTTATCTAGTCCCCAAACTGATGGATATTTTGATTGATTCAAGAGTTTGCCATTTCAACAATGCAGCAGTGAATATAATCCTACTAGTATGTCGGAGTACTTTTGTTTCTCTCTCACTTTTACAATGTTACTATTTCAGATGTATATATATTTGGACAAAATTTTATCAGAATCACCGTACTATGTGACTGTTATTGCTAGTAGGAGGGAGATATTATTAATTAAAATTAACACCTGTGGATTTTCAAAGATCAGTAGGGTGATTATTAGAGAGAAAACATTGTTCTTTTTACTTTAGCTCCAGGCTTACTGTAAATGATATTATTATATGTGAGATACCAGTTTTTTAATGAATTTCCAGGAATAGAGAGAAGTACTTTCCTTATCACTCTGACTTTTGAAATAAAATCAAGAATTGGTTAACTTCTCAAGTTTAAAATTCAGGAGGGCCCATGTCCTCTGATCCATGAGGAATTTCAAAGGGCTGGCTAGTGCTTTATTGATTGTACTTTTTCTAATTCATTCTGGGAAATGGGCAGTCCTCGCGATGGGATGGAGGGTGCAGGGTCTGGGGCAGATCATATTGTGTGTCCCCTTCTCTACTCCACCAGTCTTGTTAATCTAGTGCTATCAGGTCATGAAGAACACAGACAGCCTCAGTGGTCAAAAGAGTTTCTAAAAGGGCTATGGCCTGAGGATGGTACAGCGAAGTCAGGAAGAGGCAGTTCCTCCAGCTGAACTTTGTGATGGGGCTAAGATCACTTTTATAGACAGAGTGTTCATATGTAAGACTCAGGTCTGATTAGCCAGCAGAACCAACTCCTGCCTTACCCCATGGCTGCTTCCTTGAATTACAATTTATCTTTGAACCAGAGGAGAAGAGAAGGCGGATGGCAGGAGGTCTACAGCCGTTTACCTGATCCACATATTCTAGATCAGTGTTTCTCAAAGGGTTACCTTTGTACCTCTGTGTACCTCTGGATACACTCCAATTTAGCAGTGTTTATTTTAAAAGCATTCACATAAGCCCCAGCAAGGCCTCCCACCCGCTCCTCCCAACCCCAGTCTATATCTTATCATGTTACCACCCTCTGGGCAGCTATAAGTTGCAGTAGTGAGAAGCAATGATCAGCTCCCTAAACCCTGGCAGGACCTGCCTTTCCTTGGTGACAATTCTAGGTCTATTCACACACCTAACCCCAAGAAGAAAGAAGGCCAGGAAAGAATCTGTGTGCCGTTATGCACTTTAAATGCACAGTGAATTCTCCTACTTTTCAGTGTGGCCAAATGAGTATTTTGTGCCTTATCAATTTGGTTAGCAATTCCTCCTTCCTTGGGGAGAAGAAGAAAGGGGTTGGCATAAGGTAGGGAGAGTGGCAGATATGTATCTTCTTCTATAGCTGGATTAAGTTTAAAAAGAGATGTTTTTCAAGTAGAAATTTAGAACTCAGTTTAAGCAACAGAAGTCTGAAGATGGGGGATATTTTGAACCCACCTTGGTCTGTGTCCTCTCTTTTGTCTCTCTGTATTGCTTTTATGTCATATATATATATATATATATATATATATATTTTTTTTTTTTTTTTTTTACTAGATCTTGAGAAGGTCTCATATAGATCTAAGTAACATTCCTGGTGATATGATGTTGTGAATATTCTGATCTATCTTGGGTCTTCTTTCAGTGCTAATGGTTAAGATTCCCTGAGATGCTAGAACACCTCAGAAAGATGAGGTCACTGGCTAAGACCGCCACTCCACAACTAGAACAATATCTCAGAATTGTAGATGAAAACCATGTTGTGAGATTTTTTTCTCCCACCTTATTATATTCCAGTGTTTACTATGAGAGGTTTTAATGGTAATTAGTGTAGCATTGAACTTTGAGGATATAATAAAATGTAGACGGGTTCTTGACATATATCTATGTGAACCTTTGCAAGAGTGTTTGCATTTGACCAGGCTTGAGCCTGTCATTACTCATTCCCATGATGACAGTAGACTGAATTGTAAATAGTTCCAGAGATTCTACCTGCCAGACTCTTGTCTATTTTCGTGTTGTATTTCAGAAGACTCTGAAAGGACCTGATACTTAGGGAGAAAGGGCTGGTTCTGCTAATGGAGACCATAAGCATTTGTTCATTTTCTATTTGGAAAAATTGCCATTATTTCACCAAGATGTTGTAATTTTTAAAAAAGTACTCACTCTTTAAATGATAATGTAGTGTTTTTCCTTCAAAATAGGAAGAGTGAATATAATTTTTTTTTAAAGAATCTATTATTAATGTTAATGATTTTTAGGTCACTTATTACTTTGCTTGCTGCTGATGGAGTAGCAGTGCGGTCTGAAAGTCCAAAGCCTTACTCCCATATAGATATATTCCTTCCAATAATAACTGAAAAATTGTTTGTAAATGTAATTTTATGAGTAGTTGAATCATAATTAAAGCTCTGTGGTGAATTATTTATTTCATGTAAGTAACCATTTTATTTTATTGTGCTTTTTTTAAAGCTAGGTACACTTGTACTTTTTTACTGAGCATATTCCACCTTGGAAATGGATAGTCAAATCTCTTTTAACCTAGAAGGAAAGGAGTAAAAAGGTGAAAATTACAGGAAAGAGGAGTAGATGGTGTTGTATGACCCTCCTTGTAAGCAATGGAAGAACCTAGAGAATCTAGTCCAAGGATGGATCCACTGTTCCAAGAAAGAGGCTATTTCCTGAGCCTGGTTTGAGATATCCCATCAGAAATAATGCAATGAGCAGACATGAGCACAGTATGTAATCAACAAATGTCTTCTCTATAGGAATAAATTTTACATCAAAGACAGGTTTCAGGCTTAATTTTTGTTTCTATGCTCTGTTTCAAAGCTCCCAAATGACTCTAAAATTATATTTGACTAAAAGTCTTAAAAGACAAGTTGTGCATCTCTGGAAAGTGAGAGTCAAAGAGTCTGACAGGTGCTGGAAAATCACTGCAGATAGTGGTAAGTGATACAAATCTGTATCACAGCATCCCTATGCTTTGACCAAAACTAGACTGAGAGATGGTGGCGTAATGGAAGGAGAAATCAAGTATTGTAAAACTCTAGGAAGGTGACCATTATGGGAAAGAAGATTACTTTAAGAGGGAATATTTCACTCTCCTATTATGAAAATACCAGGAGAATGTTTTCCAGAGAATTTGGAAACAATGGTTTGAAGGATGACAACGTTAAGACTTCAGTGATGATAAAGCTTAATACAGTTCAGCGTGGAACATGTAATTGAGTAAGCATGGAGTATCCTTTAATACAGAGACTAAATTTTCCTGAGGGCTAATTTCATATTGTCATGAAAAGATGGAAATAAACAAACAAATAAAAAAGAGATAGGACCAGGGCTGGCCCCGTGGCCGAGCGGTTAAGTTCGCGCGCTCTGCTGCAGGCGGCCCAGTGTTTCGTTGGTTCGAATCCTGGGCGCGGACATGACACTACTCATCAAACCACGCTGAGGCAGCGTCCCACATGCCACAACTAGAAGGGCCCACAACGAAGAATATACAACTATGTACCGGGGGGCTTTGGGGAGAAAAAGGGGAAAAAATAAAATCTTTAAAAAAAAAAGAGATAGGCCCATTAATTTTTCTTTCTTAATTTTGTTGCTGTTCCTTCCTGAAAATGCCCTCAAAAAATGAATGATACCGCAGTATAGCTTGAGATCTCTCAAGCTCCACATTTTCTTCCATACCTCTTTTTCCCTTTTGCTCATCCTTGGGCCAACATTATTTAATACTCTAGTTGTTTACCCTTTGAATCAATTATCATGAGTTATAGAGACACAAGTTCTGCTGTCTGTTGCACACCATTAAGTGGCTTCATTAAAACATTAAATTATGTCAGGGTGAAAAAGATTTGTGAGTTCTGCTCATTTATATACCATCCTTGCAAACTCTCCTTATGAACAACCATCTGTGTAAAGATTGGTGCAAAGATGAGGGAAGAGAAGAAAAGCCTATAGATTATAGACTCTGCAAAAACACAGGTGAAGAACTCCACAATAACTGTTGGCTGACCATGACTCCCCATAGTGCTCAAATATAGTTTGGGTGAGATTATGGCCAGAGCTCCACTGCCTTGACCTTTAAGAAAATTATGTTCACACCAACTAGGGAATATACACTAGTTTCCTATTAAGAGTATGTATGTTACAGTATCTGTTAGAAAGTTACTGACTCAGCAGGAGTGCTGCTACAAAGGGCAACAAATTTATACTCTGGGTAATTGGAAGGAAGGCGAGAGGTCAGCACGTGGGCAATTTCTGTGAAAACTAGCAGAAAAGGGTGGAAGGGAAGTTTGTTTGGAGGGTTTTCTTCTGTGTAGTGGTCTGTCCTTGGTCATCCTGGCTTTCCTCTGGTCTGACAGAGTCCTAGAATTAGGTCAAAGCTCTATATCTGTCATGCAGTGGAGCTTCTTATATCAGGGAGACCTGGGTGTAAATCCTGGGTCTGCCACTCACTGTCTGTGAACTCTAAGCCTCAGTTTCCATGTTAGTATTACTTGCTAGAGTTGTTGTGAGGATTTAATTAAATCATATCTGTAAAGGCACTCAACTAAGGCTAGTCATTGTTACTTCAGTGATGTAAGATCGAAGTAAAAATGTAAACCATGATGCTTCCATTCTTTCCTAAATTATGGGTGTGAGTGATAGGGAGTGGAGGATGAGTGTATGACTGAGATAGCATGGGGGTACCTCCTAGGGCTTCCCATATCTCTTAGCTGCTCACTGGGTTTTCAACTCTTCCTGGCTTCCTTCTGTTCCAGAGCCTGAGTTCTAAGTGTCAGAAATAATGGACTGGTGCATAGGCAACACTGAGGTGAGTACATATCCTCCAGCCCCATAAAGTATTTGTTTCTGGATAGATACAGAATTAACTGTAGTCAAAAGGAAGCCAGAGGCTATAAGTCAGCGTTGTTCATTACTGAGTTCAAAGCAGACATTCTCGGATTAACTGTGTTGAAATTTCTAGAAGATACTAGACTAAAGCAAATACAAAATTTACTAAACATGGTGCTATAGATTGAATTGCATCTCCCTCAAATTCGTATGTTGAAATCCTAACTTCCGGTACCTCAGAATCTAACTTTATTTGGAAATAGGGTGACTGAAGATATAGTTAGCTAAGATGAGGTCATACAGGAGTAGGATGGGCCCTTAATCCAATTTAAAAAGGAGAAATTTGTCCTTATAAAAGGACAAATAAAAGGGAGAAATTATAAAACTGTTCTTATAAAAAGGGGAAATTTGGAGATAGTCATATACATAGGGAGAGCACCATGTTAATTGAAAGCAAGGATTGGGATCATGCATCTACAAATCAAGGAACACCAAAGATTTCCAGCAAACCACCAGAAGCCAGGAAAGGGGTGTGGAACAGATTCTGTAGCACGGCCCTCAGAAGGAAGCAAGCCTGCCCACACCTTGATCTTGGGTTTATAGCCTCCAGAATTGTGATACAATACATTTCTTTTAAGACACCCAATTTGTGGTACTTTGTTATGGCAGCCCTTGCAAAGTAATTCTTATGAGTAAAGTTATCTCTGTTTCTCTTAAACTGTGCTGAGACTAGGGTGAAATGAATGATGCACTTGCCTAGGCACAGACAAGACCAGTAAGCTTCATGTTGGGCATTACTGGATCATGGGGCAAAAGGAATGAAAAATTAGTAATACTAGTCCTGTCTTTATTTAAACTTTTGACATTTTGTTCATTGTGGATTTTTGGTATTAATTTTGATGTTCTAAAATATTGCATAAAATATTACATAAAACATTACATTATCTTAATTTTGGCACCCCTTAAATTTTACACCTAAGGTGAACACCTCACTTGCTTCACCCTAGTCCCTGCCCTGCCTCAAACCATCATTTAGGCAAGGACCCTAATTTCAATACACAGGAGGCTGAAACCTGTGTGAGTCCCACATTCGTAATTTGTTTTCTTGGCCAAAGAAGTGCAGAAAGAGTGCTTACCAGACATTTCCATTTGGCTTTTAGGTCATCTTGAACACAAGGATTAATATGAAACTCAACCTGTCAACTCTAAAGTGATTCCCTTGCTGTCACTCTTTCTTCAGTTGTGATAATATCATTAATTGTGTGGGTCAAAACTTCAGTATCATTATTAATTCTGCTGTCTCTCTTGTCACCCATATTCAGTTGTTATGTCAGGCTAATTGTTTCTCTGGCTCCTAGGTAAAAATGGCCTTTTTGTTCTTTCGTAAAATAAATATTAAAGAATATATTCAGATATAAAATTTCATATATTTAGCAGGTATAAAGAAGAGAGTAAAAAATTATCAGTGATCTCACCACCCATCAATACCTCCTCTCAACATTGTAGTGCATATTCTCCCAGACAGTTTATGTTTGTACTTGCAATGATATTTTAAAAAACAAAATTAGACTATATGTGTTATTTGGTAATCTTGTTAACTTGTTAACTGTCTTGTGAATTATGGACATCCTTTCATTTTAATAAATATATATCTACAAAATAATTTTTAATGGTTTATAACACCCAAATACATGGATGTACCTTAGTGTATTTAGCCAATGTCCTCTTATAGAACACTAAGCTTACCTGGTTTTTCTGCTATACACAACACTACAATGAACATATTTATACATGTACAATTGTCTGATGATTTCTTTAGGACAAATTATTAGAAGTGGAATTATTGGGCCAAAAAATGCACACATTTTATGATTTGATACGTATTGCCAGCTTGACTATATTTTGCTTTCACCATTGGGTTACGGAAGTGCTTCTTTCTCCTAAATATCATTTGATGCTTTTTTATATATTCTCTCTTTTGGACTGTTCATCTCTTTCAAAGTGTTTCATTTAAAGAGCTCTTATATTAAAGATTACCTGGATATTAACTCCCAATTAATGTTATGTATCTTGTTAATGTTTTCTCTATTTATTAGTTGTCTTTTCTTTTCTTTTTTGGTAAGGAAGACTGGCCCTGAGCTAACATCTGTTGCCAGTCTTCCTCTATTTTGTATGTGGGACACAGCCACAGAATGTCTTGATGAGTGGTGTGTAGGTCTGTGCTGGGGTCTGAACCTGAGAACCCCAGGGCACCCAAGAGGAGGGTGCATACTTAACCACTATGCCACCGGGCCAGCCCCTGTCAGTTGTCTTTTAACTTATGTTGTATTTTATCCAACCAGAAATGTTAAGTTTTATGTAGTCAAAACTGTAAATATTTTCCTTTATTTCTTACTTTGGAATCATGCTTAGAAAATCCTTCTCCACCTCAAGATTATAAAAGAGTTTACCTACATTTTCCTTTAGTGTGTAGGTAGTTTAATTTTTACAGGTACTTTTTGATCCATTTAAAATTCTTGTTGGTGTGAAGGTTCTGATGATTCTTCCTGTTCCTTTCTTTCTAATCTTCTTGCTACTGACCTCTTTTGGGTCCTGTGTGATTGCAGCCATCTCCGATGTAATCTTTTTGTCCTTTTTATTTTTAATTTTAAAACATTATTCATGTGATCCCTTGAAAAAAAATTCTAAAGACTATCTATTGTTTTAAGAAAAAGCCCTCAGAGCCCTCTAGCCAACCCTATTTTTCTAATCTTATTACTGAAGCTTATCTCTCTACAGGAGCTTTCTACCCCAGATGGGCTGAAAGAATTATTGTCTCAAACAGGTCTTCTTGCCTCTGTGTTTCTGTGCATGCCATTCTCTCCTCATGAAATGCTCTGCGCAAACCCAAGCCATTCTTGAAGTCATTCCCAGGAGGTCATTTCTGGAGCACACTGTTCACAGCCCTCTCCTGTTTTTGAAATTCTTATATCACTTGTATATTTGGTTCCTAGTTGTATGCTGACTTGTTTTGTTAACTTTCTACTTGTGTATTTAAAGTTATAAATTTAGGGTTTCAGAGTCAGAAGAGACTCACGATATCTTTCATCCAATATGTTATCTGACATTGAAGCCCTTCTACAATATTCTTGCTAAATAGTCACTTAGCTTTTGCTTTGTGAGAACTCACTATATCTCATGACTGCCCATATCATTTCCTGTCGCGTCTTAATGATTAGAAAAATTTTTTCTTATTATAAGCCCTCAAATTTGCCTTCTTGTTTCTTTTACTCTTGGAGGGAGTTATGGAGAGGACAATAAATGTGGGGTCTTGAAAAACCAGTTTCGAATCTTGACTCCACTCGCTAACAGTTTTGTGATCTTGGACGAAATGCTCTACTTCTTTTGGGTTTCACTGTCCTTGTTTGTAAAGTAGGGATGATACCTACCTGATAATATTGTGGGAAAAATAATATTAAATGAAAATTAAAAGAATTAAATGAGGGCATATATGAATGCCCCTGGCATAGATCTTAACACAAGGGAGTTTTCAATAAATATTTGTTGAATTAGAATTTGACTTATCTTCTGGAGCCGTGCAGACAAAATCATATCCTATAGGTTGCTATTATATACACTTTACTTAAGTCTTTTCTTCTCCATCAAATATTTCCAATTACTTGAGTTATTTTCTCATATCATGATTTCTTATATCATAATATCCACTCCTCCTACTTCCTGGTCATTTTCTTCTCAACATATTCCACTTTTTCAACATTCCCCATGAGGGGTGGGCTTCTGAACTCCGGCAGGCGCTCCCAAAGTTACCTAATCAGTATCCTATCACTCAATTAGTCAATTACAGTGGCTCTCCAACCTAGATGTATATCAGAATCACCTGGGGGAACATTTAAAAGATGCTGATGCCGCCCCCAGCATTTCTGTTTTAAAAGATCCTGGGTGAGAACAGAGCACTGACACCTTTTAACAGCTGATCAGGTGATTCTAACATGCACAGATCTATAGGTTCCTTGAGAACAGATTTGCAACACCTATGTGAAATGCTTGGCGTCAGAACTGTTTCAGAATCAAATTTTTTTCTCCCGCCTTTTGGAAAGGTAAAATGGTACATACACCATTAATATGAAATACCCTCCGTGGGTCTGGATCGTCACCTTGCAGTCAAATACACAAATATTTTGGCAGTGACATACATAAACATTCAAGTTAAGTGGAAACAATAAAGACTATAAATAGCCTCATGTTAGCTGAGATCCAATTTTGCTGCCAAATACATGTTAGCATGAATTTTCAGAAGAAAATAGCAGTTTTTAGAACTTCCAAATTATAGATAAGGGGTTGTGGACCCAGTCTTTCGTGGTATCTTTTCATCACTTAGCCTGGTGCGCTGCCCAGACTATGAGTTTAAGATGTATTTGTTGAATGAATGAGTGAGAGAAAATTTTCTATGTAGTGTCTGTAGAGGTATTGGTATATTTCTTAAAGGTGATTGTCCTCCAACAAGTAGTGCCTTTGGACCTTAAAACTGGAATAAGTTAATTTTAAAGACAATGAAGGAGAATAAAAATCAGTTTGTTCTGTTCTGGTTTTTGTCATCTTCTCAGGATTTCTATACTGGAAATACATACCTATCAAGTTACTGAAAACAAATAGAGAACTTTTCTTATATGGGATTTAAGTAAGTGAATCAATAAGTGTTTTTTGACTCCCTATTGTGTGCCAGGCATTATAACATACTGTAACAATGGAGAAAAGGATTAGAGCACAGCTGGAAAAATTTGTTTCACTGAGAATCACAATGAAGTAATCTGAAGAAGAATATTCTGATTTTGAATAACCAACATTTTAAGTCTAAAGTTTCATAGACATTAAATAAGATAGAATTACAGAAGTTTACACATGTAAACAGAATTAAATTGTAACAATCAGCAAGCAGCAAAAAAATCAAGTAAGTCCCCAGTTTTGTTTGTTTTCAAAGTAGGAAGTCTCTGAAGAAATAAGAGCTGTGTAGACATTTGGTGCAGACTGGGTCACTCTCAGCCATTTGACAAGAGACGTTTTAGAGGCATTAAGATGGTGGTCTTTACTGAGTGGTACTCTGAAACCTTTTTATCAGGAGAAATTTCTTTTCTAACTTAGATATTGTGTTAGTGTTCTCCAGAGAAACAGAACCCTTAGGATATATATATATGTCTATCTCCAGTGTGGGCTGGCAGGCTTGAGACCTAGCAGAGCCAATGGTGCAGATAAGTCTAAATGTAGTCTGCTGGGAGATTCCCTCTTGCTTGGAAGGCCAGTCTTTTTTGTTCTCTTCAGGCCTTCAGTTGATTTGATGAGGCCCACCCACATGCTGGAGGGCAATATGCTTTATTTGAAGTTCACTGATTTAAATGTTAATCACATCTAAAACACACCTCCAAGTTGACACACAAAATTAACAGTCACAGATTTTAATTCAAAACAAACTTTTTTCCCCCTCATCTCAATATTTAGCTTTAATTGATTGTAGTTAGATTTTTTGAGTCCCAAATGCATATTGCTTTATTTCATAGATTTGTTTTATTTAGATCTGCACATGTCTAACAAGCTCTCCAGTGATGCCAATGCTGCTCATCTGAGGACCACACTTTGAGCACCAAAGGTTACTATTTTATGCTGCTACCTTCAGAGGGAAAGGGTGTATAGCAGGGACAATGGAATCTTTTCCTGTTTTTTGAGTTTCAAAAGTTTAGGTCTTTGGGGAAACAGGGAAGAACTTAGTAAAAATTTAAAGATTGGAGAGAAGTCGTGATGTGAGGAAAACATCCCTTGGACTGAATTGCAAAGAAAATCAGAGGGAGATCAAAGAAAGCTTCGATGCCACTGTGTCCCCAAGAAGAGCCTTCCCCTTCCTATGTCCCTGTTGAGAGAGGCAAAACTTCAAGAGAAATGTGGGGAATCTGTGGAGACTTGTGAGAATCATTCATAGGGATATTGTGGAATATCATGGGATAGGTGATGATTTAGGAAGGAAATTAATCAGCCAGTGTAAGATGTATCTGATAAGCTTAAAAAATTTTTTTTTTACAATGATTATGATTTGTTCAGTGCTTACTCTGTGCCAGGCAGGGGCCGGCCTAGTGCTTTACGTATTTTCTTATTTCACCCTCACGACAACCCCGTGAGCCATGCAGTAGATACTTCTGGTATCCCCATTTTCAGCTGAGGTTCAGTGAGGAGGTGGGTCTCATGCCCGTCCCACAGTTAGTAAATAGGGGACCCAGGATTTGTGATAAGCTTTTTGTGTGGATTAAATGGATTGGTATTTGTAACATACTTATAACAGTGCCTGACACACAGTAAATACTATATAAATGTTAGCAATTATTATTATGACTCCTTGATTTTAGATTTTAGAAGATCCTCTGCCAACTCTTTCTCTTCTATCCACAGAGCTAGAGTTTTCGCTTCTGCCTACCCCTACTTCCAAGGGAGCCAACAGACTCTGAGGCCTGTGTTCACTCCTTCTCTAGCAGAGCCAACAGACCCAGGTGGAGAAAATCTACATGCAACAAGATTCATAAGGAACTAGAAGAGAGGGGAAGTGCCTTTTCAGAATACGGAGGGAAGTGGTGACACCAGTAGGATGAAGGGATAAAAGAGGAGAGGACTGTAGGCATTGCTGGAGAGAATGGAGAGAATGTAGGACAGCAGGCAGGGCTCTGTGCTTGGCATCCTTTCTCCAGAGGCCCCGGTGGGAAGGAGGTCTTCCTCCTTCAAGTAGTGCAAAGGAATGAAGTAGTTGCATTGGAGGTTACAGGGGTACTAGGTGGCATGCCCTTTTAAGACCATGTGTCCTTGAGGCTCCTTGTCTAGGCTACGTGCCAACACTCATGATGATAACACATGATAATAATCCTGGGCTTGGTTAACCCAGCTGTTTTTGAATGGGTGAGTTAGCACAAAGTCCCTCATGGTCTGAGGGAACACGGAAGCCCTTGGGGAGGCGGGGGGCTCTGGTCCTTGGAATGCAGGTCATATAGGGACAGTCCCCCTTGGTAAGCACACAGCCTTTGTTCCTTTGCCTACTTAAGCAAGCATCTCTCAGGGAGCAGTAGCAGGTGCACATCTCGGGTCCACTGGACTTTCCCTGTAAGTAACTCCCCGATAAAAACTTATGTCTCGTTCACCATCTCTGGGTCTTTTCTTTGGTCTCTTGGCAACCTGTCCTGCACTGCTCACCTAGCTGGGCATGTAGCAGAACAGAGGCTCGGTGACCAGTCTTATGTCCCCCACTTCCTAGTCCTTTGTAATTGGCACTTTTCACTTGAAATCTTGAATGAAGAACTACTTAAACCATTCTTAGCATCTAGTGGGTGTATATTCTGCTTGAGCATAGGTGAAAGAGGAAGTAACTGGAGCAGAGAAGATGGTAGATCTTTTTTATATAGTCACAGCTGGTCTACTAAGCTTCAAGTACAGGCACCTGAAGTCAACAACAGGCCAGAGTGATGAGGAAGAGCTTTTTGCTGTATCTCCCAACCCCTTAATAACTGAATACTGGTGTACCTGATATATACCTATTGACTGATTTGTTTGAATTAATGAATTCTACTTTTTGTGTAAACCAATTTGAGTTAGGTTTTTGTCACGTGTAGCCAGAAAGAGTCCTGAGTAGTCACACTGCATAATTTTGGAAAATAATTGTTTTTCTGTTAAATACAAGGAGAGATTTCTGAGAAACCTGAAGGACTGAAGAAGTAGTAGAAGTCATTTCCCTGATGTTAGAGGGCAAAGGCTCAGGTAGTGTTCTAGATGGACTAATTAAAAATGAGAAGATGAATCAGGATTTTGACACCAGAGTTATGGAGGGTATTAGTATTTAAACATACCTAGAGCTCAAAGTATAAAGGCTGAATTGGAACTGAGGGTCAAAAAATTCTTCTGTTTACTGTCATGGAGGTCTGCCTCTAGGGAGAGAATGTACCGATCCTACTCGCCTTAGGCATTCTAGTTCTATAGCAATTATTTTTTATTGTATAATTCTAAGTTGGCACTTGTTTTTCAATGCTTCAGTTTCCTGAGTTGGTGAATATGAGTCCACTCTTGGGAGATGGCAGTATACCAGTTTCTTGGCTATTGTCATTTCACTCCAAATTTAACCTCTCTTCTGCTCTGTGATGATGTAGCTGGGATTTTGCAAACTAAATTTCCAAGGGTCCTTAAGTAGCAGGCCCTACAAAGAAACTGGAAGTTAGGAGGAGGATAGAAGGGATTTTCATCCTGTTTGCTTACTATTCCTGTTAGTAAAGACCCTACATCAGCATTTTGTTCCAGGCTCCAGCTTCTTTTGGTACTTTGGTCGTTCGTCTCCTCAGAGGTAACTGGAACAGCAGGGTCTCGCACCTCTTGAGCTTCTAGGCTCTGATAACCTGAACTCTTCTTTGTGTTCCCCTCTCCTAAGGGGTGGTAGCTGCACTTATTATATCTGGGTTACCTCAGGGTTTCTATTTTGCTCTTTGAGCCTACCAACACATGTGCAACCAATTCCTGATATTTAATTGCCTCTTGAAATACATACTTTGGTGTCTGTTTTCGTGACTAGATCCTAATACATAGTGATAGTAATGGTCCTTGGAAACATATCCTAAAAGGTGGAATTCTGGAATTGGTTCAGTTATATTCTTGGCCTTGAATACACTGCTTCTTAACTCCTTGGCAATAAAAAATGAGTTAGTAATAATCCATGACATGCATTGGTATCATGATTAATTAAATGATCTCTTGTGGTTGATTGTGATGAAATGTTTGCTGAAGCAAATATCTTGGAGACCAAGTGGCTGTCATATATATCTTTTCGGTAGTGAAAACTACAAAAACTAGAGGGTAGGGTAACTGCTTTTGATTACACTGGTGAGCATACTGACAGAGAATGACAAACTCAGGCCTTTAAACTCTCAACTAAAGACATTGCTGGAGAATCAGAGAGTTTCTATAGCAGCCCTAAAAGAACCTCTCATTTTCTGTAGCTACTGTGCTGACTTTGCTGCAGATCAGTCCATTATTTAATTGCATAGGTTGCAGAATTACCATACAAGTTGGATTTATAACCTGCCAGTCTCTTACTTGAAAGTTAGGACATTGATTGGGAAGAAGTGGGATCTGGAACGGAATATTTGTGTGAACTCAAAGCTGAAAGTCTTGAACCCTTGAGTTTTTCTGAGCCTTCTTTGCCAGGAAAATAAGCTCCTCCTGCTGTATCTGAGGAGACTGGCTTTTCCTTACTCCAAGGTCCTATAATATTCTCATCTAAGGCAGTTGCCTTAAAAAGGGATGCCTAGCCTTGTCAAGACCCACCAGTACCACCTCTTACATCCTCTATAACTTGAGTTACAATAAATAAAATGTATGACTCAGGAGGGTACAGCTATGCTCAAAAGAATCACAAAATTTTACTATTATATGTTGGAAGAAACCTGGTGAATTTATGTGGGAAAGGATTTTCTGGTTGTTAGGTTAAGTTAGATGGAATATAACATTAGATTAGGCTAAATTTATTGATATGAGTTTATAGAGAGTCTGGATTTAATGTATTAGCTCAAGCAACTGGAAGTGTCTGTAACAGTTTGCTTGATTGACTGACTGAGACTTGGACTCAATGGTTGTCTACACTCAATGAGGTTGAAATGCCAGAACTTCTGGGTGTAATGTTGAGGAAGGAATTCAAAGTTTTAGGGAGGTGGTAACTTTGGAGTGGATTAATCATATGCAGTCTCACACTGCCCCACTGCCTCCACTGTAAAACTAGAGAGGGCCCAGCGATTACTCCCTTCACTAAGGCCCTGAGAAATGTATTAGTGAGAGGAGCTCCAGAATCCATCAAAATAGCTGTGTGACAGTTCTCTGGAGGGTAGGGATGATGGAATCAGAATTCTTTGACTCACTTTACACAGGAAGGCACTGAGGCCCCCCAAATTTACATTTCTTGGGAGCAGAGGTAGAACCAGAACCCGTATCTCTTTACTTCCCGTCTGAGACTCCTTCATTAAACCTCACTTAGGCCCAAATCCATCAAATTGTTTTGGTGTGTACTTCAAGACTCAAGGTCCCTTTGATTTTACATATTTATATTCACACATACTTGTTCTCTCTCTTGCATATGACTCATGGGTAGAAAATAATGAGAAGATCCTAGGACATGCAAAAACAAAAATTGCAGTCCATTACACTGACTGCTGCATGCATGTTTATGCCACTTCCAAACTACTAAGGCAGAGTTGAGCACTTGTGACAATCCTAGGACCTGCAATGCCTAAAACGTTTACTCTCTAGCACTGTATGGAAAAAGTTTGCCCACCCCGATCTAAAAATAAAACATTGCAGATAAAGCTTAAATTCTTTGTGATCACCCCTCTTTTTGTCAATATAAATTTGATAATATTGTGTTTTCATGTTTGTAGATTACTTGTAGATTTAAATAATCTATGATTTCTCTAGTCACTAGGAAAGATGGGGCAAATTCCCCAGAAGACAGAGCAGAATTACTATGTCCTAAAAAAGGTGGGGTACTTGGTCTGCCTTTTCCTTGGCATGTTTTAAAGAGTGTAATTACTACAGAGAACTTTTACGGGTCACTGATGCAATGGAAATGTTCCTCCTGATGATTAACTGAGAGGTAGCTTTACTTTTTCAATTGTTAACATTCACTAAATTAAAAAAATACCTCTTTCCTGTCTAATATTTAAACTTCTACTAATTTGTCAAATTTAAAAGTGATACACATTCATTATATAAAAATGGAAACATATAAAAAAAGTAGAAAGAAGAAAAAATATAACTCTCTAGACCAACCACCTAAAGACAGTCATTGTTAACAATTTGGTTTCTTTTTTAGCGTTAATTTTAACTGAAAAATGCTAAATAACTACAAAGACAAAAATTGACACATTCATTATATTCTGACCATTTCTAGCTTAGCCTCAAATGTAATATTTATAGAATATTTAGTTAATAAATAATTAGTTGTCACCTGCCTCTTTTTTCTTATGAAATGTAAGATTGCACGTATTTTCCAAAAGTCAAGAAACATACTCATACTAGGACAGGCCATTATTTCCTAAATTACCGAAGCCATC
Organism: Equus asinus; assembly: GCF_041296235.1. Classification (NCBI taxonomy): domain Eukaryota; kingdom Metazoa; phylum Chordata; class Mammalia; order Perissodactyla; family Equidae; genus Equus; species Equus asinus. Next base: position 131,125,013 of record NC_091790.1, on the reverse strand, counting down.
CTGGAGATGAAGTTGTTTTGACATGATTGATTTTTTACCTTATCCCACCTGCCTGAATATTTACTGCTGTGTTTCTGTTTCACTATTCACATTTTAAAAATCTCTCGGGGAAAGAGAAACAAAACACCCGTAGGATCCTTCTCCATTTCAGCACCTCTCTGTCGCCCCGTTCCGTCTCATCCCCGTCCGCCGCCCTTGCGGAGCTCCATCATGGCTTCTGGGTCAGATTTGTCTTCTGGAGAGACTCCATGTTGGAATGCTTCCGGAGGGAGGAACACGTCTGAAGACCTATTTCAAACCCCTCTTCTCAAGTGAGTTAAATATACTGATTGAATAACGATTTGATTCTTACTTCAGCCTTGCTTCCTTCCCCCGGTTTTACGTTGACGCTTTAAAAGAAAACTTCAGCAAATACCCTATTACGTTTCTATTGCTGCTGAAAGAAATTGCCTCAAATTTAGCGGCTTAAAACAACACAAATCTATTATCTTACAGTTCTGGAAGTCCGAAGTCCGAAATGGTTCGACTAGACTAAAATCAAGGTGTTGACAGAGCTGTATTCTTTTCTGGAGGCCCTAGGGGAGCATCTGTTTTCCTGCTTTTTCTAATTTCTAGGGTCTCCCACATCTACCTTCCATCTTCAAAGCCAGCAATTGTCTGTCCTGTCTTTCTCACAGTGCGTCACTCTAACACTGACGTTCCTGTCTCTCCCACATTGAAGGTCCCTTATGATTACATTGGGCCCACCCTGGATAGTCCAGGATAGTTTCTCAGGTCAAGATCCTTAATTTAATCACAGCTGCAGTGTCCCTTTGAGCATGAGAGGTAACATGTTCACAAGTTCTGGGGATTAGGACATGGCATCTTTCTAATGGGTTATATTATTCTGCTTACTACAAATACTTTAACCCAAAAGAGTGCATGATGTCTGAAAAGGGATAAAATCATTGGAGAGACACTGTTTTCTTTTGCTATTTCTCAATCTTACTCGTTTACTACTTCAGCTGCTGTAGTATAAAATGCCTTTGTGGAGTAAAAGCCCTATTCTTGCATGCCCTTTTTTGGGGCTGGCCCAAAGCAAAACTGAGAAGCAATTTGTTTGACTTGTCAAGTTTTTCCCCTCCAGTCCTATTTCTTCTTTCCCAGGACTCTGCTTTTGTCTCTTACTCCGGGTCTTAGGCTAATCCTGATAAGGTATTTTGTAATAGGAGCTAAAGAAATGACCCTCCTGAGGATACTTTCACGTTATCAAAAGGTTTTGAAAATCAAAGACTTAAAGACATAGAGCGTCTTTAGAGACACTTAAAGACTTGACTTAAAGACACTGTAAGTTCCCAAATGATTGGTAATAGGCTGATAGTAAATTACATTCAAATATTTATTTATTATATGCTTGCTAGTCACTGGGGGGATTCAAAGATAAGTAAAGCTGTGTTGCTGCTCTCAAGGAGTAGAGAGGCTGGCCAATTTAAAATTCACGTTGTTGGATCAGAGGACTTTCAAACCACCTATGTAGGTTCCTCAGTAGCTATGCTATCCTCACAGACATTAAGATTTAAAAACTAGAATTTTGGGGGCCAGCCCACTGGCATAGTGGTTAGGTTCATGAGCTCCGCTTCTGTGGCCCGGGTTTCAGTGGTTTGAATCCTGGGTGTGGATCTACACACTGCTTGCTCATCAAGCTGCGGTGGCATCTCACATAGAAGAACTAGAAGGGCTTACAACCATGATACACAACTATATCCTGGGGCTTTGAGGAGAAGAAAAAAATAGGAAGATTGGCAACAGATGTTAGCTCAGGGACAGTCTTCCTCACCAAAGAAAATAAAAAACAAAAACCTAGAGTTTTTCTTTATTAAATTGCTATGAACCTCTATTTACCAATGGTTGCAAATTACTAATACAGTGTGCCAATAAAATGTAGCCATAAAGTTTCCTATACTTTCTGATATCAGAAGTGGGGGAGGATGGAATGAGATGTAAACTTTAAATTTGCCAGTATACAATATTTTCTGGTTTAAATATTCTCATCTGAATGACACAGATTCTTGATTTAAAATTTATTTCCCCTCCTTCTATACCTTTTCAAAATGATATCTGGGTGTATTTAGGGATGAGGCTTATGTGACCACACGATTGTAAGTGGGTAGAGGGGCCTGTGGATTTTAGCTAGTCTCTGCTGTGGAGTGACTGTTCTGGCTTTCTTCCTAGACTAGCATCCATTGAAATGCACGTGTACCTGTGTGGTCATTTGGACACTATGCTGGCATATACACTGGTCCCAGACATATATTTCTGGAGGTGAAATCTCCACATATTGTGGTCTCACAATCTCAACTCCAGACTTTTGCTGGTCCTTCAGCTCTCAGAATCTCGTGCCCCTTTATCAGAGCATGCAGGGACCTCTAGGTCCCTTGCATCCCTTGTGTGGGCTTTAGGAGAACAGGCTTATCTCTCCTTCACCAATTCAGCACTATTGCTTCTGCATCATGCTGAATGAGTCTGTGTGTGGCACTCCATCTAGGCGCAAAAAGTCTTCCAAACAATGCTTGGGGATTGCACGTGAGATTACCAGGAGACAGATTCTGAGTTGGAGATTTGCATGCAGAAGTTTATTGTGGAGGGCCCCCCAGAATCCACACCTGTGGGGGAATGACCTAAGCAGGATTTCAGTGTGATATAATGCAGCAAAGGCTCAGCCAATCCTACGGAGAAACTCCGAAGCTGTAATGAACCATAAAGTTGTCCTGAATTAAGGCAAGGGTACTGAGTATATATAACCCTGTATTGACCAGTCAATGGATGAGAGTTGCTCCCCTGCTCTCCCAATGGGGCATCCCCTTGGATGATGTGATTCTCTCTAGCTGACAGCAGTTCAGCTGAAATATTTAGCTGTGAGCTGTCAGACATCAGCACTCCCACCAGCTGGAGAACTGATTGCCTTTGTCCTGAAGGAGGGAGGAACTAGGGCCATGCTACAGCATCCACCACCCTGGGGAAGCATTCCATTAGCCCCTCCTGACTTCCAATTGACATTCTTGGGATTCCCTTTACTCATCTGGATATTTCTACTGGGTCTCCATTTCCCCATTCTGTCTAGGCATTCCATCCTGAGAGGGAAAGGAGGGGGCATAGTCATCTGATGCTATTTCTCTGTTTCCTTGTCATTTCTATTTCCCACATTCTCCCTGGACTGTACGGTGTGGGCTTTCTCCATCCTTCTCCACTCTGGAGTAGACTTCTCCTACATCATGTTTTCAAGAATAGTGAAGGGTATAAGATTTTACCCTGCTTTCAAGCTAACAAGTTAGCTTGCCACAGTTTCATGGGTGCTGGAAGAAGACGTGAGACTCTTGAGTCAGAGTTTAAGGGCTTTATTATTCACGGCACATCAGGCAGCATGAGCTTCATGTTAGTGCCCATTCTCCATTTCCCCCAAGCCCACGGAAGCAATGCTTATGGCCCTAGATGGGTGCTATGTGTACAGTGGGTTTATGTCATAGCTGAGGAACTTCAAACTTAGGAAACCCCAAACCTACCCAAACTTTGAACCAGAGGGAGACATTATTTTCATTTTACCAGACAGCATACAAACTACCCTGTCCTTTAGAGGGACATATCTCTTTCAAGACAGTTCTTTGTATGGGAATCCTAGAAGAGAGTCCAGAATAAAAGACTGTCTGTGCCTCTGCTTACAAGATGTGAAGAAACAAAAGATTCATGGAGAATTGTCTCCCAACACACACATCCTTAACCCATGAGCATTGAGTGTCACAGCCCAGCTCTAAAGATAAAAGTGGTATTCTTTCCACCTTATGGAGGAAACTATGATCAGAGTCTTCTAGGCTCGACTGTTGTTATAAGAGCTTTGGAATGACTGGGAACTAGGGATTATTAAGGAGAAGATAAAATATCTCCCAAATATTGCCCAAATTATCTATTGATTTTACAATCTTATATCTTTCCTATTTAAAACTTATGAAGACCACAACTACATGATGCTTATAACACACAGATATGGTCTGTACCAAGACAATCACAATCTAAAGACTGCATTTACCTGAATTGTCAAAATTACTTTTAAGAATATTTCACAGCTTTGTTTTGTGTTTTATTTTGACCTGTAAGCTGTCAGATAGTAAGGTGCTTCATGCTATTAGTCAGAGTAACTGACATTGGCTGCTGCAATGAACAACTCCCAAGTTTCAGTGGCTTAATACGAAAATATTTTATTTCTTATTCATGTCACAGAGAAAATCAGGTTGAATGGCTCTCCCAGGGGTTCTCGCCCCCACTGTTGATGCAGAGATGCAGGTTCCTTCCATCTGGTAGTTCTACTTTCTGGTAGGGCCTCCAGGTTTATTCAATGGGTGTCCTCCATTTGACCAGGTGACTAGCAGAGTGTTGAGGACCACAGGTGATGTTTTAGGGATTAGGCCAGAAAGTGAGGTATATCACCACCTATATTTCGTTGGTCAAAACTAGTTACATAGCCTGACCCAGATGGAAAGGTTGGGCAATGTGACCTTCTTATTGTCTGTCATATTCCTTAATAAGAATCTGTCAGTCAACGATATTTATTGATGGTCAGCTTGATGCAAATCATTGTATTAGGCATCCTAAAAAGAAAAAGAGAGTCAAAACTTCCTGTGCACATATACAGAGAATAGATTAAGGCAAGAAGTCTTTTTGACTCACTCTGTTTAAGTAAATCGTTTAGTAATAGATTGAGTTAAAAAAGCTCCACTGTGAGCTAGCTGTTTAGAAATTAGGGGCACACTTAACCCTTAAAAATAATGTATAAGTTACGGTGTGTATATCAGATAACATGTTTTCTAGCTTCAGATTTTAGGTGCCCAAATCCCTGGTAGTGATTGGAGACGGTCCTCCATGTCCAACAGCTGAAGCAACGGCGGGGGGGGGGGGGGGGGGGGGGGAGGGGGGGGGCCTAAGCAGTGTAGGAAATTGGGTACAAAGGCTTAGTTCTTCCTGTAAGCATGAAAAAAAAGATACTGCATGTGAAGCAGTCAGTGACAACTTAAAGGAGGGTGCGATTGCGACTCGGGATCTGGCTCACGAGAAAACGATATAGAAACAGCAAACAAGTGACAGGACATGATGATTGCCATCAAATTGGTAAGGCTGTTATATAAAATAAGGGGGGAAATGAACTAGTGTGGTTATTGAACACGTAGTGATGTTAATAGCTAAAGAAAAGAAAATGTAAGTTATAATTACTATGACCTGCTTTTTGTTGCAACAGACATAAATATATTTTCAGCAGACTTGGTGACCTCGTAATTATGGAGTGAAAGCAAATTAAGCAGCTGCTTGCCTTCTGAGGTCCAATTTTGCACTCCCCCATCCCCATTCATATTTTAAAATGGTTCATATGATCAAAAAGCACAATGATGACAGTAGGAATTGACATTTGTTGAATGCCTATTACAGGTTGGGAACCACAGAGGCACTTTTTTTTCCCATAAGTTTACTATATTAATTCTCATGACATTGCTCTGAGTCAGGCATGATTATTCCTGTTTGAACAGAAGAGAAAACTGAAGCCAGTGAAGTTGCACGACTTGATGAAGAGCACATGACTAACCAAGTGTGGAACTGGAACGGGAAACCAAGCCTTTGGACATGGCTCAGTGCTTTGCATAGTAATGGTGACGTGAATATAACTGAGTATTGCATTCTCTGCTTGATATTTTGAGCATTTTATAAAGGTATGTGAGGTAGAAGAAAAGATTGCTTACTTGAACTCTAGAAAAAAGGTAAAAGAAAGAAAGGTGAAATTTTGAAAAGTATTGATTTTGGCGTCACGGAAAAATATGTGTACCTCTCTCACTCCACCATTCACACTGTTATTCTCTTTCTCTTCCTTTCTAATTTATATCTCATCAGTTTCTGGAAAAGGATTGATGGAAGCTCTTTGGCTCACTCCCAGGAAAGTAATAATATAGTAAAATTAATTCCAAATCTCTAGCTAAATAGATTGCCTTCGGATTGTGAAGAACCGACAATACTGATAAATGAAAAAAACCAATATTGATAAATGAAAATAATTTAAAAATGAAAAATGATAGTGCATGATTTTGTGCTTTATATGAATGGAATCACACTGTATGCATTTTCTTAGCCTGTTTCTCTGTTGGGGACTATGTTCTTGGGATTCATCCATACCATTTCGTGTAGCTGTAGTTCTTCAGTTTTTACTGTTGTATGTGAAATTCCATTGTACGTATATACCACAATTTGTTTAGCTTTTGTATTGTTGACAATTTGGGTTGTTTCCAGATTTTTGCTGTAACAAATACACGTTGATGTGAACATTCTTTTACAGGTATCCTGGGGCAGATACGCAAGTGTTTCTGTAGGGGTTATATATTCTTAGGAGTATAATTGCCGGGTCATAGAGTAAATGTATCAACTTTATTAGATAACGTCATAGTGTTTTTCCAGAATGAGTGTTGTACCAATTTACACTCCCGACAGCCATGTAAAAGTTTCATTTGCTCCATAACCACATCTTCAACTTGTTATCGTCACTTTGTAACTCTTGCCAATCTGGTAGTTCAGTGTGGTTTTAATTTGTATATCCCTGAGTAGTACTAATGAGATTAAACATCTTTTCTTATGTTTTCTGGTCATTCATGTTTCCACTTCTACTACTTTTTAGGACCTTTGCCCATTTTCCACTGGGTTATTTGTCTTTTTATCATTTATTTGCACAAATTTTTTTTTTAAATGTATCTTCTGGATACTAATCATTTGACAGCAATTTGTGATGCAAATCTTTTCTTTCAGTAGATGATTTATCTTTTCATTTTTTAAATGGATTAAATTTTTACTTTTTCTTTTTTTTTTTTGAGGAAGATTAGCCCTGAGCTAACTGCTGCCAATCCTCCTCTTTTTTTTCTTGAGGAAGACCGGCCCTGAGCTAACATCTGTGCCCATCTTCCTCCACTTTATATGTGGGACGCCTACCACAGCATGGCTTGCCAAGCAGTGCCATATCCGCATCCAGGATCTGAACTGGCGAACCTCAGGCCCCCGAAGAGGAACGTGCGCACTTAACCACTGCGCCACCGTGCCGGCCCCACAAGTATTAAATTTTAATGTAGTCAAATTTATCATCTTTTCTTATATAATTTGTGTGTATGGTGTCTTAGTTAAGAAATCCTATCTACCCTAAGGTTCTAAAGATGGTCTATTATACCTTCTTCAAAAATGTTTCATTTTTTCATACATTATTTTCTTAATATATACGACGTGCTTTAGGAATATAATTTTGTTTTTTTCCATGTGGCTAACCAATTAGAATCCATACGTTCTCCACCAAATTTGGGTGCTGACTCTGTCATATATCAAATTTCATGACTAGTCTAACCAAAAAGCCACTGTCCATTTTCAGATTAGATTCAACAACATTTTATTATATGGTTATGATTAAATGTATTTTCATTGAAAAATAAAGTGTGGTCAAGGTGGAGTAAGCTAGACCTGGTGAGCAGGAAGCAGGAAGGATGTAAAAGAACTTTGAGGGGCCGGCTGGTGGTGCAGCAGTTAAGTTCACATGTTCTGCTTCTTGGTGGCCTGGGGTTCGTCATTTTGGATCCTGGGTGTGGACACGGCACCGATTGGCAAAAGCCATGCTGTGGTAGGCGTCCCACGTATAAAGCAGAGGAAGATGGGCATGGATGTTAGCTGAGGGCCAGTCTTCCTTGGCAAAAAGAGGAGGATTGGTGGTAGGTGGCTCAGGGCTAATCTTCCTCAAAAAAAAAAAAAAAAAATTAAAAAGAAGAACTTTGAGGCAGGGATACCAGTTAGGAGTTTATCACAAGTTCAAGAAAACAAGGTTCTGAATCATGACAGTGACATGATAATGGAAAGAACAAAAATGTGAGAAATCTTGCAGAGGAAGACCTGACTTTATTTGGTAAATAATTGAATATGGAAAGCAAAGAAGGATAAGTGATAAGCGTGACTACAAGTTTTGAGCTTGGATGACTCTGGTTTCAGGAAAAACTGATAATTTCAATGGTAAATTTGTTAAAACTGATGTGGCTACAGGGACACCGAGGTAGAAATTTAGGAAATATTTGTATATAGTTGATAAGTTAAATCTGTTGAAGGGACATTTTTAATAAATTTTGTTTCTGTATTCTATTGTTTCATAGGAATTCTTTACATATTCTGGATACAAATCCTTCCTCCAGGAATAACTTCTCCTGGTTTGTGTCTTTTGTTTGTTTTTGATCTTTTTATGGTATCTTTTGAGGAACAGAAATTCTTAATTTTTTTATAGTGAATTCTATCAATCCTTTCCTTTATGTTTACACATTTTATTTAGGAAATTGTTCTGGGTAGAGAGATCATGACAATATTTTCCTATACTGTATTCTAATTATGATTTTAACAGTCACATAGAGATATTTAATCCAGCTGAAATTGAGTGTTGTTTATGGTATCAAGTAAGGTTACAATATCATTTTTTCCCTTATGAATACTCAGTTGTCCCAGCACAATTTTGAAAAGTCCATTTGTCTCTCTTGAATTTTCATTCCTACCTCGGTCATAGATCAAGTGATAAATGTATGAGTATATTTCTAAGCTTTTTATTCTATTTCATTTCTCCTATTGTCCATCTATGTCAACACCACCTGGTTTTAATTTATATAACTTTATAAAAAATCTTGGTATCTAGTAGGGCAAGTTCTCCAAACTTTTTTCTTCTCCTTCAATAGAATAGTCATCCTGACAATTTTTGGCCCTTGAACCTCAATATAAATTTTAGACTCAACATGTTAATTTATACATACATACACCCGCTGGGATTTTTATTGGCAATCTATTGAATTTCCATAACAGTCACAGAGGTGTCATCTTTGTGATATTAGTCTTTTAGTTCATAAGCATGGTATACTTCTTGATTTATTTAGGTCTTCTTTAATATATTGCAGTATAGTTTTATATTTTTGTCCATATGGTTTTGCATATTTTTATTAAATTTGTTTCTGGATATTTCATAAATTTTTATTTTAGTTAAAAAAATTTATTTTCCAACTCTGTATTGTTGGTATACAAAATGCAATAGATTTTTACTCTGAAAGCTTACTAAACTCTTTTCTTATTCTAGAAATTATCTATAGATTCTGTTGGATTTTCATTACAGTCATACCACTTGAAAATAATGATATTTTAACTTCTTCCCCTCTATTCTTCCTATTGTTTATTTCTCTTTATTTCCTTTCTGTACTGGCTAAAGATTCTAGTACAAAGTTGGAAAAAAGTGGGCATTCTAGTCATTGCCCTGATCGCAAAGGGAATATTTTTATTGTTAACTATGATTTTTAATGGTAGTTGTTTATATCAGGCAAAGAAATTTTGCTAATTAAAAAAAAACTCAAGGCTGAATCATTGGCTTGGACCAAGAGAAAGGGAAAAAGAATGGGAAAAGGAGAATCTACTGAGTTTTTAATCCCAACTTTTATATTTTTATATTTCTAAATGTTCTATGTAGTTTCTATCTTCCTCTCTTCCTTCCTCCCTCCTTCCTGCTCTCTCTCTTTCTTTTAAAACCAGTTTTTCCTTTTAAAAATATTCTCTTATTTTTCCCTTATGTTTTCAGGGCCCTTTTGATTTTTTAAATATATTAAGTATACATAATATTTATTCTTTGTCTTCTATTTCCAATATCTGAAGTCTTTATGCATTTACCTTTACTGTCTGTTGTTTCTCCTACCTCTCAATCTAGATGTCTTATTTCCTCATGCAGTTTGTGAGTTTTAACTTTAGGTTCATGTTTTTTGGATTTTATCTGTTTGAATTTTTCAAGCCCGGTATTGGCAATTTATACCTCCAGTGATTGCGTTTGCTTCTGCCAAACAATGGGAACTCTACAAACCTAGAAATGCTTAAATTAAGTTTCCTTGCCTGAGGATTGTTTTGGATATCCCCAGGTAGTCTGAGGCTGGGCTACAAGCTCAGCTGAGGGCCAGCTTGTGGATGTGAATTCCAAGGGGCAGGTTAATGTTTCCTTGTACCCAATGCCACATTTTATAATAAGCAATTTTTCTTGCTGTCCCTTGGATTTATTTCTGGGTCACATATACCTTGAAGGTTTAGGCCTTTTGGGTACCTGATTTATTAAGGCAGGTCCTATTAGATTCCCCATCTTGGTCAGGTGCCTCCTAGGATTTATATCCTGTTACCTGTGAATACAGACACTCAAGTTCACCTTCACGGGCAAATGTCCTCAAAGTGAAAGCCAGATACAAAGCTCAGCTTACCTCTCTGGATTCCTATATTCACTTAAGTTTTTGGTTTCTGAGGGTCCTTACTTTCTTGCTAACACAACAATGTATTTAAAAATATTTTTTATTACTTTATTTTCAGTGAGAGTCTTGGTCACAGTACCAAGTGTGTCACATTACTGGCAAATGGAGATTTTAGAGTCTTCGAAAATAATTTATCCCTATAAGAAATTTAGACTGGCATGAAAAGAATGGGGAGGATCTTTTATGAATAGTAGGTAGTATAAATATAAGATCATAGACTAAACTTTTATTCATTTATTCACTCATACGTATTTACTGGGCACTCTGTTATGTGAAGTGCTCTGTTACACTGCAGAAGATACATAAATATATTGAAAAGTCCTTGGATTTCAAAGATCATTTATATCACTTATAGATATAAGTTAAATAAAGATAGTGTAAATATTCATACCCAGTTGAGGAATTAAGCATATCATTGTAAAGAAGGTGATATTTTATAAAATCTCTAGGGTACACAGAGGGAGATAAATGGAAGTTCATTCGAGGTAGAAGGCCCAAAGAGCATGAACAAAGGCATAGAGGCCAAAAAGCATGGAATGGGCTTAGATAACTGTATGTTTGACTGGATCTTAAGTGATTTTAAGGAGATGGTTAATGATAAGAATGGAAACTCGAGCTGAGACCAGAGAGTGAAGGGTCCTGAATTCTAGGCAAGCAATTTGAACCAAGCAAATTAGCAGGAGGACTGAGAGTTATTAATAGATACCCAAACCTCTCAGTTTTATACAGTCTAAAATGTGTCATTTATGGAAAGCTGATAGTAGAATCAAGATTTAAACTCTAGCAATTATAAACAGGGGTAAACAAAAGTGAGATAAAGTATGGGAGTGTAAAACAAGTAAAATACTGATGCTTTATGCAGGATTTCTCATATGAATAATCTCCATATCTGACAATGGCTTCATGGTGTTTACAATTATTTTCCTTCATTGCTTAGAAAAAATTTATTTATTTTCTTTCTTTTTTTTTCTTGAGGAAGATTAGCCCTGAGCTAACATCTGCCACCAAACCTCCTCTTTTGCTGGGGAAGACTGGCCCTGAGCTGACATCCATGCCCATCTTCTTCTACTTTATATGTGGCATGCCTGCCACAGCATGGCTTGACAAATGGTGTGTAGGTCCGTACCTGGGATCTGAACCTGCAAACCTCAGGCTTCCAAAGTGGAACGTACAAACTTAATTGCTGCACCACAAGGGTGGCCCCTTTATTTTCTGAGTAGTGTTGAAACCACATCTTGGTATTTCCTTCCATGAGTAAGATTCAAGCCTGGGTCCTAGCACAAAGGACACAATATTTAGGAACTAATCTCCCCCCTCATTTTAAAGAGAAAGAATGGGGCTAGTTCTTGCTCAAATAGTCTTGGTCATTTTATCTTATTTTTCAGATTATAATTTTAGTTTAACAGAGCCTCTCTATAAATTTCTTAGGTCACCTCATTTTGTTAATAAGAAATAGAATCATTAAATGTCAATCAGAATTTGTAGTATCAAAATTCAAGGTCTACTTTATAAATGCTAAAGATCAGAAAATTATCAAATGAGCACTAATAGGCATACTACAAATCGCTAATGTAATTTTTATTTCTCAACTGAGATGAAAAATGAGAATGTATGTCTTTCTCCACTCTAGTACCAAAACCTCATTAGGATCTGGCCAGCATGTGGGGAAGTGACACAGCTGAGGCTCTCTCAGGCAAATACATTAACATTACAAATGCAACTTCGTCTGAATCTATCTCAAGGAGCATTTTCTCTCAGAGGTATAGTAAGAATTACATTAGCCGTGCAGTTATTAAGCTCTGTTGAATAATTCTGTGTTTTACTAAAGGAAAGTAACATTTTGTCTCTCTCAGAGGGTTAACAGCTCTACAGATATATTTAAAATAAACCTAATTGGGACAGGACACAGGATTTACAAAATTATGTGGGGAAATTTGGTATTCAGTTAAAAAATATAAAGTATCTTAAACAAAGCATTTCATAATATTAGACAGATGTCTGACCTTTATTACTTCGTAATCAAACAACTTTATCTTCTATTATAGGTTGTAGATGGGCAATGGCGGAGAGAAAAATACTGTTGAAAATTCTCAGTTTTGTACTGCTTTGAAATTTGGGCACAATTTGTAACCTAAACTCCTCAATAGTTAGTATAACTATTGTTTTTCTTCGATTATCAGAGTTACATGTTCTTCATGTTTTGACATGCTTGAAACCTGTATGTTTCCTAAAACAGCAACATCAAAAGAAACGTGTTCCAATTTCTATGATTCTTAGTGGTCATCATCTTTGTGAGTGATAATATAGTCATACATGCTAGGATTCAGATGCCTGAATCTCTAATATTGCTTTAAGTGTTTTAAAAAGAGATAACACTGTAATGCAGAACTGAAAGGAAACATTATTTTATACAAAGGACTATTAAATGCAAACAATAAAATCAAAGGTAGTAGAGAACTGCCAAATCTATTGAATATATTATGGGATTTCAAAGCCGGGAAAGATTATATGACAGATTCGTGGTCTTAAAGGATTATTACTCAGGTGCCAAGCATCTATCTATCAAAAGCTGCTGGATGACTTTCAAGAGAAGGTAATTCACTTACAGTGATGGGTAATTCAATTAAGGAAAAAGTGGAACTGTCAGCTTAACCAAATGGGAAATGCACACAAAACCCTGAAGTTATACTACCAATCTTAAAGATGCCCAAGAGGTCAAGAGCACGGCATGGATTATAAAAAGCAACCTGTTGTCCTGCTGCCTGACCAAAATCAACTCAGAAGACTGAGTGGGAAGACACTGGAACTCAAATTTCATTTTGGTCATGCAGAAAGTGCTATCTCCAATTACATAAATAATAATATAGTATCACGAGTATGGAAACAACTTAACATATATCCAATTTAGTGTTTTGTTTCTGAAATCATCATAAATTCTTAGAAGCAGAAACGGTAATCACTAAAATCCAAGATAGATTCACTATCTCTAAATTACTTCACAGCAATATAGGGTTGCTAGGTTTGAGCTGAGATGACAAATCTATACTTCAGTAGGACACTTAAACTCATTGTATTCTTGTGGACAAAATGGAGAAATATGGCCTAGATTAGGTAGTGTATTAGAAGTTGAATGACTGTGCTGATACTGTCTGATGAGTGGATTGATGGCACCTGGAGAAAGGTTCCTAGTGGCTTTTGGATGACTTTTTCCTAGGACTTCTTCTATGCAGTGTCATTTGTTGGTAACTTAAACACATGGAAACCTTTCTTATAAGACTTGCAGTTGTAAAAATGTAGCAGGGATAAAAATACTTTAGATCAAGTCAGTATCTCTAAAAAATTTTGACAGAGTGATGAACTGAATCCAGTAAGATTAATTTTATAAGAGATAAATACAAAATCCTTAATCTGGGTATACAAAGGGAACTTGCTCAGATAAGCTAGTTGTTAATTTCTAACCATTTTGTTACACCTCTCGAAGCCTGTTTCCCTATGTGTAAAATGGGAATAACGATTCTAGCTACTGAACAGTCTGAGGTCAGGGCTCGGCACGGTGCTGGAATGCAGTAAGTGCTCTACAGGTGGTAGCTACTGCTTTTCCAGAAATCCCAGGATAGAATCCAAATGCTGCCACTTATGGGGTATTTGAGCTGGGGTAAGGTGCTTATTCTTTCTAAGCCTTATTTTCTTCATTTGAAAACGGGGATAAAATAGTACCTACCACAAAGGTGGTTGTCATGAGAACTAAATGAGATGATGCACGTGAGGTCCTGTTTGAGGTGGTTGGCATATAGTGAGCTCCTAATGAATGTCAGCGATTCCAGTGAACATTAGTGTGACTTCTAGTAAATCCACCTGGACATTAAATTGAAAAAATAGAACTATAACCTCTCGAGAATAAGGGAAATTATACTTCCAGTCTATTATAGACTAAATCTATACTATTACTTGAGTTTAAACATATACTTTTACAAGAAATATTGGAATATTGAGGCGAACATAAAGTGAAATCATGTGAAAAATGATGGAAGAAGCTGGGGACGTTTACCCTGGGGAAGAGAGGATTATGCCAGGAGGAAGCTCTCTGCAGGGTCATCATTGGAAGAGGAATGAGGCTTGCCCTGTTTGGGCAGCAGAGGTAGAATTATGACAACGTGGCAGATTTTCTGCTCCCCTGAAGAACGACTCTCTTGCTGTGAGAGCTGTCCAAAGGTAGAATGGCTGCCTGGGAAGGCAGTGATTTCTCAGTCACTGAAGTGTTTTTCAAGTTTGAAAAGTCATTTGAGCAAGAGTTGCAGAGAGGATTCAGGGATTTGAGACAGGATCTGGCTCAGTGATCTTTTAAAGGTCAATCTTTTTCTGAGGTTCTGTGGTTCTGCAGTTGTTGACGTCTTTACAGGGCTTAACATTTAAAAAGCTTTTTAAAAACCTGCATCCACTCACCTAGTCTTTTCTTTCAAATTATTTGACTGAAGCATCTCATATTAAATAAGAATTGTGTGTCCCTGACCTTTAAGGGCTAAAATTTATTTCCTTCACTACTCTTATCGAGGTATCTGGGTAAATGGATTTGTAGAATCTGTTCATGTAATCACACTTGCATTTCTTTTAAAATAGGAAAGTTGATAAAATGGGTAAAGAATTGTTGGGTCACAGGATTTCTGATGGTTCAGCTTTAACAGCCAGCAATTCTCCTGTCCTAAGTAATGTCACTATTAGTTAGACATGCAAATATGGGGTACATGGTTCACAATCAAGCTTGTTATTGCAGGGCATTTTTTGAGCAATGTGTCTCTTAGGATAAAAATAATATTGACATTGACTATCTCATGCAGCATAATCTGCTTCTGAGTGGTTTAATCTTTTTTCTCTTAAATTTTTAGTTCATGTTTCCTGGCCTTAGAATTATGTGTTGAAAAACCCAAGGACAATTCTCTCTGCTTTTATGTTGGTTAACAAATAAATCATGAGTGGTTCTGAAGGACAATGGAGAAGGCAACTCCTCCAGTGGGTACAACATTATGGTGAACCTTGCCTATAAGAAGGTGATATGATATCAGATCTACAACAATTCATCAGTGGTAGCTAAAGATTGGCCAGATAGTAAAGGAGGAGTTGGAAGGAACAGGACTGGAGGTTTGCTGATAAGGAGGACTGGGGAAGAATTATGTGAACGAATCTCTTGAAAAAGGCCCAGCATGTGGGAATATTAATGTTCCACATGAATTTTCACCAAATGTTCAATAACCAGGTGGACGAGATGACTCATTCTGTTGATGTCAGTCAACTTCTTTCTCCACTGACTTGACTGTGTCAAGGAGCTCATAAACAATGGTCCATCATATGAAAATCGAACATGCCTCAATAAAAAATAGATGGCTTCTCTCCAAGCCTGACCTGGCTCTCCTACTATGGCTGAATCTCCTATCTGCCAGGAGTAAAGACCAATAGTGAGCTCTTGATATTGTATGACACAATGATGGGACCAGCCTACCTCCTGGTTGATTATATTGGGTTCCCTCCATTACAAAATGAACAGTGTTTTGTCTTCACTGGAATAAATACTTAATTTGGGTATGATTTCTTTTCCTGGGCCACTATGTTGCTTCTGTTGACTTAATGCCTTATTTACATTATACCTTATTACATTATGCTTTCTCACCAATATTGCTTTTAAACAAGAAACTCATTTCACAGAAAAATAACTAATCTGGTGCCCTTGGGGTTCACTGATATTTCTACAAAACCTTCACCCAGAAGCACCTGGTTTATGGCATAGCAGAATAATCTAAAGAACTGATGTACTGTGTCAGCTGGGAAATAACACCTTTTGACATTAGAGTACTGTCCTTCAAGATAACGTATATTCTCAAAACTGGTGACTAATATATAATACTGTTTCTCCTCAAACCAAGATGCATTGATCCAGAGACCAAGGAGTCAAGTGAGAGTGGTATTTTTCATTATTGCACTAAATGACCAAAGCATAAAATTTTCCTTCCCAAGTCCGTTCCTTTAGACTCTGCTAGTTTGGAGGTTTTAGTATTCAGGGGAGAAGTATTCCAGAAGGGGAGACAATTGAACTGGAATTTGAAATGTTGAGGCTTCCATTTGGCCTTTTTGGGCTCTTCCTGCCAATGGACCAGGAAGAAAAAAAACTTTTACTGTGATTTTCTATGATGGAGCTCGGGGATTCCTCTGGAATGTAATATCCAGCAATAAAAGTTAATGGGAGATTATACCAACCCAGTATAGTTAGGATCACCAAGCTCAGACCACTCAGGAATTAAGCTTTGGATTACCCCACCAGACAAAGAACCATGACCAGCTGAGGTGCGGCCTGAGCACAGAGAGAACTTGGACAGAGAAAGTTATCAATACCAAAGGTAATCTCCGAAGCAATTGCAGAAATGAAAACTATTGGCCCTGCTCATATTTTCTTCCTTCTTCTTCTATGTATATAATAATATATTGATGTTTTCCTCATTTCCCTAGTTTTTCAAAATTAATAAATAATTAATGTTTACAAATTCTAACACATTGTCAACTTTAGGGCCTGATAACTTTAGTATTCATTGGGTTGCGCTACTTTTTAAAAAAATTATTTTTTAAATTAGCATACAGTAAAATAGATTTTTTTGCTGTAAAGTTCTATGAATTTTAATGCATATATAGATTTGTGTGACCACCGTCACTATCAGGATGCCAATTAATTTCATTACTCCCCAAATCTCCCTTGGGTTATCCTTTCGTAGTCACACTTTCTTACCACCCTCCAATCCCTGACAACCACCAATTTGATTTCTATCATGGTGGTTTTGTCTTTTTGAGAATGTCATATAAATGGAATCATGCACTATGTATACTTTTGAGCCTGTCTCTTCTTTCCCTTTGCATAATGCCTATGAGCTTCATTCAAGTTATAATGTGTGTCAATAGTTCATTCATTTTTATTGCTGAATAGTAATCACCTAGTTTTTAATATGTGGTGGATTGGTGGTAGTTAAATTTATAATTTATCCAATAGACCTCAGGATATCAGGATGGCACTGTCACTGAGCTAGAAGAGAACTAACCATCACCTAGAGATGGAAGTTTTAATGTAGGAAGAAGAATGTTTATGTATCTTAAGTAGTAAAAGGGTGGAATGCTGCAGACATTGCAGTGTGACTCATTTGTACCCAATCTGTCTCACTTTTAGTGTGCCTTCCTGAACCAAAGAAGTGAGACAGCTAAAACATTTCCAAGACTAATGTAGCTAGATTCTACATTAAAACTAGGTTTTACTGAGGAAATGTCCTCACTTGAGACTTGGAAGGAGTAAGTGAGCAACATGAGATGGCAGCTGCCTGAGCATAGATTAATTCTTCTGGCTGACATGGCAACAGGGGCATCTGGTTCTTCTGCTCCAACAGGCACAGAGGTTTGAATGTTTAGTCCTTAGCATCACATGTGCTGAGTGGTATGTGAAAGCTGCAGTACAGTAGTCTTGTGGGGTGGTAGGGTATCACTCTGAGCTGTGTTTCACCTGGCTGCATAGATCCAAGCTTTGTTCACTGGCCCTCCCAGAAATTCTGTAAGGTATCCAATACTGTGTAATAAGTTCTTCTCTCCTTAAAAGGGATAAAGTGGATTTTATTATCTGCAACTGATCCTTTGTTTCTCAAATTGAGATTTGGGAGACTCCTCCAAAATTCACCTTTGGATAAATTTTAGAAACTATTAAGTTAGTTGATGCGTGTCTGAAACATTTCATACTATCAATAAAAAATTAATTGCTCTCATTTATGGTGATCACATAATGCACTCATTGATACAACACATATTTACTGAGTGCCTATGTGCTAGATCTGGAAATATAGCAATTAAAAGCAAAACCTGTTTTCACGCACCTTCCTTTAGTGATGAGAAACAGACAATAAGTAAAAGAGGCAGTATGCAAGAGGATGATAGTGCTAGGGATCAAGGAAAGCAGGGAATGGAGATGGAGAGTGTCAGGGATTTTAGAAAGGGTGGCCAGGAAGGCCCTTACTGGAAAAATGATATTTGAGTGAAGACCCGAAGAAGGAGGAGCATTTTGGGCAGAGGGAGCAAGCAAATACAAAGACCCTGAGGTAGAAGCATGTCTGGTAGGTTGAAGGAACAGCAAGGAGGCCAGTGTGGCTGGCATGCAGGGAGTGGGTGCCTTTGGGATCATAAAGCCAAGGTACCAACATTTTATGCTAAAGATTGATGTCTAAGTAATCAAAAAATATGTATATATATATATAATTTTTTCTGATTATCAACAAAATGCAAATACAAATATAAAATCTCTCATAGAAAACTCCTAATCTCCTAAGAAGACATTGGAGGCACCCCTCTCCCTACTCCTTCCTGGGGGATTTTGGCCTCCAGTGGAGGAATACTCATGGAAATAATTTAAGAAGGGAACATTTATAAAGAGCTACAAATATACTGATAAGCATGGTGATGCTTTAGGTACATTACTCACTATGTGTATTAACTCCTTGCACACCAAGCCTACAAGGTCAGATATTCTTAGCTCTAATTTACAGATGAAGAAACTGAAGCCGAGGGACATTAGATCATGTTCCTAATCTCAAACGGCCTGTAAGTAGCAGTGGAGTTTCAATTTGAAATGGAAGTTTGTCTGACTTCACATTCTTCTTGAATATTTCCGCAACCTCTCACTAGGTTCAATTCTCTATCCAAGTGAAGAATTTTCTCCTTTAACTAAAACTTTGATCATTTGATCCTTGAAGGAAATGGAGAGTAAGGGAAATACATCCCACTGGTGAAAGGCTTTCTTGGTCTTAGAGACAGTAAATCAAGATACTCATTTAACCTTTTCTCATATATTCTCTTTTCCATTTTTTGAATCTTTTTTGTTCCTTTTAGGATCCTCTCCATTTATCCTCCCCACTTCCTGTTATTCTTCCCCTACAAGTTATTTAAAATATGGTGACCATTGATCGGTAATATGTGGAATATAATGGAAGACTAGCTTAAGGATTATACTCCTTTTTAATATACCCTAGCTTTCTTGTTTTAAAAATTGAACTAGTGTATATTATCTATAAAACATTTAGAAATGTGGAAAAGTATAAAGAAATGGAAAAAAATCACTCATATCATAGTATCCAGAAAATACCATTATTAATCATTTGGTCTATCTTTTCAGTTTTTTGAATATGGATTTTTTAAACCTAGTTAAGATCCTATTCTATGTAATAATTTAAATTATTAAATATTTCAAAATATAGAAAAATACAGATGGTCATAAAACTAACCTCCTAAGTGGGTGAGCCCTAGAATCAGACTGCCTGTGTTTGAAACCCCATACTGCATCTTGCTGGGCCACTTGTGCCTTTATTTTCTCATCTGTAAAATGGGGATAATAAGAGTACCTACCTCATAGGGTTGTTTTGAGGGTAAATGAAGTAATGCTTGTTAAGCTTTTAGAACAGTACTGGTATCTGTTAAGTTCTCAATAAGGGTTGGCTATTACAATAATTACCACCCCAAACTCCCAATAAAACAATGTACATTTTGTCATATCGACTTCAGATATTTCCTTCCTCCCTTTCAGAAATAAGGTATTAGAGGTGCAAATGAAGTGACTTTTACACTCCTTCCCAGTCTCTCTCTCCCTCCTCTTCCTCTAGGCAATCACTGTCCTGAAATTGGGTCATATCCTTCTGTCCATGTTTTATACTTTTACAATATTGAATGTATCTATTGTGTATAAATTTTGTAACATGATTTTCCCATTTAACTGAAAGCATTTTCATAAAAGCTTTTCCCTCTGTCAGACACTTTTTATAAAAAAATTCTTTGTTTTGGGATAATATACCATTGAATATCATTATTTACTTAACTGTTTCCCTAGTATCAGCCTTTTAGGTTTCACTTGTTCTCCTTTACAGTAACACTGGTGAGCATTCTCGCCGGTATAGTTTTGTGTACATCTTTGATTATTTCTTCGGCAGGGATTGATTGGCCTCAAAGGACAGAAACTTCTAAAGTAATTCATAATGATTATAAAAATAATAAAGATAATTATGGAAAAATTGAAAACACATCTGTAAAAATGAAAGGAAAAATATCTGTCTGCCACCATTAAAAGATGGTCGGTACTGTTAGGTTTATTTTCTTCCAGTCATGTTCCTGCCGTAAAGCACATTTAACATCGCCCCGCCCCTCCCACCCGCCCCCACGCACCCCCCGAACCCCCGCATTCACGCACATACTATACTTGGGAATGTACTGTTCATTAAGATTTATTCCCAGCCTTTTTACATTAACATTATGTGATCATATTACCTCAATTCTTTTAGTATTCTTTTGAAAACACAATTTTCAATGTCTGTATACTCCTACTTTATGACGTAGCTTAATTCACTTAGCCATTTCCCTATTTTAGGGCACTTAGATTATTTTATTTTTAATTGTATTATACAATAGTGAGCATTCTTGTACAGAAATTCTGTGTTTCTTACTTATTAGTTCCTTAAATTAGAGTCCTAGAAGTAAAAATTACTGGATTAACGCATAAACATATTAAAGGCACTTAATACATATTGTCAAATTGCTCTCCAGAAATACTGGTTCTCCTGAGTGTATAATCCACAACATACATTTGCCAAAATTCTTATCTCTGCTAATTAGATACAGAAAGCAGTTTCCATTAATTTTTTCATTTTGACTGTTTAAAATTGATTTTTTAAAAATGTGCTACTTGAATTCATTCAGATTTTTTCCCCTAAACTTTGTGTGCTTAGACAATCTTTAAAAAATTGGGGTTATTTATACCACGAGCTGCTTTAATTTAAAAAAGAAAATAAAACAAATCTATGTGTTTAGCATCACTTGGATATAGCTATGGCTTTTGTTGATTATTAAAGTTTGGTTCGATTTTCAGGTACACACTGCACAGAATAAAGTGGAAAACTGATGACCATCTAGTGACTTTAAACTTTATACACCTTCATAGTTCAACCCCTCCCATCAAAAAATCCATCAAGAATTTCCTATTACTTAAAAAAATAGACTTTTTGGGGCTGGCCCCGTGGCCGAGTGGTTAAGTTCGCGCGCTCCGCTGCAGGCGGCCCAGTGTTTCGTTGGTTCGAATCCTGGGCGCGGACATGGCACTGCTCATCAAACCACGCTGAGGCAGCGTCCCACATGCCACAACTAGAAGGACCCACAACGAAAAATATACAACTACGTACCGGGGGGCTTTGGGGAGAAAAAGGAAAAAATAAAAAAATCTTTAAAAAAAAAATAGACTTTTAAGAGTAAAGTTATTGATCAGATAATCACAAACAATTTGAATAATATGCTCTTAGATTCTAAAATTACAGGTGAAAAGGAAGTGTAGAGTTTTCCTGGAATTTTCCTTTCTCTATCACTCTGTATGCCAGTTTTAATTACGTAAGGTCTAGATATTTTCTATAGATAAGACACCTATGAGAAAATTATTTACCCACAGTGGCAAATTGTCTCACTTGTGAAAATCTGTAATTTTCATTTAATCTAGGTGCATTGACTAGGATGATCTTTATTTTGACAAAAAAAGAAATTGTTTTCAATCCATTAGCCATGTTGTTAGGTCTTTCTTAGATGACAAAAATATAATTTGACTCAAATTTTGGATGGATTAAAGAATAAAAATATATATAAAGAGAAAATAATAACAAAATAAGAAAAAATTGGGAGTCTGCTCTGATTGCCTAGTGGTTAAAGTTCAGCATGTTCTGCTCTGGTGGCCAGAGTTTTTGGTTCCTGGGCATGGAACCACCCTACCTGTCTATCAGTAGCCGTGCTGTGGCAGCTGCTCACATGGAAGAACTAGAAGGACTTACAACTAGAATATACAACTATGTATAGGGCTTTGGAGAGGAAAAAAAAAAAGAGGAAGATTGGCAACAGATGTTAGCTCAGGGTGAATCTTTCCCAGCAAAAAAAGAAAAAAGAGAGGGAGAAAATTGGCATCTATATGAACTTGCAGAGGTACAGGTACCTCTAAGCATAAAACAGAGTAGAAATCACAAAAGGAAAGATTACTATGTTTGAGCATATAAAAATGGCAATCTACTTCAAGACAGATCACCAGAAACAAAATTAAAAGGAGGACTACAAACGGAGAAAATTATTTATGACATATATGGTAAACAAAGGTGTAACACACAAAACTTATAAAGATTGCTTACAAATCAATAAAAAAAGATGGAACTGCAATAGAAAAATGGCCAAAGAGTGCCAGTGGAAAATTCACACACAATGACAAGAGAAGGGAATATATAAATAGTAAATAGATATGAAAAATTATTCAACATTACTAATTATAAAAATACATTAAAAATACTAATAAGATAGCACTTTTCTCTTATACCAAAATGGCAAATATCTGAAGTATTATAATCTAGAATGCTGTGAAACAAATACTCAAACTGCTGGTAACAATTGATATAAAACTTTTGGAAGGAATTTGTGCACTATTCATCAAAAACTTTAAAAATATACTCACCAGGTGATCCAATGATATCAGTTCTAGAAAGAAAATTAAAAAGAGATGAGTGCACATATTATGTTCTATGTGCATTCATTCTGGAATTATTTATAACATTGAATATTTGAGAAACAATGCCTAATATCCAATAGTAAATTATGTGTAGCCAAACAGTAGAACGTATTTTACAGTTATTAAAGTTGTGTTGTCAGACACGTTAATAACTAGAGAAAATATTCATGTTGTTAAGGAAAATAGAAAAGCAGGTTACAAATTATAATTCCAGTTTTGCAGTACACACAGTTAAAACACCAGGAAGAAAATTCCTCAGGAAGCTAATGCAATACCATTAATAGTGTCCTCTCTAGGTGGTGGGATCCCTCGTGATTTTTACAGTCTTCTTGATACTCTTCAATATTTTTCAAAATGTTTATGATAAACATGCATTATTGTTATAATCAGAACACACACACACGAGAGAGACAGAGACAGAGAGAGAGAGAGAGAGAGAGGATAAAACTTCCAGGTTTCATCTGGAAGTGTTTATTAAAAGGACATTAGAGACAGTGCCACAGACAAATTCAAGAAAACTTATATTGAGTCGGCCAGGTAGATTTCTCCAAGTACTCGATATCATAAATTTGGGTGCTCCTTTTGAACAACAGGATAACTCACTCATTCACAGAATCTTAGACATTGTACAGATGAAAATGTTTCCTTCAGAAACAAAAGGGCTTACTCGCCGAAGGTTACACATATTATCCCCATGAAATAACACCAATAGCAGCAATAATTACGGTAACTACTACCAACATATATTGCACCTACTGCTTGCCAGGCACTCTTCAATTGCTTTATGTGCATCACCTTATTTAATCCTCATAACAACTCTATGGGTTAGGTATTTACATCAAACAGGAGAGAAAACTGAGTCACAAACTGTATCTGTATTTCATTCCCTTTTTCCCCTCGCCCTTTCACGCAAATCCTAATCACCTGAAAACTGGATCTGACGCCAGCTAGCTTGGATCCTTAGGAAGGGATGTTTCTAGGGCGCATCTGTGTGTTTGTGTGTGATGCGGAAGGTAGGGAAATTTTAAAGACCCGCCGCCGGAAAACAATGTCCTGATGTCCTATATTTTACTCTGGCTTCATCCCTGGAGCGCCCCTCCTGGTGGGCCAAGGGGACTGGGGATAGGAGACACTCCGAGGGGACGCCGGCTTCTCTCGCCTCTACAGTGGAACGAGGCTGAAGCCCCGGCGGCAGCGCAGACGCTCAGGGCCCGCTCGGCTGGGCCGCAGCCCCCGCCCGCGCCACCTGCTCCCGGGCTCCCGCGTCCCCGCCCCGCGTCCCGCCCCCGCGCCGCGCCCGCGCCCCGCGGTCCCTCCCTCCGGCGTGACGGGAGCACTGGCGCCGGCTGCCCGGGCCCCGAGCGCAGCCGAGCTGTCAGCGGCGGACGGCAGTGGGCGAGCGGCGAGCGGCGAGCGGCGGGGGAGCCGGAGCGCGGCCCCCGGGAGGCTGCCTTCGCGCCGGCGGCCGAGCGCAGCGGGACGGAGATGCTGCTCCTCCGGCCGGGGCCGGCGCGGGGGAGGGGCCGCGGGCCGGCGGGGGCTCCCCGCGGCGGGCTCTCGCTGTCCTGGAGCCCCGCCTGGATTTGCTGCTGGGCGCTCGCCGGCTGCCAGGCGGCCTGGGCTGGGGACCTGTCCTCCTCCTCCGGCCGCCCGCTTCCTCCTTGCCAGGAGGTGAGCCGCGCCTGGTCCTTTACCTGGAGTTTGCGGGGGAGGAGGAAGGGAGACGGGGAGCGGAGGGTGCGCCGGTGAGGGTGGTGGCTGTTTATTGCTCTCAGCCGTCGCCTCGTTCCTTCCTTGGAGGACAGGGGTTTTCGGTTGTTTCAAGAGATGAAGTTGCCCGCCCCGGGAAGCTGGCCGGGAGAGGCTCTGTGGCTTTGCTGTCTTTTGGGTGAGGCTTTTCTGTTCGGGCTCCTGTGTTTTCGGGGCTCTGAAGGACTTTGCGGCGCCCTCTTTGGAGTGCCAGGCTTGAGGACCTGGGGCCGCGGAAGAGATTTCAGCAAGGGGAGGAGACTGGGGAAACCCTGCTAGTGGGATCTGGGGACCCATCTCTTCACAGCTGTTGCAGATAGCCAGATGCTGTCACAGAAGGGCTTCCCGCCTCCCCTCCTGCCCCTTCGCCACTACCCTGTCTCTACAAACCCCTTCTTCCCGCTCCCCTGCACTCAGCTTCCCGAGGAGGTCCTGGGGATTTGCTAAGCCCACTGTGTGGTGTCACTTGGCATCCTGCTGGCAAAATATAGATATGAATTAGGAAGAAAAAAAGTGTGTCCTTAGGGAAGAGGCAGGTTGGTGATCTAGAAAATTAGAAAAGACGGAGTGAGTATGCTCCTTTTGGGAGGTGTTCCTCACCTGGCTGAAGCATTGCTGCCACTGTGTATGTTATAGTTTGAGATTATTGTTGATGTACAGCCAAGAAGGATAAATTATGGGTGATGAGATTTTTTCCCTTTACTTTTAGGGGAACTGGACTTCGTGTGCCAAAAATTTACAGTGGATATCATTGGTACTTGTTTTGGATGTTTATCTTTCCCTTTAGTGTTCCAGAAGTTCATCCTCTTAATGGAAATCAATGAGGGGAAGGAAGCAACATTTCTGACCTACTTTGAGTGATGATGTTTGGGAGGATATGAGGAGTGGATACTGTTTTTAGGAAGATTGCTAGGAATCAGGGTGATGGGTCGTTTTAATTTATGTAGTAAAAATAGCTTAGCTAATATGCCTCTCTGGGAAGAAAGGCCAGAGCTGGTTCCTTTGTGTATGATGCTGTCACTTTTGAATTTTCCCTGGGCTTGAATTATAGAATATCTGTGTTCTAGGCTTCATCCATCATGTATGGATTTCGTCCTCCTCTCCCACAGTACAAGTCCCAGGACAGACTGAAATAAGAGAGCATCAGATCAAAGGCATGTGTGCGAGCACACAGTAATGTTATCATTGGGGAAATCAGGGCAAGACCTCAATAAACAGCTGTGTTTAATTTCAGTCTACTGGTATAAAATTAGTTGTTTAATCTGTATTCTCTAACTTTACCTGTCACCTAGGAATTACATTCTTCCAGGTTTGCACAGAAAAGCTGCTTCTTGGACATCCTCAAATTGAACAGTAGTAACAGGACAAACTTTAAACACTGCCTTTAACGCTCAGCCCCAATACGCAGAACATATTTCTTTTCTGAAGTGAAAAGTTTTAAGCTCTTGTGACATTAATTCTTAGTAATGAAGAATGTACTTGAGACAGGTGAAAGTCAGGGCCAGTGGGGGTGATGCTTTTGGTTACCACAACTAGATTGATCCTTTAGAGGAGCACATGGTCTACACATGTATACGTAGAAAGAGTGGAGTAAGAGTCTTCAACCCAAGACAGGAATATTGCAAGTGAGAAGCAAGAAGATGACAGAAGGTTCAGGAAGGCTGCGTTCCATCAATCCCAGCTCCTTGTTGCACTGTCTTTAGAAATTGCATGGGACTCATCCTTTGAGGTGTCAAGTTTGAATTTTCCCTCTGAAAATGGGAATAAATAAAATATATACGAGGATGCAACTGAGCCTGCTTGTGGCTAGTTGTGTTTTTAGAAGTGGTGGTGCACAGATCCATTTATATTCTTCCTGATGACTGACAAAGAGTTGTGAGATGATTGACTGGGAATTAGAGGTTTCTTTGGTAATAAGAGAGGCCAAGTGGCCTCTCAGGGGCTGAATTTGCTCCTTGGCATCTGACCTAGTCAGCTGAACTAATTTATAGAATTGATCATTGTTTCTCTCTGACATTGTTTTTCAGAGAAAAGTGAGAATGGCAGGTGTTTTTCAGGCCTTGAGGGTAAGGGTCTGCTTGTGCTTATGAGTAGGGAGGGGGCTTCCTCTGAGGTATAGCTATGGAAATGTGAGCCAAACTCCTGTGACCCAAGACACAGTTAAGTTAACTATTTTCTGTCCACTCCTGCCCATTTATCCCTTTCCACTCTTTATTAACAGAAAAGGAAGGAATGCCTCATGGTAAGGGACAGCATCATGTGGTGGGGAGGAGAGTGAGAGCAGTTAAAATGAGGAGGTCTGAGCCTGGAAACAAAGCCAACTCTTAATATTATGAGAGAATGCTGAAGCAGAGTGTGGAAAATTCTGCAGGTAACTCTAAGCCTCATTTTCCCCAGTAGTTTGATTCTCAGCCTCATGTATCAGTATTTTTATAAAAGTAGTCACGTTTAACTAAGTTACACAGACTCATTTTCCTTGCCTGATTTTAGAGGAAAGTAACGAAAGGAAAAGGACAAGAAGCACAGAAAATTGGCCTGGGAGTAATCTAGTTATGATTGCCTGAGTTCAGAGAAAAGGCCCTTCTAAAAGACAACTGGGTTATGGGCAGAATTTCACTTAGATTTTTGCAGAGGATTGGACTCTGGGGTGAAACTCATAAAATACAGCTTCCTTTGTCAAAGTCATTGGATTACGGAGTTGAAAAGGGGAGAAAAATGGTTGCTTTAGAATGCTCAGCTGGTGATCAGATCAGCAGGGTGGAAGCATAGGCACAAACAGGAAGGCTGTAGTTTGGGAGACAGAAATAAAAGTAAAGTCAATCTGTCAGCAGCTAAAGGACAACAGTAGGATGTGACTTTGGTAAATGGTGTCTAAGGAAAAAAAACCACGAGGACTGGACATCAGAAAGTACAGAATTAATATTTTTCATTCTTTTTATGGGGGAACTTATAAAGGATAAGTATCCTCTGGGTTTCTTGGCATCTGTTTTTCACTTGTAAAATGATAGTGATAAAAACTGACCTGCCTGTCTTTATAGTGAAGATGAGATGAGACTAATATAAGTTAAAGGAAAAAAAAAATCTCTGTAAAGGTGAGAGTTGATTATTGCTAGATTAGTAGATCTAGATCCTAATATTTCAGGAAGGGTCTACAGTGAGACCTCACAGGTTCAGAGGATAGGCTTATCCAAAAATTGGGTGGAATGGAAGTTTTTACTCACTGAATGATGGGACTTAAAGGGGCTGCCAGAGGAAAAAGAGATACGGCCAACAGATGGTTCAGAGTTGGGGTAAGGTATTAGAAGAGGGAATTCATGAAGACAAAGAACAGAACTAAGTGGATTTTTGTGTGCATTGTTTAAATTTAGAAAATTAAATCACAAAATAGTTTGTTTTCTAGTTCACTGCTCTAAAATCCTACATACACGATTCTACTGGGCTCTCTAAATCTTTATTGAATGACTTTTTGCCAGCAGTTTTTATTCCACAAACATTTATTGAGCTTATACTGTGTGCCAGGTGAAATGTCAGATGATATGAAATTACAAATTAAAAAACATAATGTAATTCGGTAAGGATGAGACAGCTATTTAAACAGACAATTGCAATGAAGTGATTTGGTGCCATTAGAAAAGAAAGAGCAGTCAGATCTAATGGGGAGGATCAGAAAAGGTCCTATAGAGAAGTGAGTGAGACTTGAAAGATGAGCAGGAATTTGCCAAGCAGACAAGGGTCAGATGTGAGTGAGGACTAGTTTGGGGGAAAGATATTTCTGGTGTAGAGCACAGCTTCAAAAATGGCAGAAACACAAAACAGCATTATGTTATAATTGGTTATAACTGGAGTGCAGCGTGCTATGAGGAGCTTAAGGAGAGATGAGTCTGAGAGGCAGGCAGAAGCCTGATCATAGGGAACCTTATCTCCTGCAGAGAAGCTGAGCTTTATTGGGTAGGTGATGGGGAGCAATAGAAGGACTTAAAAATCAGGATTAATAAAATATGCTTTAGTTTGGAACAGTATGGAGGCCACTTTAGAGGGGTGGGAAATAGATAGAGGTGAGACCTGCTAGGAACAATTTCAATAGTCCAGGTAAGGAAAGGATGACAGAGTTAAATTAAAGAGAGCAGTCAAGATGGAAAAGAGGGCATGATATTAGAAGATAGAACTGAGAGTAAATGAGTGTGGAGCGCAAGGGAATGAAAGGTTCTGGTTTGGTTTGAGGAGAGTGCCTCTAACCTCCGTGAAGAGGCATGTGAGGAAGATGAGATAAGGAGCTCGGTTCTGGAGAGGTTGTTCAGTAGGTAGTTGGGTATCAAGCCCTGTTGCTCAGAGGCGTGGTCTGGGCTGATGTGGAGATGAGGGAATCACTTGAATGAAAGGCATGGTTGAAACCACTGGATTGGATGAGATCATCCAGGGAGTGAGAACAAAAGACAAAAGATAGGGCTTGGGTTTTACCAACATTAAAAGGGGCAGACATGCCACAACTAGAAGGACCCACAACTGAAATATACAACTATGTACTGGGGAGATTTGGGGAGGAAAAAAAGCAGGAAAAAAAAAGGGGCAGAAATCAAGCGGTACACAAAGGAGATAAGTAAATAATGGGTGGTATCAGGGAAATGTGACAATATGGAGTTAGGAGGAAAGGGAGAAAAGCCTTTGAAGAAGAAATGAATGGTTGTGGTGTCAGTGCCCAAAGAAATTCAAATAAGATGAGGACGGAAAAGAGAGGATTGAATTTGACAATTAGGGCACTGGTGCTCAATGCCAGAGTAGTTCTTGTGGAGTGGTGGGGAGAGGTTGAGGTGAGTGGAGGTGAGGCAGTGGTGATAGAGTAAAGTTTTATTATACAGTCCTCCTAGATTTGGTAACAAATTGGATCTCCCAAGTCCACATAAATCGTAAGGCTTGTATATGGCCATATCTTCTGTTTCAGACTTTGATGGGAATAGTTGAGAAATATCTTTTCTGCCAAGAAGTCTCTGAAGGTCATGGGCTTGGCTAAGGGTGTCAGAGATTCTAAAGCCACAGTGTTGCTGAAGGAGTTAGCGCTCAACCTCTGTTTTCAAGCAGTTAACATAATTAATCTTGCTTGTTATGCTTGTGGAGGTGAATTTTCCATTTCAAGTTCTTATGCTCAGAACCATTTCTCATGTTTTAGGCAAATGTGAGCAAGTATTCACACCATCAATATTTACAATGTAAAACTAAGAGCTGACAGATCTGTGAAGTGTCATATTTTAGCACAAGGGATGGAAATAGCAGAGCATAGTGTAGAGTGGCATGTTTTCCTGCCATAGTGTATTCTTCAGCAATGTCTTGGATGTTAAAATAATTCTTTATTATCGGAAAACACCAGTCAAATTTTGGTTGCCTTTTCCTTCCCTCTGAAGAAACCATGGATAATTCTTGTCCCTTTTTGCCTTTCTTAATCTAAATTATATGTAATATGTCAATGTTAAATACATATTTGTTGTGTGCTTATGTACCAGGTACTAGCAGTAAAATGTTGAACAAAACGTGGCGCCTGCCCACTTAGAGCTTTATAATCTTGTGGGGGCAGCATCAAAACACCACTACATATCGTGTCATTACATTTGCCATAAGTGCTATGATGGAAAATGACTGTGTGCAGTGGGAGTGTATAGACTTTCTGTTCATTTCACCATTTCACTGAAACTCTTTTTTCTAGTCCAGCAATGGCCTCCCCTTCACTAAATCCTGCTGGCATTCCTCATCTATAGCTGCCTTTTAGAAACACTGGACCCAATGGATTGCTCCATCACCACTGAAACCTTCATTTGCTTCAAGCACACCACACTCTTGTTTTTCTTTACCCTAACTGTAATCCTTCTCCATCTCTGCCGGTTCCTCCTCATCTTCGTGACTTCTTTACACTGGGGCACTCTAGGCCTTCCACCTTAAGCCCCCTGTCTTTTCTGTCGTCCTCAGATTCTTAGTGATGTCATCCAGTCTCTTAGCTTTAAATATCATCTACATATGGGCGGCTCTCAAATTTACATCTCCTGTGTGGACCATCCCCTGGATTCCCGAAAAGCACAACCTTGATGTCTCCACTTGGATAGAAACCTTAAACCTGACATTGCCCCAAACCTAATCCTGTGGAGTCTTCCCATTTCCTTTAATGGCAGCTCTTCCCTTCCAGTTGCTGAGGCCTAAAGCTCTGGAGTCTCTGCTGACTTCTTTTTCTCCCACATCCTACATCCAATCTATCAGCAAACTCTCTTGTCTTTGCTTCAAAATAGCTGGAGTCAGAACTTCTCATCACTTTGCCTGTACCCTCTGGGCCACACCACCATCATATCTTGCTTGGATTATTGCTATAACTTCCCATCTTGATCTCCTTTACTTCGTTCTCAGCAGAGCAGCCAAGAGATCACATTAAAACATAAGTCAAAAACTGTTATTCCTCTGCTCAAAACTCTTCTAAGGCTTCATTCAGAAGCAGAGTTCTGATGGTGGCTTACAAGGCCCATTGTGATCTGGCCTCCATTAAGCCTCTAATGCTATCACTTATGACTCTCCCCATTTTTCATTCTGCTCCAGCCTCCCCGGTCTCCTTGCTCTTTCTAGAATGTGTTATGTGAGCTCCTTTCCCAGGGCTTCTGCACTGGCTGTTTCCTCTGCCTGGAACTCTCTTCCCTCCGATATTTCCTTGGCTGTCTTCCTCATGTCCTTCAGGTTTCTACTCAATTGTCATCTTACAAAGTCCTTCTCTGGCCACTTATTTAAAATTGCAATTTCCTCTTCTCTATGCCCATTTCATGCATTTATGTGTTTCCATAGCACTTTTCAGCATCCATCATAATATATATTTTAATTCTTTATTTTGTTTTTATGACCTCCCCTAATAAATTGTGAGCTCCATAAAGATAAGGCAGTATTTTTCCTTTTCTTTTTTTAATAAACTACTGTATCCCTGGTAACTCAAACAGTGCCTTACGCGTAGTAAGTGCTTAATAGATAAAAAAAAAAAAAACAAAACTTGGGGAATGAATGAATAAATTTAATTTGGGGCACTTAGGTTGTTTTTATTATTTGTCATATAAATATGTTATAATAACAACACAAAACATCGTCTGAATTTCTGATTATTGAAGATAGATTACTTGCGGCAGAAATCTTAGGTAGGTGGATATGAACTATACCCTGGCCAATACTGAAAATTATTTATTAATTGTTACTAATTTGATGGTGGAAAATGGTATCTCACTAGTGTAATTTACATTTCTTTAATCACTGCTGAACGTCAATATTTTTCATGTCACTTTTTGTATTTCACTTTTTGTGGAGTTTTCTGTTTAGGTATTTTTGCTTATTTTTCTTGTGTCTTTGAGCTCTTAATATAGTACAGATAACATATATACACTGAAAATATATTCCCTAGACTTTTTTCCTATTGTATGTTTTGAGATAATATAATACCCAGAGAAAGCAATTAATTATTTAGACCATAAAATGTATATGGAATTACTTCTCTTAACATATCAAATAGGAATAAGTTTTATTTTAAAAAGTGATGTTTGGTACATAGAACCTTACTAAATTCCCATAATATTTGAAATCTTCCATGTGTTTGGCTGAGAAAAATACTGGAGCAACTGCAAACTTTTGGGCTTGGATTGACAGTTTTGTTCGAAGAGCATGCTTTTGAACTCCAAGATAGCCCTGCTTCATTCTCTCTTACTTCTTTTTTAGTTGTCATTCGTATTTATTTGTTCATAGCATTTAATGAGTTCATATCATGTGTTTCTCTCATAGGGAAACTAACAATATGGGAGTTTATTATTATAGCACAGATGGGTTAAGTGGAGTGATGCACAGGGTTGTATGGAAGCACAGAGAATGCCAACTAAGGAGCCCTGGTCTTGAGAAAGTGCTGTTTGAGCTGAGTTTTCAAAGATTTCTAGAAGTGTTTGACAGGATGCACTGAAGCCAGTATATCTCAATCAAAGAAAATAGGCTTATAACAGGAATTAAATCATATGATCAGTTCAAGGGCTAGAGTGAAGGCACATGGGTGGGAGCAGTAAGAGATGACTGGATTATGAAAAAGGCGGAGACTGAGGGTCTGGTGAGGAAATCTGTGGGGAGCCATTGACATCAGATTAGAAAGATTATTCTGTTTGTGAGTGGAGGAAGACAACGGGGGATCATATCGGAGGCAGGAAGATCGCTTAGGAAACTATTGCCTCTCCCAAGGGGAGGGGAAAAAAAAAGTCAGAGCTAAGCAACTGACAGTGAGAATGGAGGAGGAAGGAGGAGATGGATTTGACATCTGAGTGATAAATTTCAGTCTACCATGACTTCTAGTTTTTTTGTCTTGAGCTACCGAGTAGATGTCCCTTTCATTCAGATTAAAAATTTAGGAGGAGGAGGTGGCTGGAAGAAAGAGAATGAGTTCATTTCTGGTATCCTGAGTTTAAAGTGCCCACGGGACATCCACACAGTGCTCTCCCGGAGATAGTTGGATGTTCAGGAGTGCAACCAAGAGGCACCTTGGGAGCCATGAGCACATAAGAGGTAATTGAAGCCATTGGTGTTGATGAGGTCACCCATGCTCAGAGCGCAGAGCAAGAGCAATGTGTTGAGGAGAGGGCTCAGGGAAATGCCAGCATTTAAGAAGCAAGCAGAGCAAGAACTAATTGAGAATGCAACTGAGAAGCCACAGCCAGTAAAGAGTGATAGCACAGAGCTGGCTGAGGATTGAGGGGGTGGATGACCAATAAATCTGGAGTATGATACAGACATGGTGGTTCTTGATGTGAAGTAAGGCATTCAAAATGTCATGTACTTGACAAGATGCAAAAATATATGCCTAATGATGGTATAACTAGGTGGATTCTTGGCTGTTTGAAGAAATGTATCCTGAAGTTATTAATTTAAGGAACTGATGCTTAGCTAGAGGAAGGTCTTCAATGTAGTATCTTTGGTTTTAGTATTTAATCTCTGCCCTGTTACTGATTTAATCAATGCTTTGGTTTTGAGAAGACTTAACCAAATTTTGTAAAGTCAGAAAGCTAGGAGAGATACCTAATGAGCTGGACAGCAGAGTTGGGATTCAAAATGATTTTGAAAGGCTAGAATAATGGGCAAACATAATTGTTTTAAATGTAGACTGTCCTTTTTGGTTCTGAAATTTAGATGTTCAAGCATAGGATGAGGAAATCTTGCTTAAAATTACTTTTGAAGCCACGGATGTCATGTGGCTGCTAAAAGTGATGATAGAGTGGGGGTGGTATCTTAGGCTCTATTAATATGAGCAGAGTACTTGACTCATAGAAGGTAGACATTTTAGCTTAGGTTGGTAGTTCAACTTAGGTGCAGTTTTGGAAGAGGGACATTGAGATAGGGACATGTTGGCTTGAGGTGCCACTTAGGAAGATGAACTATGTGGAAAGTAGTTCCAAATTCTTCAGGACTGATCAAAGGAATTGAGGTTGTTTAGCTTGGGGAACACCTAAGGGGGTCACCATAGTGAGCTTCATATGCATTAAGTGCAGTCATGTGTAAGAGACATTCGTATAATCTTTGTTTAGAGGACACGATTAGAACTGGTGGGTAATAGAAGAATGCAGAATTTAGTTCATCCAAGAAGGTGCTTTATGTCTGTAGAGCCATGAGCTGCTTCTTTGTACTCTGAAAGTTGCAGGGTTCCTGTTTTGGACAGACTGCTGGTCTCTGTCACTGCTCAAGGTTATATACGCTGCTACTGTAACAGGTGAGAAGATAAATCTTTATCCTGGGTGCTTTAGTTCTAGGACACATTCTTTCTTAGTCTACCATCCTTACCACTTTATTCTCAGATTGCTACAGTGTAAACATAAAATAATGCCCTTTGGTGTTTAATATCCTAAGATTGAGAGTGGAAAGAATTGGCCATTTGAAATGTAAGTTTAACGCTGACTTCTATTTGATAATTCTTGGGCATATCAATAATGCATACTAGGAAATAACTTGAAATGCATACTAGGAAATAACTTGAAATAACGGTGGATACTTAAACATATTTGAGCTTGGTATGCTAGGGAAGTGCTTCTCTATCTAAAGAGCAGATAAATATTAAGAGCATTTGCTGTAATTTTTTGTGGTTTCATTTTTCACATTTGACCTTTTTAAAATTAAAAGCAATTTGTATGTGTTCTAGAAAAATAAAGCAATAAAAACACCAATAATTCCATCAAATATGCACACCACTCTTAAATTCTTAGCATTTGTGATAGGAATATTAAGTAAAAAGAACAATAGCCAGGTACAATTTTAAGGCATTTCATTTATTAACTCACTTATTCGTCCTCCAAACTCTGGTGAGGTTGGTCTTCATGCTTCCAGCATAGTTAAATTACTGTGAGCCCAGGCTGCTGGCCCAATGGCCACACTCAACCATCAGGACATACTGCTTCTATCACATGTATCAAATGTCTTTGCATATATTTCATTGTGAATATACATGTATGTTTACAAAAATGGGAATATTCTGCACATATGGTTTGGTAATCTTTTTTTTCTCATTTAACAATATGCTGTGAACTTATTTCCACATTTTTGACTCATTTAGAATTTTATTCAGTGCTTGATCTAGGGTAAGCCTTTCACTTTGTTTTCTGAATAGCCAGTTTTCACAAATTGTATTTTGAACAGTTCATAATTCTTCCTTTCTCCATTGACTTGTTTTCTATACCATCTATTGTGTGGAGATATATATATATTTTTCTTTATAATCTTTTGTTTTATGTATAATATATGGTACATTATATTATACATATGCACACAAACATTTATTTGATTTCTTTTGGGCTACTTTCTGTACTATTGATTTTTTTGTACCAAGCTTGCTTGGAGTTTTAAGATATGATTTTGTATGACACTTTATGCTTTTCTTTCATTCAAAGATTTCTCAGCTATTCTCACTCCATTTAGTCTTCCAGTTTAACTTCAGAATAATTTTGAAAAGTTAAAAAAAAAAGTCTCACTGGAATTTTCTCTTGCATTGTGTTAAATCTCTTCATTTATTTGCAAAAAATCATCATCTTTACAGTATTATCGCTGCATCTGAAGACATAGTCTGCTTCAGCATTTGAGGCATTCTGTATTTCTCACTGGCACAGTCTTTCTATTTCAAGTATTTTTTGTTACATTTTCTATGGCAGATTTCCCCTACCATTTTACCTTTTAATTGATTTTTCCCTGATATATTGAAAAGCCATTGGTTTTTGAAAATTAATTGTATATCTAGTCTCTTACAGAGTGATCTTGTTAATTCTAATATTTCATCTAATTGTCTTCAATTTTTTTGATAAGTACCATGTATTGAGTAGTTAAATGTGTGAAACATTTTACTTATATTAACAGTAATCCTCACAGCAATCCATACCTCTGCTTTTAGAGATGAGGAAACAGAAGCTCAAAGGCAATTAATAACTTTCAAAAGATGACAAAGCTAGTGAGCCGTAAGGAGGGGATATATTTGTCTCCAGAGACTTCACTTTCCACTGAACCCCAGTGCCTCCTACTCTGCCTACAAGGGACTGGTCTAGACTTACCGCTTTCTACAACTGATTCTAGAGGCCGTATACTGAATCTTAAGTGTACCAAGCAGCTATTTATAATTTTTTCCCCTGTAGTCAGTCATTTTTAGATTATTCCTTTTTCTCAACATAGTAATCCATTTCTCACGTGTTTCAGAAGTCTATCTCCTCCAAGGTAGATGTTGGTGTTCCACCTGTTTTTTTTTTTTTTTTTTTTGGAGGAAGATTAGCCCTGAAGTAACTACTGCCAGTCCTCCTCTTTTTGCTGAGGAAGCCTGGCTCTGAGCTAACATCCGTGCCCATCTTCCCCTAGTTTATACGTGGTACGCCTACCACAGCATGGCTGCCAAGCAGTGCCATGTCTGCACCCGGGATCCGAACCAGCGAACCCCGGGCCGCCGAGAAGCGGAACGTGCGAACTTAACCGCTGCGCCACCGGGCCGGCCCTGGTGTTCCACCTGTTTTAACAAGGAGAGCTCTTTGTACTGTTGTGTTTTATCCACACACAGGTGTGTGGGTGACCATTGTTCCTCTTCTCTCAGGGTGAGGTGTCTGTGCAGAGTCCCTAGTCCAATTTCTGTTGTCTGGCAAACTTTTTTCCCATGCTGTGCTGATCAACCAAGGGGATCTCATTCTGTCTCTACTAGATTCTTGATTATGAGAATCTTTTTGGAAGAAGAATCTTTTTTAGAATTTTAAAGAAGCAGAGCTGTCTGTGGTTCTTGGGTAAGCAGCACATGACAGGCACCGGATGTAGGGCATGTGCTGCCTCTGTTTTCACCAGTACAGTTCTGGAAATAAAGAATAGAGACACAGAGGTCAGAGGGAGTGAGGGGTGTTAGTCCAATGACATCTCAAGCTAGAAGCCTGTAAAACTTCAAATATAAAAGGCCAAACTGGTGTTGAAAAAACAATACATGCCAAAGACAATACAGAGTAAAAACTGATGGACTATAGGTCTATCATTTTATCACAACTATTTTAAGGTTTTGTTCTCTTTATTATCCCTCTTTCTTTAAAGACTTTTATCAGTTATATGGACGAGGTGTTGTTCTGAGTGTTTTAGACATATTGACCCCTTTAAAAACAAAGATTTATTATTAGTCCACTCATTGTTTATATGTAAATGATATTGCTTTAAAGAGTTATACAGATATTTTATGGGAAGGTTAAACAATTGCTTGAATCTTTTTTTAACTTTATGATGATTAATTGAAGTACACTAAACTACATATATTTGAAGTATACAATTTGGTTAGTTTTGACATTCTATACCGTCACCATAATCAAGACAGCAATTTCCATACCCCTAAAAGATATCTTGCTTCCCCTTTGTAATCCAACCCTTCCTCCACCATGTCCCCAGGCATCCATTCATCTGCTTTCTGTCACTACAGATTCACTTGGATTTTCTAGAATTTTATATAAATGGAATCATGTGACATGCACTCTTTTTTTTTGGCCTGGGTTTTTTTCACTTAGCATAGTGATTTTGAGATTGAGTCACATTGAGCTGTATTCAATAGCTCCTTTTTATTGCTGAGTAGCATTCCATTGTATGGCTATACCACATATGCCTATCTATTTTTAACGTAATATAGTTCTAATAATAGTGCTTGATATTTTTAAGCTCCAGTATAATAATGTAATCTATGAATATCAAGAACTCATTAGTGAGTACTCCAAATAGGTTGTTTATAAAGTTCAGCAGCAGCAGCCCAAAATGTAAATGTAAGCACTAAAGGATTCTTGGCGTTCTGAGATATTCTGGGAGGTAATTTAGTTTTCTGTTTCACTCAGTATTTAGTGCTATTTCAGATAAATTTTGAGTTAGATATGCTTGTTGTTGGAACTGCTTTCACTTGCCTACCTGTGTGCCTGTGGATTATTTCATTATCAATTAATGTCTCCCAGAGTGCAGGTGAGAAAGGTGGATCTCGCAACACTCATTCAGAGGCTAAAATGGGGACTTTTTTTAGTTCTTTGTGATGAGCATTTGTGTATCTCTAGATAACGAAAACAGTCTTGGGTTCATTTGGAAGGACAGTTAAATATGTTCATTATTAGTTGAAATAATATTTTTATAAATGTAAATCCAGCAAGATAACTAGGTTTAGTTGTATTTTTTATTTTTTTGATGGAAAGTGATGGGAATTTGATTGACTAACTTGTTTGCATTTAGAACAAGGTAAGAATTCTTTTATTTTTTTACTTAAAAAATTTTTTTTTTGCTGAGGAAGATTGGCCCTGAGCTAACATCTGTACCAACCTTCCTCTATTTTGTATGTGGGATGCAACCACAACATGGTTTGATGAGTACTGTGCAGGTCCCCACCTGGGATCCGAACCCGTGAACCCTGGGCCACCAAAGTGGAGTGTGCAAACTTAAACACTACGCCACTGGGCCAGCCCCAGAATTCTTTTAGGCTGTTAGTGATTCTGAAAATTTTGGGGACTCTTAATTTTTTTTTTTCCTACAGAAAGACAAAAGTACTGATAATATGAACTATGATTGTGAGACTGGCTGACATGTCCCATTTAGGTTTGTTTCTTCTGTAGCAGTAGGTGATGACTTTGACAGGACAGGGAGAATGAATATGACTCGCTTGACTTCACAGTAGCAAGTTCTGCATTCTGTATGATGGATGCAGATAAAGGCAGGCTAGTCCTTAGCTTGGCCTTCTTTTCAGCTAAGACTTTTTTCTGACCTTCTCTTCAAAACTGGACTCTTACCATTTTTCTACTCTTGTTTCAACTCTGTAGCCTGGCTTTTATTCCAGTCATTTTCCTAAATCTCTTTTTATGTTTAGTAATCAACTCCTAATTACCAGTAGTTTCTTTGATCCGCAACCTACTCCACTTCTCTGCAGTGTTTAACTTTGTTTCCAGGCTGCTCCTCTGTTGCTTTCTGAGATGCTGAAGTCTTGTATCACTCAACCTTATATCCTTGTTTCTGTAGCTAGCTACTCTTCTGTTACTTCTTAGTAAATGTTGGCTATCCCAGGTTTTTGCTTTTGGTCTTCTCTTTACATTGCACATGTCCTCTGTGAAAGATATTATCCATATTTTCCTTTATTAATTTTTATTTTCCTGTAATTAGAAGTAATACGTACTTATAAAATTTGAATAATTTGAACAAGCAGAAAAGATGAAAAGCACCTGTCATCCCACTGTGAAGAATCATTGTTAACATTTCTCATCCAACTGCTTGTCTTACCTATAACCTTTGTTTAAATGACTCTTAGATCCAACCTCCAATGCTTGATTCTCCATCAAGTTCCAAAAGCCCATTTGCGACTCCTTAAAAGACACATCTAGTAGAATGTCCTGTACTAGTTCAAATTAAATACATCCCAGACCAAGTTCATTATCTTCCCCTCTACTTAAAACTCATTTTTCTTGTTTCTGTTTTTGATTAATAGTGGTTGACTTGATTTCATTAGACCTCTTCCTTCTCATCTCTAAACTCCACATCCAGTCAGTCATAAAAGAAGTCACTTAACGTGGTAGACAAGGTCCTTTATCATGTGGTGTTAGGTGACCTTTTTAGGTCCTTTACTCCCTTCCATTTCACCCCTCTTTCTTATTCAGCAATCTAACCACCATTCCCATTTTCCAGAGATTCTCATGCATTTTCATCCTTATATGCTTCATTCATGGCCATTGTCTGAAAAGCCGTTTCCTCTCTCTCCCTGGTACAGCTAGCCTCTAGTTATCATCTAAGACCTGGATTAAATGTCTTTATTTGCGACTGAGATACCCTTTCCCCAGGCAGAATGAATCTGGAGCATTACACTCCCTACATTTGCTTTGATTCATCCTGACTAGAGATGAAGCCCGGTCAAAGGTCTCATTATGATTGCTTTTAAATGTATCAAGAGCTGCCTTTAGAGAATGGACTTCAGGTGTATTTCAGACCGTAGGCCTGGAATCAATGAGTGGATGTTTTAGTGAGGAAGATCTTTCTAAAGATTAAGGAAGAACTGTAACCTTTAAAGATGTGCAGCAATGCAAAAGACTTGCTTTATAAACTAGTTAGCTCTTCATCAATACAAATATACGCGTAAATACTAAATCACCATTTATCGTGGGTTCACTCATTTAATCAACATTATTAATCACTTTGCCAACTGCTCTACTGGAGGTACAATGATTAAAAATTTATTTTCTTTAAGATTCTTGTAGTCTAATATAGTGGTTCTCAATCTGCACATTAGACTCACAGGCTAATGATTTATTTGCAATTTTGGAATCTCAGAGGACAGGGTCCAGGAAACAGATTCCAGTGTCCAGCTATGGTTAAGAAGCATTTGTCTAATGGTTATTTTTCAAAGTGCCATTTATTTAACACCTACTTTATGGCAGGCCATGTGATGTTCATTTATTCTTCCAGCAAATATTTATTCAGCATCTGTGTTTGTCCCTGGCCCAGGTACCAGGAATACATCAGTGAACAAAAGCAGGGAATTCCTGCTCTTAGGGAGTTTATGGAATGGTAGAATATAGACATTACACAAATACATGACAGGTGGTGATAAGTCTAAGAAGAAAAATAAGGAAGTGAGGGGACAGAGGAGGTGTTTGTTTAGGAGTTCAGGAGAGGACTTTTGATGCTGTGGCATTTGTGCAGTACCTGAATGAAGAGAGGGATCAAGCTGTGTAGACATCCGGAGAGAGAGCTTCCAGGCACAGGGAAGAGCAAATGCAAAGGCCTTGAGGTAAGCATACACTTGGCATGTCCAAAGAAGAGTGACCAACTGGCTGGAGTGGGACATGACAGGAGGTGCAAACATAGAGGTCGTAGGTGGATGAGGTGTGGTAGATCACACGGCACCTTTTAGGGCATGTTAAAGACTTTGACTTTTATTATGAATGAGAGGAGAGCTATGCAGGGTTTTGAACAGAGAAATAACACGATATGATTTATATGTAAAAAGATCAGTCTACCTGCTATGTGGAAAAAAAAAATGAAAGTATTATGATAACCTAGGTGAGGCATTATGGCAGTTTAGATTAAGATTTTTGAGGTGGGATGGTGAAAAGAAATTGGATTCTGTATAGATTTTGTATATAAATTATATTTTTATATATTTTGAAAGAGATGATAGGCTTTACTAAGATCTCCTAGGGAGTGACTTTAGCTAGAGAAAGAAGAGGTCAAAGACCAAGCACTGGGGCACGTCAGGAGAGTTAGGAGAGCCAATGGAGGAGAAGGGTGTCCCAGAGGCCAGTTTGAAGAGTGTTGAAGGAGAAGAGAGTGATGGACTGAATCAAACACTGTTGTTAGATCTAGCGAGAGGAATGTTGAGAAATAATGTTTGGGTTTTGAAAGGTGGAAGCCATCAGCAGTCTTGAAAAGAGCAGTTTTGATCTAGTGGTAGAGGCAAAAACCTGATAGGAGTGTGTTCAGGAGAGAATGAGAAGAAAAGCAGGCAGACACAGTGAAAATAGGCAATTCTTTGGAGGAGCTTTGATAGCCAGAGGAGAAGAGAAAAATGGCAGTAGCTGAAGGAGGAAGTGCAAATAGTTACTTGGTGAGAGGAATGCTATCAAACTGCACTTTAAGGTTCCTTCCAAATGTAAGATTTTCTTCTACGATTAGTGACTTTGGTTTTATTTTTTATTTATAATACCTTGTTTAAGAATTCCTTAAGATGAGGCACACCTATAGTTTCCTATCTTGTTTAATTTGAGACATTTTAAAATCAAGCTCAGCTATTTTATTTATATCACATGACTGTTCCTCCTTCTTTCTAGTTTGGGGATATCTTTCTGTATTAGTTTTCTAGGGCTGCCACAACAAAGTACCACAGACTGGATGGCTTAAAGAGCAGGGGTTTATTGTCTCATAGTTTTGGAGGCTGGAAGTCCAAAATCAAGGTGTCAGCAGGATTGGTTCCTTCCGAGGAAGGACCTATTCCAGGCCTCTCTCCTCAGCCTGTAGATGCCGTCTTCTCCCTATGTCTCTTCACATCTGTCTTCCCTCTACGCTTGTCTCTGTGTCCAAATTTCCCCTTTTTATTTGGACAACAGTCATATTGGATTTGGGCCCACCTTAATGACCTCATTTTGACTTGATTACTTCTGTAGAGATTCTGTCTCCAAATAAGGTCACATTCTGAGGTACTGTGGGTTAGGACTTCGATATATGAATTTGTGTGTTTGTGTGGGGGGTGGTATAAAACCTTTATTTTCCCGTAGGCTCATCTGAAGTTTTATTCTAATAACATTTAAAATTTTTCTGCTGGGTGATATTTAGGCACAATTGTTGGTTACTTAATGTGGTTGTATTGGTGACATTAGCTGTTGCTTTAGAGGATTTGGACCAAGAGGTGGATTTCCTGATGTAAAATGAACAATTGCTGAATTGGACCTTCCGTCGACTGCCTCTTTGAAGAAAAATACATGAGT
The DNA here is from genome assembly GCF_041296235.1 of Equus asinus. Lineage (NCBI taxonomy): Eukaryota > Metazoa > Chordata > Mammalia > Perissodactyla > Equidae > Equus > Equus asinus. Next base: position 131,082,372 of record NC_091790.1, on the reverse strand, counting down.
TAGACAAGTGCTGTCTTAATACTTTATATGAGCAGGAAGTCGGACTTTTCTTAGACTTCTCATTTACTTTCATGTTTAAAAGAGTAGAACAAGTAAGCTAGTACATATGAAGTCTCTCTACCTTGGGAAGAAGAAGAAGTAAATCAAAGCGCCTTCTCTAGAAAAACACCTACTTTAAATATATGCATCATCTCCCTGGTCTCATCAAGATGGCAGCACAGCCAAGTTCTAAATAAAAGCTGACATCTGACCCCATAGTATATCACCCTTATTATAGAGAGAAATTAAGTTGTTTATTATAAGAGGTTTTGTTGCACTAAGAAAAGCATTCTAGAAATTAGCACATATTTGTGTATCTAGGTGTGTGATGCAAGGAAGTAGTTCCAGCAAATTCCTGGCTATGCTGTTCTCGCTAGAGTTGCTTCTTTTCCAGCATCAGGTTTTACGTGAAATATAGGCCATTAAGATGTATCCTCGTAAAACACTTTGTGACTGTAATGGATTTTATTTGGAAACTGTTAAAAAACAGATCATAACTAATGATTGTAGTTGTTGGCACATGGACCCATTAGCTCTAAGTTCTTAGTGCAACAAGGAAGAAATGTAAATTTAATTTTAGAATAGCAAATATTTTGGGGGAGGGGGGCTTATTATTCCCTTATGGCATTAAGGCAGAATACAGTGCTTTAAAACAAAGAAAACATCTGTGGTGAAAATTAGTGTTAAATAGAATATTTATTTGGATATATTTTGAGTTACTTTTTGGCTTGGAAACCTAACTTTGGTAATGCTCTAAAACAGCCACTGAATGGGTCTCTTGGAGGCCTTGACTTTTTAACTTTGTATACATGATTGAAATAATTTTTTAAAAATTTCATATTGTTTAACTTTAAACATTAAAAAAACCACACTCTAAGAAAGCTAATTCTTCTCTAGTGTAAAAAGCAGCAAACATATCCTCAGTGGGTTTTCCACAGATGAAGTCTGGCAGTAGTTCAGACACTAACCGTATTAAAGCAGACAATTTGTTACCATGAGTTCTTGTCCTGGCTCCACGGTTTACCTCATTGATGACTACGGCTCAATTAGTCTTAATTTTATATTCTTCTGCATGTATGAAATCCCAGCCCTCCCCCCTTCTCCCCTTGCTCTCTCATGTTCATTGACTCTGGAGAGAAATCTTTTTCTTAGTGCTTTCTCAGTGACTGTACTGATGAGATATACAGAGCATATGGAAGCAGAGCTATGCGTAGGTCTTGATTTTATGTTTTGGTAGACTGGCTTATTTAAGCAAATACAACAGGAAAACATGTTTGTTTAAGGTTTTCCTTTGTACCAGCTGCTGCTTTTTCTCTTTTCTAGGATGGCTTGCCAGAAATGGACACCTTTATTCCTACACTGTTTGACAAGAATTTCCAATTGACAGTTTTTTTCAGTGAATTAGTTGGCTCCTTGAAAAATGCGATACGTCTAACATGTATATTTTAAGAATGTTGAAGATTTTTGAAGAATTGTGCTCAAATTTGATTTTATTTGAAATGAAATGTTTTTAATTTATTAAAAGTACTTGATGATAGAGGCTTAATTTTTCTTAAATGTTATTTACAGAATCGTCCTTAATTTACAACAGCTTACGAAGCATACAGTTTAATTTTGATTATTCAGAAGAAAAGCTTTATTTTCATCACAATTTTTTTATCGGAAATGAATTGATAGAAAGGTAATGTTCTCTTGGATAGGTATGCACTAGAGTGTGGTGGTATGGGCATTGGCCAGGGAGTCAAGAGACCCAGTTATGGGACTTCTCTTGTTGCTAATTGGCTGTGTGTGACCTTGAGTGGCTTGCTTTCTCTTGGACTCACTCTCCTCATTTGGAAAAGAAAGAGATTGGTTTAGATAAAATTTGTAATGTCTTTTCCAAGCTCAATATTTTATGACTTTCCTTCTTATGGTTTAATATTTTTAGGGAAACAGGGATTATATCTTTGCTTCTTATTGGATATTTTTGACTGAATGTGGAATTTTTCGTGTCCAGTATGGTCATACTGGGCAGAGGGATATAGCTTGATGGTTTCTAGAAAGTGAGCATTGTCTAAAAATAGTCAACAAGAATTATTGGTGACTCTGACCTCTGCTACTTTTGTTTGACACAGACCCAGATCCAGACATGTGTTTGCATTTTTTACCAGCACATGGCTGGTTCTGTAATTTCATTTAAGCATCTAAGTCAATTGAGTTTAGTTAATTTACTTGTAACATGAGATACTTAATATTCCTCAAGACATGGTTTTGGGGCCTGAGAAGGTGTCAGGCTTCTATAATTCTGCCTTAGGTTATAGGATGATTTAGAATAAGGAGGACTTAATCTAAGAGGTAAATTACTTCCATGACAGGTAGTTTAGGATTTTTTCTGTGGGAAAAGACTCAAAGGTTAGTGATGTGAGGCAGGCCTGGGTGAAATTTGCTTTTCATTTTAATCTTCCTTAGCTTATCCACTGACCTCTGGCTTTACTTCAACTGCAGAGACCTTATTTTCTCATTTGGAAACGACTGTGCCCCACAGGGATGTTTTATAAGAATTATTCCTGAATAGAGTTATATCATACTCTTAGACAGAAAGGCTCAACAGTGTAAAGATGTCTGTGCTACACAATTAATGTATAAATTTCAAAGAATTCCCCAAAATCCAAATATAGTTTTCCCCCTTGGGAGTGTGTGTCTGTTGGAGAGAGATAGTAGGAAATAAAATGATCCTTAGGTTCATAAGATAGAATGTCTTCTGAGATCAGCTGGGAAAATTCTGCAAAATGACTGTGATAAGAGGAGGTACTCCCATAATCTATAAGTGGGAGTACAAGCTATTAAATACTTTTTAAGAATAGTTGGGTAATATTTGTCAAGAGCTTTAAAACATAGTCTCACTAAATATTCTACATCTACTTCTATAGTTATCTTAAGTAAATTGGTTGACTGAACAATGATGTATGTATAAGATGGTTCATCTCAGTGTTCGTAAACAACCCAAATTTTTAATAGGGGACTGGTTAAATAAATTATTTCTTTTATTAAAATAGAATACCGTGGGACCATTAAATGTGGTGACATAGCAGCATATTTATTTACATGGAAGAGGTTTACAATATGTTAAAACATATTATATTATAAAACATGTTATGAAAACTTTGATGTAGGTATATAAATGTGTGAATTTATTTGGAAAAATGTGCAGCAGATTTACAGTGGTTATCCCTGGGTGGCAAGATTACGGACAGTCTCCCCCCTACTTCACACGCATACCTCTATTTCTTATTTTTCCACAAAGACCATGGATTCCTGAAAGGAAGTAGAACACAACAGTTGAAGCACTTGACATCATAGGACTCTGCAGCCAGTCTGGTTGCATTTAAATTCCAATTCTGTAATTTACTATCTGTGTAGTCTTCAGCAAGTCACTTTATTTCTCTGTGCCTCTCTTTCTCCTCTGTAAAATATAGATAACAATAATAAATAACAATAATAACTACCTCACAGAGTTGTGAGAATTCAATATACTTGATGTATGTGAACTCTTTAGAACAGTTAATAATAAAATGCCATATTAATATTAGCTGTTATTATTTATGTACTAAAATAGTGAATGAGCGAGTGAGAGGGACAGATGGACAGACGGACACACTAGCATACTTAGAATTCACTGGTAGAGGAAATGGTCTCTTAGAGCATCAAGCGAGTGAAACAACTTGGTAAACTTTAATGAGGAATATGATCACTAGATGTTTGCTTTTTTCCTCTACTATTTTTTAATTTTTAAAAATTATTGAGGTGAAATTCACATAACAAAATTGACTATTTAAAGTGAACAATTCACAGGCATTTAGTATATTCACAATGTTGTGCAACCACAACCTCTTTCTAGTTCCAAAACATTTCTTTCATTCCAAAGTAAAACCCTGTACCCATTAGTCACTTTCTCCCCATTTCCCCCTTCCCTGCAGCCCGTGACAACCACCAATCTGCATTCTGTCTGTAGGATTTATTTATCCTGGATGTTTCATATAAATGAAATCATACAATATGTGACCTTTCCTGTCTGGCTTCTTTGACTTAGTACGATGTCTTGGAGGTTCATCCACGTTGTAGCAGGTATCAGTACTTCATTCCTTTTTATGGCTAATATTCTATTATATGTATATGTCACAATTTGTTTATCTGTTCATCTGCTGATGGACACTTGGGTTGCTTCAACATTTTGGCTATTGCAAATAGTGCTGCTATGAATACATCTTTATTTTTACCAAATAATAGTTTCTTCTGTTAACAGTGGTTTATATTTATTATAGAAAATTCAGAAAATGCAGAAATACAAATAATCCCAATTTACATTTTGCTATAGGTCCTTTCAGTACTTTTTTGATGCATATATATATATATATATATATATATATATATATATATATAAACACAGCTGTATACAAAAACATGCTTTCTTGAAAGAAAAGTTGGGAATCGTTATACATTGTTTTATGGTAGTATTTACTATTTAACATTTTTGAATATTTTCTGATGTCTATAAGTATTCTGGTACATCATGATTTTTAATAAACAATTTATTTTGCTAATTTCTATTGATAAAAGTTTAGTTTTTGACCTATGTTTTAAATAATGTTGCACTGAATATCCCTTTATATGAAATACTGCTTAGTTATTTTTTAAGGATAAAGTCCTAGGAGTAGAACTGTTTTGTCAAAGAGTAAATACTTTGAAAGCTTTTGATGCACACTGCCAAATTTCCCTCCAGAAATGTTAGACTGATTTACATTCCTCCCGGGATATTTGAGTGTCTGTTTCCTCTTCTATCCGCTCATTTTTTTTTTTAAAGATTTTTTTTTTTTTCCTTTTTCTCCCCAAAGCCCCCCAGTACATAGTTGTATATTCTTCGTTGTGGGTCCTTCTAGTTGTAGCATGTGGGATGCCGCCTCAGCATGGTTCGACGAGCAGTGCCATGTCCGTGCCCAGGATTCGAACCAACGAAACACTGGGCCGCCTGCAGCGGAGCGCACAGACTCAACCACTCGGCCACGGGGCCAGCCCCTATCCGCTCATTTTTAAAATTCATAATCATTGCCATTTTAACAAAAATGGTATCTATCTATATTGTATTTTTTTGTTTCTATTCATATAAAACATTTTCCCATATGTTTACTGTTTTCTTCCTTTTGTGAAGGCCTGCTTCATGACCTTTGTCATTTTCTTAAGTAGAATTTAAAATATATATATTATATATATATATATATATATATAATGAAGGTATAAGTCTTGACAATCTGTTAAAAATGTTTTTTCCTAGTTTGCTACTTGTCTTCTCATTTTGTCTGTGATATTTTGCTCACCGGGGCCTTATAAGTCTTTATGTAGTGAAATCTGTCATTCTTTGCTTTTTTTCGATTTCTGCCTTTGCTCACATGTTTTTCTGTCTTCCTGAGGTGATTGGTATATGAGTTTGATAATGAGCAAAAATCCTATATTGTCTTGTATGAATGTGGTTTAAAACTTAAATTGTTCACAAATGCTGCTTGTCTCAGTATTTATTCTATGTACGAACTTTCTCCAATGACAGAAAAAACTGCAATTAACTGAGAGCGTCTTGAACCATCAGCCTAGGATCTTCTGTGTTATTACTTTAGAGACGGACATAGATCACTAGAAAACTAGGGTACATCTGGGATTTCTTCGGGGAACCCATTTCCACGGCTTGTGCTCGAGTCAGAACAAATTCACTTAGTCGTCTCTCCCTGGTTTCTCTGTGTCCAGAGCCTTATGACTTGCATTGACTTTTGAGGTACTCAGATCCTTGTTCATCAAAGAAAGATTGAATTTTGTTCTTCATACTCCATTTACCTGTACAGGAAATTGCGCTGGTTCATTTTTGAGGGGACATTGTTTTTACACTTTGAAAATCATTTAACTAGAACATCTTATTTTTTAGACATCCCAATTCATTTGTCTTTATTATACATAGGTAAAATATTCTTACAGCTTAGGTAAACAAATGATGTGAATTGATGCTAGCCTAGGTAAGCATCTAGCATTTTTCTTGCGTTAAATGTCTGAGTTGAAAGTGACTTTTCCGGTGGTATGAAATGGAACATCGGTTTACTTCAGACTGAGGATGTTAATGACAAGTCATTTAGTTTTTATCTACTTGTTTTTGTATTTTACTTCTGAATGATCTGTTTTATTCTTTGTACAAAAATAATACATATTTATTATTAAGTAAATTGGGAAATATAAGCAAGTCAAACATGCTAAGATGATTACTGTTAATGCCTTTGTATATATCCCTTCAGATCCTTTTCATATATATGCAGTCATTCATGCATTTTATAAAAAATGGAATCATGTTAAACTAATCATATTATGAGCATCTTGCCGTGTCAGGGGCACGTATACAATTGATATATATAATTTGAAATAAGTGCACAGAATTCCACTGTGTGGATGGATCAAAATATATTGCAGCAATTCCCCATTGTCGATTGTTAGAATGTTTTCTTCTTGCTGTTACATTTATGTTTATACCTTGTTGTAGCTATATCTTTTCTGTATCTAGACGTTTGTTTTTAGATACTTCCTTAGGACAAATTCCCCCAAATGGAATGGAATGTGTCCAATTTCTGAATCTTAAAAGGTTTTTTTGGGGGGAGGCGATAAATGAGATTGTCAGAACTGTAGAAGTCTAGACTGGGTGTCTTTTCAAATTTAATGCATGAAATCAAATAAAAATTTCTCTTCGGTGTAAAGGCATCGTATATCTTTCTATTTTTCTCTCTGTGACAATTCATCTTCCACTTTATTTTCCTGACTGGAAAACAAATGTGAGAGGGTCAATAGGATAGGAATTCCGAAGATTTGCTTCCTATCTTTATTCTTCTTGGGAAGTTGGTCTTTTCTTTTTGATTACTTTTTGAAGACAAATTTTTAGAATGGAGGTTTCCATTCTTCTAACCATGTCTGGTCTGTCTCTTTGATAATTATAAAGTTTTTACTATTGGTATTACTGTTTGCTGATGATTATTCACCTTGTTCTCAACTTCTCCCTTCTCCTTTTCTATGGACATTAAGAGCCTACCTTGTGCAGTGGCTGGGCAAGATAATGGGAATAGAGAGAAGAGAGGTTCAGAGTCTCAGAATAGTCACGTAATCTGGTGTGTGAATACTTCAATACGGTCAATTCTTCTTATATAATTGACAAAAGCAATTGGGACGTTAACTGTAAATTATTTGGGCCCTGCCCTGTTTTATATGATTTCTAATTATGTTGTATCCCCTTCCTTGCAAGGCTTAAAACTGTCTAACTTTGGGGCCGGCTCCGTGGCCCAGCAGTTAAGTTCGCGCGCTCTGCTTTGGCAGCCCGGAGTTTCTCCGATCCGGATCCTGGGTGCGGACATGGCACCACTCATCAGGCCATGCTGAGGCGGTGTCCTACATGCCACAGCTAGAAGGACCCACAACTAAAAATACACAACTATGTACCGGGGGGATTTGAGGAGAAAAAGCAGAAAAAAAAAGAGAAGATTGGCAACAGTTGTTAGCTCAGGTGCCTATCTTTGAAAAAAAAAAAAACTTTCTAGGGGCTGGCCCTGTGGCCGAGTGGTTAAGTTCGCCTGCTCCGCTGCAGGCGGCCCAGTGTTTCGTTGGTTCAAATCCTGGGTTGGTTCGAATCCTGGGCGCGGACATGGCACTGCTCATCAAATCACGCTGAGGCAGCGTCCCACATGCCACAACTAGAAGGACCCACAAAGAATATACAACTATGTACCAGGGGGCTTTGGGGAGAGAAAGGAAAAAAATAAAAAAATCTTTAAAAAAAAAAAAACAACTTTCTAACTTAGAACTTTATAAGTTTATCAATCATAATCTCATTCTGAAAACAAAAATATAGTTTGGGGCTGAAATGTTCCTATACACATAAACCTTAAGATACAGAACAGTTTCATTGTCATCAAAGTCTTTGAGAAATGATGACTGTTTCTCTACTTCTTAAAGGCTGAGAAGGAATTTTCTACCTGTTTGCTTTTGTGGGTTTAGATTTGTTCGTCTCAGGTGTCAGTTTCATAGTGAACCATTAAGCACAGAAAAGGGCGTACTACTAATGTAGGAAAGACTTGAGAGTGTGAAGGAAATCACACCTTCAGAGAAAGATTTGTTGCTCAGAAAGGAAATTGCTGCTGTTATTTCTAGCACTTTAATTAAAAGGCTGGCCAATGTAGACCTGTTGACTGATAAATAACTCACTTTAAGGAAACGTGTTGTCTAAAGCTCGAAGTAAAATATGAAATGTAGGGATATTCATTATTGTTAGAGAAAGATTTTTCTTTTTTGAAGCAGGAAGCCTTTCAAAACAGTTTTTATAGTTTTTGTCAGGAATTGAATGGTTGGTTTGTTGAAAAAACTTCAGGCAGAGAGTAGGAAAGAGCTGGGATTAAAATTGATGTCAGATAACTTCTGAAGCAGATAACCTATTTGTGTCCAATGACCTTTAGATATCGCATCGCAGTTCACAACCAATTTATCAATTTTATTTGTGATCCCAGATTTTGATAGAAAATGTTCATGAAGATTGTTTTGATACAAGATTAAAGTCAAAAAGGAATTTTTTGCATATGTTGCAAAAATATTTACAAAAATATAAAAACAGACTTTATAATATACTACATGATTATTTTCATGCAGTTTTGTTTTAGTGTTTTCTCATGTAAATATAATTTTGTAGCTACCAAGAACTGTCTAATTACAGTGAGTAAGAAAAAGTTTGCTAATTTCTTATATTAAATGGTTAATTTGTAGAAGTCAAAATTTAAAGTTTAAAAGATACACCCATATTTGCTTCACTAAAATGTTTTTGAGTTATTTCTTTACCCTTGCATTATTTGTGAATCAAATTATTGTGACTGTATTTACGAACAGAGTCGATTCAGTATGACATTTGTGTGCTTGAAGTTCTGGAAATAAACTTGTATTCAGCCATTACCTTTAGCTTCTTATTATAGCTACGTCTTAACAAAATCCAGTATTACTAGATAATTATCTGGAAATGTCATTTATTTAAGCACCTGAACTTTTATGATATGCAGTTAATTCTTATTATTGGCAGTAGCTTTGGTCTGTAAAGTTGCTGCAAAGATGGAATGAGCAAATACTGACCCTTTGCTCCTAGGGAAAGTACAAGAGCCTCTGGTTACAGCATTTTTATCAACCCATCAAAACATAACCTTGTTTTCTGTGTGTTTCTGTTTAAAGACATCTTATTTAATATGTATTGTTAACTCATTAATAATGAAATCTTGTCCAATAACACTATAACTCACAGGTAAAAGAAGCTTATCTAACATATGTACTTTCTCCATAAGGCACATCCCAACCTTTTAGGAACACTAAACAGCACGTCAGCACTGTGTTTGGGACTGTTTTAAAGGGCAAAATCACCCAAATAAAACAAAAAAAGCAAAATACTTTGTGTGAAATATACTACAAAGAGGATACGTTTCCAGTATGAGAGCTGAAACAGGAAGGAGGGCGTCATCTTGTTTGACCTCGGCTGGGAATGTGCATATTGGGCAACTCAAATTTTTTGCTGCTCTGTGCATGTCTGTGAATGATGGTGAAAGCAGCATGAGTATTGATTTTGGGGTTATAGATAAATTTTAGCAAGTAGGGGCATTCAGAAATATGGAATCTGCAAATGAGAATCTGTTGTAACCGTTTTGGTAGAAATTTTTCTAAAATAGAATTGAGTCTAATTTAAATTTGTCTTGATGCTATAGGCTTATCATTCTGAAGATGCTTATGAAGATAATAGAACATTTATTGAGCGTCTGTCATTGCTACTCCCAGTGTCTCTGACTCTACACCAGTGTCCCCAGTGGTTCACCGTTATCTTCTTTATCGCCTGCTCCTCCTCTACTCCATCCCTGCTGGGACTTCTCTTTTTTTTTTTTTTTAAGGAAGATTAGCCCTGAGCTAACTGCAGCCAATCCTCCTCTTTTTGCTGAGGAAGCCTGGCCCTGAACTAACATCCGTGCCCATCTTCCTCTACTTTATATGTGGGACGCCTACCACAGCATGGCTTGCCAAGGGGTGCCATGTCCGCACCCGGGATCCGAACTGGTGAACCCCGGACCACCGAAACAGAACGTTAACTGCTACGCCACGGGGCTGCCTCCCTAGCTGGTACTTCTCAATGTGGCAATTTTAGGTATCTAACACCCTCATTCCCTTTCCTGCTGTTCCTAATTTGCTGTTTCCTATATCCTGGGGAAAATCTGCAGATTTTAGGAAAAAGCAGAAAACCACGGTCATTGAGTGATTAGGAATAGTTTTTAGACATGAGTTATGTTCAGTAAACTTCAGTGTGACAGTGAGAGAGGGGCTTTAGTACATTACTTTTGTGACAGTTATTTCCCCTCTGCCTGAGAGGCTTTTGTTTTGTTAGCATTTTGTTTTCCATGATGTATTAAGTGACTTAGAATACCAGAGTTTTTGCCATTAGATCAGTGGGGACGATCACTCAAGCTTGCATTAATATCGAGCTTTATTCTTTCCTTTGAGATTGTACAAAAACTCTGATAGAAAGCAGACTTTTGGTCATTTTTGCATACATTCCCACTTACATTATCTTCATTTTATACAAATGGATGCTGAGGTCTGGAAACACCATCTGAATATCTTAGAGTAATAGCAGAGCTGATGAGGAAGTTTGCCAAACACTTCTTGACTCTCTGTGTTTGTTTCTGTGTATTAGGCGAAACAGCTACCTTTCCCAGTCTTGAAGGAGTGGCCTCATGTAGGAGATGAACCTTATCTTTCAGCCTTGCTCTAGCTCTCGGTTGGCTCTGGAACCTTTGTCCAAGCAGCCTGATTTATGTTTAATAGCTCCCAGTTGTTGAGGGAGTGCCAAGACCGATCAGTGTTCCAAAGGGAGGGATCTCAGTCAACACCTAGTTTCAGGCTTTTGGAAGCCAGACGATCAGGTAGCAGCTTTAAAATATGCAAATATATACAGTCCTGTGGGACCACAATAGTAAATCCTGCTGGCCTCCAGACCAGGTGATCTAGAGGTGTCCCCTGTGCAATAGTTGCAAAAATCAGGGCTCCAGATGAGTGTATAATCTTTTCTGGGAGGTACCAGTGAGCTGCAGTGAGGTAGAGGAAGAGCGTAAGATGGCACCTCCAGGCCTCCATTCTCCGCAAGCAGCTCAGCAGCATCTAGAGGTGTGTCAATCCTGAAGTCTGCCCCTCAGGCCAAAGCTCACAAGTCAATAGGCCTCTTTCACAGGAAGACTAGTGGTGTGTTGCAGTGTGCTCTCTATGCAGTACCTTGGGGGTGGAAGCCTGCTAAGAACTGTCTCTCTGATTGTTACAGTCCCGTGGGACCTAGGAACGCAAGCCCCTCTGGCCACCAGAGTCGGGATTAAGGAGTGTCCCCTGTGCAGTAGCCGCAAAAAACCAGGGCATTAGATGTAAAAACTAGGGCATTAGACCCGTGTAAGAGTTTCCCTCACAGATACTGGCACTCTGGAGTGTGGTAGAGGGAGAGCATGAAGACAGTACCCACCTTCTGAGGTCTCTGGAAAGGTTTACATTTAGCCCTTAGATAGCCAAACACTTCTTTGTGCTCTGTTCCATGGCAACATTAACATATTTGCATAATTTTGTGCTTTACTTCCTTGCAGGCCAGCTTTAGAATTTTTGTGGTCAATCTTCTAGAGGATTTTCTAGCTATTAAATTTTTGGATTTTAGACTACTGCCTTGCCCTCTGGTCTGTTCAGCAGTGGCATGCTGTGTGAACTTTCTTCTTTTCTAGAACAGTTGCAGATTTAAAGCTACCTTCTGCCAAAGGACCCATTTCAGATATGACTTTTGTTATACTTTGTTCATTCCAGTTAGAATGTTCTTTTTAATCTTTGCCACATTAGATTTAGCTTCTGTCATATTTTGTTGCAGTGCAGTTATCTGTTCAGAGTGTTACATATACATGTTCTAAATGCAAAAATGATCACTAGCTCAGGATAGAGAGACATGATATAATTGAATAAAAATTTACTGATTGCATCTAGAAAGTGTAGATCTATACTGTTGAAAACTGTAGTCTAGCCACATGTAGCTACTGACCACTTGAAATGTGGCTAGTCCAAACTAAGATGTACTGTAAGTGTAAAATACACACTGGATTTAGAACAAATAAAAGAATGTATTTTCCTATTGATATTTTTATATGATTACATCTTTAAATGATAATATTAGGTTAAATATATTACTATAATTAATTTTACCTGTTTCTTTTTTAATGTGGCTACTAGAAAACAAAATTACATATGTGACTCACATTTGAGGCTTATATGATATTTCTATTGGATAGTAAACACTATACAACTGGTATAGAGGTTGTGCCAGATGTTTAAAATGTATAGACCTTGTCTCTTATTTCCTTCTGTCGTCTTTCCTACCCTCTTATAAATATAGCTGTGATGTTGTCCTGTTGCATAGAAGGTAAGAAATATAATAAGCTTATATTCAATGATTAACTCCCTAGTCACCCAGTGCCACATTTCTCATAGTTGTTATTCACTCCTGTGACAGCTCCCAAGATACCAAATTAGTAAAAGCTGGATAAAATGAGACCATAATTTTTATGTGATGAAGTTAAGCCAATTGGCAATGTTGAGAACTCACCAAACATGTATTGAAAACATGTATTGAGAGTCTCCCAGAAGGAGTTTGGAATAAATATCAGCAATCTTTGCTCAAGTATGAGTTCTTCTGAAATTTGTTACTGTCAGTCAGTAAGAACTGAATGTTACCAGAGTGTTAGCAGTATTATGAATTTTAAAAAGCTGGATGATATTTTCAGGTATACAGAGGTAGACTCAGTCCAGGAAATGTTCTTTCCTTTATTATTTTGCTTGGTATAACGTCAAGCACATTGTTTATTTGTGAACTTGTTTTGTGGCAATATTTTTAAATTTCTAAAGCCTGTATTATAAAAACAACATTTATCATATAAATGTGGACAATGCAAAATTATATATCTAATTTTAATATAATGTCTATCATAAGCGAGTCTATATCCAATGTACTATATATTCTATACTAATATGTAGTCTCTTAACAGACAATAATTGAGCCTGCATAAGGACTTTTAGGCAGCAATGGCATTCAATCTCTAATATTTGCTGGTACTTTTAATGTTTAAATGAAAAAATGTTTGTAATTAAAAAAAGAAAAGGCTCATCCACTTACTTTGTGATTGTAGGGGGAAACAGTCTATTCTGGCTCAGAAACAAGGTTGATTTAGTGATCATTACAGTGCTCTTTGTCAGTTTTTCCTCAAAGAGGAAAAACTTTGACTTGTATCATTTCTTCTGAACATTTTGCTAAAGGTGTCTTCTTTGGATTCCCATTTGTTCCATGGGATTGGTTTTAGATTTGTTTAATTTTTTTAGGCAAAGAAGTGACTTGGTACTAAATAATTGATAGTTTAATTTCTTGTTCATCACAACTGAGCAGCTTGGGTGCTTGTTTGTGCTGTTTTTCTCTGTGCTGGATCTTTGAAATATCACTGAGTTAGAAGAGTTAACCAAGTTAGACTGAGTGAGAATGTCACCAAGTTAGACTGAGCTAGCACTGAGGTCTAAGTCAGTCCTTCTTTACCCCATGTGGCTTTTTCCATCTTTTTTTTTGGTCAAAAAAGGGGAGAACTTTAAAAAAGTTATGTTTTGTCACTTTTCTTTGTTTGATTTTCTAGTGATTTTATTGTGATTTATTAGTGTTTCCTCTCCACCACTGTCCCCTAAACCTCACCCAGGAATATTTTTTATTCTGTCGTTTTTTTTAGGAGGCCTCAGTAACTGCATATATTAAATTAGAAAGTTTAGGTTTATTTCTTCCATTAATAAACTATGTTGTAATTATAGGCTGGAACATACTCTGGAGGGTGAATGGTTTCTGAGTTCTGCTGTCCTACCAAATGCTTTATGATGTTTAAGAATAATAGCTACCAATGAATGCATATTTGGAAACACAGTTAACCTATACTGTGCCTTTGTGTGAATTAAAAAAGAGGATGAGGTGTGGGCATGGCTTTCAGCAGTGCACATGACTTCATCAGGGCAGTATCGGCTGGATTTTAAGACTCCACTAATCCCCCTCAGGAGGGTATGTTCAAACTGCACAGCCACACAAGGATTCCCTATGGAGTATCTTATGTACAGTATCTAATTTAATTGTTCAGATGTTTCATATCCACTCAAGCATCAAATCCAACTGCTAATACTTATTTTACTAGAAATATTTATCTTTATTACCTCTTATAATTTTTATTTCCACAGATGAGGAAAATAACTTGCACAGTGATGCGTAGCTGGTAAATGGGAGAGAGGGGAGTCACTCCTAGATTGGTGTTGCTCAGAGTCTGTGCTCTTATCCACCATCACCTAATTTCTATACTCGTTTTATGGCCAGAAGTTAAGAGAAGTAAAGATAGACAATCTATAATCACTGGCTGGATGCTGTTGGTTGTCACATTATGGCATGTAGTAAGATTAATGGAAATTTATATGTATCTTCATTCTTTCTTGTGTTTGACAACTTTAAAGAGTTTTTGGTAGTGTCTTATATTGAATTTCCACTGGGTTTATTATTTATAAACTATTATAGCTCCTGTCTATGTGTTGTGTGGATTGTGTGATAGTATTATCCTTAGAGAAATAGTAAGAGGGTGGCAGCATGAGGCTCTTCTCTCTTCTACTCTAAGGTTCATCTCTCCTATCTTCTCTTAAAATCAGAGAAATTCTTAGTGAATTCAAGTTTAAAAAGTTCTTGGTGGCCTTTAGTAGAAATGTAATAGAAATGTGTTATATTGTTTAGCTTTTCCCAGACAAAAGTGGGGATGCTTAGCCTTCCCATTTGCAGCTTATCATTTTAGTTCTTTGCTAATGTGAACACAGCTGAAAGTCATAGATTGTTCTTCCAACAGTATGTTTCTACTCCCTACATTGGGGCTCTATTTTACTCCATTTGTATTTCTAAAAACAGCTTAGCCCTACTTGAGTCCTAATTTCAAAGCTTTCCAATTGCAAAGCTGGCAAGACTATTGTCTGGGGTGGGAAGTATCAAGAATCTTGCTTTTAGTCCCCTCCACACCCCGCTTCGCACCCCACCCCCCCGCCCAGGTGAAGAATGTATTTGTTTATACGATTTAAAACTAGTTGTAGAGTGCTGACATGTAGGACATATTAAATGTAAATTCCACTGTGAAGTTTGACAGTAGCCACAGGCACAGATTTTATTTTTGAATCTGAAAAAAAAGACTTTTAGAGAATTGCTTTGAATTTGGGCTTTTTCTTTTTTTTTTAAAATGTATTTACATGGAAAGAAGCTTCAAAGTTAGTGTTTATAAAAAGGGTTTTTTACCATGAGATTTTAAAGGGTGTTCCTTAAAGCTTTCCTATGTTTATTGGAGAAAAACAGAAAAGCTAATAAACCTGTACAAATATCTTCCTTCTAGTGTGGAGACTGTTAAAAGGCTGCTTTCAAGGTAAACTTATAGGGGCTGGCCCTGTGGCCAAGTGGTTAAGTTCGTGCGCTCCGCTTCGGTGTCCCAGGGTTTCACAGGTTTGGATCCTGGGCATGGACATGGCACCACTCATCAGGCGGCCTCCCATGTAGCACAACCAGAAGGACCTACAGCTGGAATATACAACTATGGGGGCTTTGGGGAGAGAAAGAAGAAAAAAAAAAGATTGGCAACAGATGTTAGCTCAGGTGCCAATCTTTAAAAAAAGAAAAAAGATATAAAACACTTTGTGAGCACACCATGCTTATTAGCTTGCTTGACAGCCAGTTGTTACCTTGAGCCTTTTTATCACTAGGGGTGAGAAGATCAGAGAAAGGGTTTAGGAACACCAGTCTGTTTCTGCCTCCCCTGTACAGACCCTTATTCCCACTTTCCTGGACTGTTAGATTAGCTTCTTGCCTGACTTTCTGTGTGAAATACCCATTCCTTCCCCATCTTTCCTTATCCTAAAGCACTGGGGCACTCCACTGGCTAAAAGTACACCTCTGGCATTCAAAGCTCCTATATGATCTGTCCTGAGGTATTTTTCTAGTTTTTTTTTCATATTGCTCCTTCTCACACTCTCTACTCCTAAGCTAAACTGTCTCCTCACAATTCTTGCAGTAAATCTTGCAATTTGCTCCTCAGTGCATTTCTCCATAATATTCCCGCTGTGTGGAAGACCTGCCTGCTTCATTCCCTACTTCTGTTCCATCTGTTGAAATCCTACCTGTAGATTAAATCTCTACCTCCTGCGTGAAGCTACTGTGAGATCTTCCAGACAGAGGCCAGTGCTCCCTCTGCTTACCTGTTAAACTTGTACCTTAATTATAGTAAAGATCCCAATTCATCTTGCATGCTGACTAGTTGAATTCATGTCTTATCTGCCCTAGGCTGAAGATAAATGCTTATGTCTCATAGGTCTTTTTTAATTTTTCACCTAGCAATGCTTAACAAAAATTGTGGATGCAAATATTTTTTGATTCATGAATCAATGACTTCAGATATGTTCTCTTTCCTCCTAAATATCCTAAATTCAGTGTACTACTACTTGTGTATTGTTTTCCATTTATTAAATAGCTTTTCTCTGCCTTACTCATATTTCTCTGATTACTTTTTTTATTATTTTAAACTTACAGAAAAGTTGCAAGAACAGTACAAGGAACTCCTGTATGCCCTTTACCCAGATTCTCTAATTGTTTGTATTTTGCTCCAATTGCTTTATTTATTCTCTGTATGTGTTTGTACCATTTAAGACTAACTCAGAGACATTGTGTTTCTTTCCTAAGAACAAGATCGTTCTCTGACACAACCATAGTATAATGATCAAAATCAGGATATTTTACATTGACATTTTATTCCTATCTAATATATAGTTCATATTCAAATTTCATCGGTTCCAATAATGACCTTTATAGCTATTTTTTCCCAGTCCGATGCATAGTTTGCATTTTGTTGTCATGTCTCTTTACTCTTCTTCAATCTGGAACTGTTCCTCAGTCTTATCTTTCTTGATTTTGACATTTCTGAAGAGTGCAGTTATTTTGTAGAATGTCCCTTAAATTGGGTTAGTGGGATGTTTCTTCATGATCAAATTGAGTTTATATGTTTTTGACCCAAATAAGACATATAATATTATGTCCTTCCCAGTACATCCTTTCAGGAGGCACATGATATCAATTTGTGCCAGTATTGATGATAATTTTGACCATTTTGTTAAGTCTGCTGGGACCTTCCACTATAAAATTACTGTTTTCCCTTTGTAATCAATCAGTAATTTGTGGGTGATACATTTAGACTATATAAATATCCTGGTTCCCATCACACTTCCAGTTTAGCAGCAGTTAATGGTTTTCTAACATCAATATTCCTTCTATGCTTGTTAGTTGACCTTCTATTGAGAAGAAGGCCTCTCCCTTGTTTATTTATATCAGTATAGACTGATGGATTCTTATTTTAGTTGATACTTCTGATCATTTATTTTGATGCTCAAATTGGCCCAGATTCAGCCAATGAAAGCTCCTTCAATCTAGCTATGATGTCACTCTTATCTGTTTGTTTTATTTTTTGAACATTTCCTTACTTTCTGGCACAGGATGTTCTAGGCTTATCATATACTTTTTTTTTTTTTTAAAGATTTTATTTTTTTCCGTTTTCTCCCCAAAGCCCCCTGGTACACAGCTGTATATTCTTCGTTGTGGGTCCTTCTAGTTGTGGCATGTGGGACGCTGCCTCAGCGTGGTTTGATGAGCAGTGCCATGTCCGCGCCCAGGATTCGAACTGACGAAGCACTGGGCCGCCTGCAGCGGAGTGCGCGAACTTAACCACTCGGCCACGGGGCCAGCCCCTAGGCTTATCATATACTTTTTATGCTTCAGCCCTTGAATTAGACTTTTCTCCAAGGAGCCCTGATTCCTTTAATGGAGGATGGTATTTAGAAACTGAGATCTGGGAGCTAAGCATGTTTATTCTACTGGTATGATTTTTTCTAAATTTTCTTGGTAGATAAAGCTAGAAAATGTGAGCTTGTGTGTGTGTGTATATATATATCTGATTTAGTTCTGTATCTATCTGTTCATATTAACAACTACAAGTTTGTACTGGTAACTTCCAATAAAAAAACATAGGGTACATTCATGTCTTTTTCCTTTCTATATTTGTAACTTCCTTTTACAACAGTGAGAAACCTGGTTCAATTATACTCAGTGTATATGCTCATTTGCTCAAATCTTGAAAACACAGAAAGTAGTTTCAGAATTACCAGCCCATACCACTGCAAAAAGCAAATCTACTAACTAGAGTTCAATATTTATTTTTTTTTTGAGGTACAATGTACACACAATCAAGCACGCAAATCTGAAGTGTAGAATTCGGTTTTGACAAATGCACATATCTGTGTGAAACATATCTCTATCAAGATAGAGGAGTTTTTCATTGCTCGAAAAGCTCTTTTGTATTCCTTTCCAGTTAATTCTCTCTCCAATTTTTCTGACTGTTTAACCATACTTTAGTTTTGCCCATTCCATAACTTTATATAAACGGAATTATACTGTGCATATTTTTTGTATGTCTGCCTTCTTTCACTTAGCTTCATGTTTTTGAGATTCATTTACATTTTTATATATATATATCAGCAGTTCATTTCTTTTTATTGCTGAGCAGTATTCCCTTGTGTAATCGTACCACAGTTTGTTTATCCATTCTCCTGTTGATGGACATTTGAGTTGGTTCCAGTTTTTAGCTGTTAGGAATAAAAAAGTGGCTGTGAATATTTTTGTACAAGTCTTCCTTGTGGAAATTTTATTTTTATATTTTTGGGGTAAAATCTTAGGAGTAGAATGGCTAGACCATTGGGTAGTGTTTATGTAACTGTGTAGGAAACTGCCAAACACTTTCTACAGTGGTCATTTTTCACCTCCACCTGCAAGATATGAGTGTTCCATTTGCTTCAGATCCTTGTCAACATTCTGAGTTTTCACTCTACCTGATTGTAGCTGTTCCAGTGGATGTGTAGTAGTACCTCATTGTGATTTTTGTTTGCATTCCCCCGGGGGCCAATGAGGAAAGTGCATTTTTATGTGTGTATTGGTCATTTGTATTATCTTTCTCTGTGAAGTTTCTGTAGAAGTCTTGTGCTGATTTTAAATTTGATTGTTTTTCTTTTCATTATTTAGTTGTAGGAGCTCTTTATATATTCTGAATGTGAATTCTTTGCCAGAGTGTATTTTCAGAGGATTTTCTTCCAGTCTGTGACTTTGCTTGCTCTTTTTTCTTAATGTTATCTTTTGTTGAGCAGGAATTTTAAATTTCAATAAAGTCTAATTTACTTTTTTTCTGCTTTTATAATTGTTGCATTCGGTATCCTTCCAAAGAAATCTTTACCTGCCCCTCTGGTCATGAAGATATTCTCCTATTTTCTTCTAAATGTTTTATAGTTTTAACTTTAACATTTAGGGTGGGACCGGCCTGGTGGCACAGCGGTTAAGTGCGCATGTTCTGCTTCAGCAGCCCAGGGTTCACTGGTTTGGATCCCAGGTGTGGACATAACACTGCTTGGTACACCGTGCTGTGGTATGCATCCCACATATAAAGTAGAGGAAAATGGGTACGGATGTTAGCTCAGGGCTAATCTTCCTCAAAAACAACAACAACAAAAAACATTTAGGGCTATGATCCATCTTGAATTAATCTTTTTGTATAGGTGTGACAATAGTGCTTGTGGTTTATTTACTTTTTCATATGAATATTCTATTGTTCTAGCACCATTTGTCAAAAGGACTCCTTTTTCCCCATTGAATTACTTTGGCATCCTTTTGGAAAATCAGTTGCCCTTTCAAATATGAGTTCCCTGAATAATGTTAGTTAGAAACATGGCTTTGATTTTCATTGAGCTATTACTTTATATTTTCAGCAGCATTCATAAAAACTTCACTCAGCTTTTACCTAGGGAAAATTTGTTACAGTTTGACCAGCCTTTTCGTCAAATGCCAGGATAAGTTGGTATGTTTTGCCCTGGGGTGAAATCTCTCACTGGGGTCTGGCACATGTGCTATTTGCTTTTCTCCACATTGTCCTTTTGACAATATAGAAAGCTTCCTGGGTAGTTTCTTTATCACCCTATTTAGAAAATATAGACTTTAATAATGTAGTACATCAGTCTTTCATTTTTACCGAAGTATTATGTGTGATGACACTTATAGTAAGTAAATAAATAAAGGCAGTTGGCATGCTTTTCTTTTTTCCGTTTTTTTTGTTCATCTGTTCAGTGTGGATGTATTAAGCTTCTATTATAAACTCCCTCACTGTGGGCCCATAGGATGAATGTCAAGTGGCTTTTTGTGATCACATTTCATAAACCCCTGGTAAGGGGTTTTTAGAAGATAGACAGGGCTGAAATTTGCCATAATGGGTACCTGCACTCAGCCCATAAAATATGCACACACATGTGCAAGTACATTTTCCCTACTCCTTGGAAGAATTAGGGAGCTGCCTGGGAGATGTCATTACTAGTAGCTCTGGGCTGTTGCAAAGAGGAATCATAGCTCTCCTTCCGACTGCTTACTGTTTAGGACTCATTTTCCCAATGTTAGCAATTTTCTTTTGTAGTCTAATATTTATCCTTTGGAGCAAAATATTTAAAATGATGTTAGTTTTCTTTGCAGCTAGACCTTTTGTGTATAGCAGTTTTAGGGCTTCCTCTCCCATTAATATGTCCCGTGGCTTTCATGGCAAGAGTATGCTGTGTGTAATTAGGCGTGCAGCTGATGATGTGCCTCCAGTAGCCATCAGCATGCAACCTTGACAGTGTGTGTTAGAAAAAAATGTGTTGGGTGACTGTTGTTATCTCTAATCCACTGCAGCTAAGCAAGAATAATGGCAGATGACAGGGCAGGCAGGCTCAAGGCTCTCAGGAAGGGTTGTTTTCTGCAGCATCTTGTGTACAATGGCCTGTCATAGATGCTTAGGCGTGGGGATGGGAGCTCCACATGGCTGACAAGGCACCAGCATTATGTTTGGAACGTGGACATGTATTGAATTTGTGTTAGCTTCTTTTGTAAGGCAAAGTGCAAGTACATAAGGAAATAAGTAATGTGTGTAGAAACATTGATTTTTGTTTCATACTGGGGCACAGAGGCCAGGTCTGTTCTCTGTTCTGGTGTTCAAACTGGGGGCTGCTCCTTAGCCTGCAGCTATTTGCGTTCATTTTGGAAATGAGCACATTCTTCCTTTGTTATCCTCCCCCATCCAGGACAGGGGGAATCTGTTGTCGTATCCATTGTTTATCTGTGAGAAACAGTTTTACTTAATTATCTTCTTTGCTGCTAGAGGTCTGACTTGGCACTCTCCCTTTTCAAAGGATAATAGGACTTTATGCTGTTAATTCGTTTTAATTAGTGAGCTCCTGGCACAGCCAGCGCCTCACACTTAGCTCTGTAGATGGCTTTGTAGATAAGACCCACTACAACAGAGTGAGGAGCCTGCATGTCCCCTCATGTCCCCTTAGAGCCGTGTTCAACTCTCTCAGCCTCTGAGTGGGCTGCAGTATTTTTTCAACACTGTTATTCCAGTCTGATCCTGCCACCGTGGCACAGACTGCTTTCTAGGTTACTTCATGTGGTTCCTTTGTCTTGTACCTTTCCCAGCTTTGGGGAGAAACCAGCTCTTGACTCCAGCATAGCACAGCTTGCATTCTGAGAGAATGCTTTATTTCACGCTTGATTCTCAGAGCTCCAGCTCCTTCATTTTAACACGAGGCATTTGAACCATGATAGGCTTTCAGGCACTTTTGAGTTCAAAGTTTAGAATCCTCACTGAATGCTGAGGTTCTGGAGATCATAAGCCATAACATCAGAAATCCAGGACCTAAGGAAAAGGGGCCTTTGACTGGTACCGTGTGTGTTATGGCCTTGGGAGAGGGTGAGTCCAGCTGGTCCCTGCAATGTCAGTCTATCTTTGGCTTTGTAAAAATGCAGGACAGGCCTTCTAGCATCCCACTTCTCCCTTATCCTTTTTGGAAATTTAACAGGGTAGTATTCTCTCTTTGCATATTAACATGTGTTTTTGAAGCTTTACAGTTTTAAAAATGCTTTCATTAGTCTCTATCACTCTGTGCAGTGTGCTGGGCCGATGGTAGTATTTTCTTTTGAGGAATGTAAACCCAGCCTCTGAGAGGTTAGGTGACTATCCCACCCATTGTCACCCTGCTGGTACATGCTAAGGCTGGAGGTGGGAGTCTAGGTTTCTAACTCCTAATACTGAAGGTGTCACATGGTGATGTGTGATAACACTAAGAGATGCCCTTGCCGATTCCCCTTTGCTCTGGAGACAGCTCACAGTTTAGAGCATAAGGAGATACACTCCTTGTATTTTAGATCAGAGAAATGCCCTATGTGACCAGTCACACAAAGCAGGGCCTGCTAAGAAAGGGTAGACCTGTAGAATTTGTATAACTCTCTATTCACCCATCTGTGTAGGAATAGAAAGCCTCTGGGGAGACCAAGGTTGTGATGTTGTAATTACCTCTTTCTGTCCTCTCAGGAGGACATGTCTCTCTCTCCAAAACCAAGCCCCCAAAGCCATGGAGAACATCTAGTCCAGCGTGTAGCATGGGAGGTTTTGAAGGAGTGTGGTTCAATTCTCACCTGAAGTTACCATTGGCTGGCAACTCACAGAAGTGCCTGGGATTAAGGATGTGGCACTTGCTTGAGTGGTAGGCATTGGTGGGCTGCCCTGGGAGATCTACCCCAACTAAGTGAGGAGGTACATCCTCAGTGAGGGATTGTTCTGCTTACCACTAGTGGGGTCTAGAGGTGATGCAAAAACTCCCCTTTCAGCATCTCGTGTGCCTTTGTGGAGGGAATAATGCCTGGTAGCATGCTTCGCCTACACCAAGAATACCTGTTTGGTAGAAGGCAAATGTGTTTAGCATTCACATAGGGCAACAGACCATGCTGATGGCAACAGTTATTTGTCATGGGCATCAGATGGAGAAGTAGCAGTGGCTAACAGAATGGGGACTGCTGCTAGAATGAGCAAGCGCCATCCCAGCTTTCCTCCACGCCCTTGCTTTCTCCTTGCTGTCCTCAAAAGAGCCAGTCTAGAGGCAGGGAGGCAAGGGAGCAGGCCACACGCTCCCCATCTCAGGAGGGAACTAGTCACTGTGCACAAGTGCAATCTGTGTTAGAAGGGACGGGCACCCTGGCTTTAAACTGAAGGGGTCTAATTTTTAAACTAGAAGTAACTGGAAACATTATTGGATTGGACTGAGATATCTCTAATTGGCAAGTTAAAGTTTGACCTTTGCCCAGCTGGATGGGATCCTTGATTTCTTGATTGGTAACATTTAATGAAAAAAATAAAGCACTGTGTTGAGACTCTTCAGCCAAATCTGACAGAGTGGATCAGCATTGACTTGTGGCTCTGGTGGATCACAGTTTACCCCATTAAGTTCAGATGTGCGTGGAAAATAGCGCTGCTTCATTTTTCACAGCTGAGTCTCCTCAATCTCTCTAATAACACATCTACCCCTTCTGGGACGTTAGCTTGATTGAGGGAGCTTTAGACACACTTGTCTCACGGTTGCTCGCACACCTTCCTTTTTTCCTCACAATAATTTGAGAGCCTGGTGTAGTGGGCTTTCTACTTCTTTCAATTGGACCAAGGTTTCTTTTATGTCATTTCCTGGCAGAATGGTTTCCAAGGATCCTAATTTATGGAAGAAAACAATAAACAATACACTATTATCCCTATTACACATTGTCTCATTTAATCTTCCCCAATTCTGAGCTACAATATTTCTGTTTATAAATGAAGAATCTTTTCTAGATGAAGCTCAGAGAAGTCAAGGAAATCTCCCAGGTCACACATCTAGTAAGAGACAGAGCTGAGATTTAGACTGCTTGCTCCATTATCCTGCCACCTATTTTCCTCTCTACAACGTGCCCTTATTCTAGGTCAGCACTCTTTACAGGGTACACCAACGTTGCCAGACAGCAGTGCAGCTACTTTTTGATATGGGTCAGTGAATGATGTGTTGTTCTCTTGATTGAAAACATTGAAATGATAGTGCTTTTCTACATTTTTAATTAGCTAAGCTTGTGGTGTGAAGCCAACGACTGGGATTCATTTCCTCTTGTATATTCTCTACAATATGCGGAATGTGGTTGGCACTTGCTTAGGTTAATAGC
Source organism: Equus asinus (assembly GCF_041296235.1). Lineage (NCBI taxonomy): Eukaryota > Metazoa > Chordata > Mammalia > Perissodactyla > Equidae > Equus > Equus asinus. Next base: position 131,058,071 of record NC_091790.1, on the reverse strand, counting down.
ACAGGCAGAGAAATGACAGTAGTAGCAGCAAAATAAATGGCTGGCTCAGAACCCCCGGCAGGTCAGGGACATTGCAGGGCTGAGTCAGACACTGAGTCTGGGCCAGTGAATGAATCCATGCCACTCTTCTTTTCTAGACTTTTTCAGGCATCTCTGGCATGAATTATATTTACAAGACACCTTAATGTTTACTGGGAAAGAGGTTCAGGAGGTTTCTCTTGTCTGGTTTAGAAAATAACCCTTCACTCTATGGCTTGGGGGCAAGGAGGGGCTTTTCAAATAGCCACCCGTGAAGCCCACATTACCCGGGATGTGATGCTTTCACCTCGCGGCTCCTTTTACAAATGTCTCCCTTCCTGTCTTTTTTTCTTTTTTTAAACATGTAGTTTCCTAAGGGAGAGCCCAGCCTTTGTTGATGAGTATTAACCACGACAGTTTCATGAGGGGTGGTGTGATGGCTTGCAGGGATGGTCATCAAATGTCACATTTAGCTTTCGATAGTTCATGCAGCATTTACCTTGCATATGGACACTAATGTGTTCCCTGTAAAGTTAATCTGGCTCTTTTCATGTATTTTTTAGTCAAATTCAGGAAGTCCCATATGGTACTGTTGTTTATTCTTGCATTATCTTTACTAGGTGTTGACCTTTAGACCTGAAGTTGGTCTGTTCTGAAAACAAATGAAATATGAATGAGAATCATATCATGTGCATGGATCTTTGTTATGAAAATGCAATGAGTTTATCCTTAATGTGTTAGGCCATCAAATTATTCTAAACCACAGGAGTTTACATGGAGGAATAGAACCTCTTCAATGTAATCTAGATTCAGCCTCTTAAAACACAGGTGAGATATGGTGCTTAAACTGTAGTGAATGTTGCTATCATAGACAGCGCTTGTTATTGATCTGTTTTCCCTGGGGAAGCTCGGTGCTTTTGTAGGTGGTGTTGATAAAGCTGGGTATGCTGTCTCTAGAAGCTGTTGCATAATTCTAATGAACAGAGCCAAAAGGAGACACAGAATACATGATTGTGGGAACTGACTTAATTGTCTACTTCAAGCTATAATTTCAAATCATTTAAATTCTTTACGTTGTATTTTGTATACTCAATTGATTTTTATAGTTGAATAATCAAGATGGTAATTGATAGAATATACCATTTACTAAAATAATTTGTTACCCTAAAGAGTTTAGTGATAGAGTTATACACTTTTCATTTTAATTATTTCCCTTCTAAGGCTTTTGTTGGGGAACATTTCTTTATTCTTATAGCAGAGCAAAGTACAGAACATAGTGATTAAAACAAGCTCTGTTTCTAAAAGATGCTAGAAAATCAAAATACTGAATACCCCATGCGAATCAAGTAGCATTACAGGTTTGATGTTCTTAAGTGGCTGCAGTGGGGAATGCCAAGGAAAGGCCATTGGTGCCAAAGTCGGGGCTTTGTCAGCTGTTTTTTTCTTGGCCAATATTGACTGGGTAATTTATTGGGTGTCTCTTTTTGCTGCCCTTCCACAACTGAAAAATATGTATAATACTAGAAGTAGGAAGACAGGGAGTGGAAATGAAACCAATTTGGCACTTTGCTGTTGTTAACCTCATGGATTATGTAAATACATTTAAGAAAAAAAATTTTTAAGCTGTGAAAGCTCCAGAACGCTTCATTAACCACTACTTTCTATGAACTATCACTTTCCTACATCTTTAGCTTGATGTTGCTGTTAATTATGAGACATTATAGTTTCCTCAATTTCTTTGAAAAAATGAAACTATGGAATACTAAAAAATATTTGGTAGGACAGATTGTTTTATATACATATTTACATTTGGTTTATGAAAATTTGATGATCGGTAAATCAAAATTGCCATATACTGTAAGTCTATAGTTTCTATTAGCCTGAATAGAAGTCTAGAAAGTAGACTGGATGAATGGCTTTCAAACAGGATGTGTGAATTTGTTCTTCAGGGGTACATTTGGCAATGTCTGAAGTCATTTTATTTTGGAGGAAGATTAGCCCTGAGCTAACATCTGCTGCCAATCCTCCTCTTTTTTGCTGAGGAAGACTGGCCCTGAGCTAACATCCATGCCCATCTTCCTCTACTTTATGTGTGGGACGCCTACCACAGCATGGCTTGATAAGTGGTGTGTAGGTCCATAACCAGGATCTGAACCGGCAAACCCTGGGCCGCCGAAGTGGAACGTGCAAACCCAATTGCTGCACCACCGGGCCGGCCCTGAAGTCATTTTTGATTGTTATGACTTGGGGGAGGGAGGTTTTGCTACTGGCATTTGGTGGGTAGATGTCAGGGATGCTGCAAAACATCCTGCAGTGCACAGGCAGCCCCCCATAGCAAATAACTATTTGGCCCAAAATGTCAGAAGTGCCACTTCTGGGAAACCCTGGACTAGATGCAGAGGTAGGAAGTCCTGGAGTTGAATTCTGGCTCCATCACTCAATAATCCTCAAACATTGGGCAAAACTGCTTGACTTCTGTGAGCCTCAATTTCTTCTTTGCAGAAATGCAAATAGTGCTTCATCATCCACGAATTCTTTAACCTTGCCGTGCAGATCACTGTGAGCTAATGGATGTTAAAATGTTTTGTAAACTAAAGGAAAGACATGTACAAATTGTATGATAATATACTAAAACACATCTGAATGTTTTTATATTATTACTGTTTAACCAGAACAACTTCTTGATGAATTCTGAATTTTCTGTGTGATAATCTCTTGAAGTAGTAGGGCTTGTACTTACATTTCTTTTATATCTTCAAGTACAATGCCATGGATATAAAGGAACAGTATATTTTTGTTAATTATATACTTGCATATTGTAGACCTTCCATTAATGAAAATCTAGTCTTTTATTTGTTTGTCTACCCTTGCATGGTGCTGTTTAATTCTGTCAGCTCCTAGATAGTGGGTCTAACTGCTCTCTAATTTCCTTGGAGATGTCAATCACATACCATGTGTTTCCTATATAAACCCATGCTGAAGGCTTTTTCATAGTGCTTCAGTACCCAAACTAACTGATTAGGTTGGGGTTTCTAGAGCAAATCACTTTGTGGTGCAACTGACTAGATGCATACTTGATAGAGAGATACTTCTATGACCTACAGGGATTTGGGTCCACATGTGATCTGGAGTAGGCCCAGAAATACCGTTCGTCAAGTGTCCACAGTGAGGAGGGACACTCATGATAGTTCTTTAGTCAGATCAAGGATTGCAATCAGTTCTGGAGAGGATCTGGATTTCTTAACTTGATATGAAAGCCCATCAGCTTCCCAGGCTGTTAGTGAGGGTGGTGTTGATGATTCCATGTCTTCTCATGCCACTTGACCTACTTCTGCTTAAATTTTCCAAATGCATGGAGAAATTGGTGGATAAGTGAGGTTGGAGTTTTTAATGTTGAACATTCAAATCATTCCTGGAACCATTTAAGTCTGGTAGTCCTTATGAGACACAGAGGAAGAGTTCCTTTGGGCATAACGGATGAGCGGAGGGGGAGGCTGGCAGCTTCTGATCTCTTCTTTCTTAGCTGAAATCAGATTTAGTACTAATATGATAAATCCCTGGAGTACTGTATTGGCTTCTCTTTGTGGTGGCCATCTGCTTTCATTTAAATTTATATATGAATGCCACCTACTCAGGGAGGCAGAATATTTAAGTGTATTTAGGTTTACTTGCCTGCTTCTTTCATTGGACAACATTGCTTCAAAAATGTGTACAGTACCCTCCACTCCAGATGCTTTATTCTAAACCCTTAAATACTCCTATGAAGCATGAAGTATGCAGAAAGCTACAAATTCCTTTTTTTCTTCCTGTTACTTGATTTAATTATAGAGATAGCTAACTATGGGAAAAATTAGTGACACGCTCAGAGAGAAATTTGTAGAGTAGTATATAAATAGTATAAAAAGCCTTATGAAAGTAAATGCTAAATATAGCTAAATTTGTGACTTTGCTTGATATTACTGAACCTAACATCATACTTAGAATTAAAATTGTTTTAGGAGATAGTCAAAACTTATGAGTTGGTCCCAGGGTCTTGTCTATTTTACATTCAGAATGTATCTAGGAAGAAGTCGATTAGTATGACAGTTAATTTTATGTGTTAATTTGACTGGGCCATAGAATGCTCAGACTTTTGGTCAAACACTATTCTGGATGTGTCTATGAGGATTGTTTCTGGCTGAAGTTAACATTTGAGTCAGTAGATTGAGTAAAGCAGATTTGCCTCCCTGTTTTGGGTGGGCCGTATCCAATCAGTGAAAGGTCTACATAGACCAAAAAAGCTGATCTTCCTGTGAGTAAGAGGGAACTCCTTCTAGGCAGGAGTTTTTGGTTTTTTTTTAAAGATTCTTTTTTCTTTTCCTTTTTCTCCCCAAAGCCCCCAGGTACACAGTTGCATACCCTTAGTTGTGGGTCCCTCCAGCTGTGGCATGCAGGACGCTGCCTCAGCATGGCTCCATGAGTGGTGCCATGTCCATGCCCAGGATCCAAACCGGCGAAACCCTGGGACGTCGAAGCGGAGTGTGCAAACTCAACCATTCGGCCACGGGGCCGACCCCCTAGGCAGGAGTTTTTGATCTTGATCTAGACTGCCTTGGTCTGGGACACCAGTTTTTTCCTGCCTTTGGGCTCCAACTAGAGAACATTAGTTCTTTCTGGGTCTTGAGACTGCCGGCTTTCTGACTGGAATTAAACTGTCAGCTCTCCTGGTTCTCTGCAAATTTTGGGATTTTTCAGCCTCCATAATTGCATGAGCCAATTCTTTATCTATCTATCTATCTATCTATCTTTATCTATCTATCTATCTAATCTATCTTTATCTATCTATCTATCTATCTATCTATCTATCTACCATTTCCTGTTGGTCCTGATTCTCTGGGGAACCCTGACTAATACAATTAATATTTGCCAGGGGATGGGAAAAGGGATGAATAGGAAGTGACTAATAAGGGGTAAGGGGTTTTTTTTTGGGATGATGAAAATGTTTTGTAATTCAGTAGTGGTGATGGTTGTACAACCTTGTGAATATACTAAAAACTACCTAATTGTACACTGTAAATTGGTGAATTTTATGGTATATGAATTATATTTCAATTAAAAAAAAGTCAGAATACATCTGGAATCCACTAATCTAGGCCACACCCTGTCCTCTCTTGCCTGAAGAACTGCATTAGCACCCTAACTAGTGTCCCTGCTTTCCTACCTCCACTTTCATCGTCTTTTTGACAGCCAGTTTGCTCTTTCAAGAAATCAAAATCATTTCAAATTGTCCTCCTACTTCAGACTTTTTAATGGCTCCAATCGCACTGAGGACAAAATCCAAACTCCACAGTCTACAAGACTCTACCTTCAGGCTTCTCTACTTCTCATTTCACGCCACTATTCTCCTAGTTCCCCAAAACTCGTAGTCAGATTTACCTCCTTTCTGTTCCTCAAAACCTCCCACCCCTGTTCTCCTCTGGGCTTTTGTAGTTGCTGGTCCTTCTGCTGGGAATGCTCTTCTTCAGGCTCCTTCTCTCTGTGGCTGGCCCTTCGTTTGGGTGGCCCACTCCTGCTCCCCATCCGTTGCTCTTCTTCCCAAATCACTGGCTCCATCTCATCCTTCAGGTCATATTATAAATGCCACCTTCTATGAGCAGTAGGTCACTCTGTTTGTTTCCAATTTGTGTCTTAGCCTTAATAATCTGTTATTTTAGTCGTTGATTTTTATCTGTAACTATAACATAAGTTTCCAAAGGTGAGGCTCCTATCTGGCTTGCTATTTTTCAGTTCCCTCCCATTTAGCTCAGTGGCTGGTTTCATTGTGGTTAAGGGTTTGGCTCTGGGAGGCAGATGGCTTGGTTTCCCTACATGGTCATTGTGATCATGTTACTCGTATTTCTTCTTCTGTAATGTGGGGATCTGTCTCGTGGAATTGTGAAAATTAGATAATTCATGTAAAGCAGTTGGAACAATACTTAGCGTATTAAGTGCTTGGTGATTTTAACTAGTAATATAATACATACTTGATGGTTGTTCAAAAAATGAATTAATCCACAAAAATAGACTCCTGGGGAGAATTGCTTTTAATGACTCTTCTCCTATATTTCAAATTTATTTGCTAGTTATATTCTTTTTCTTGAATCTTGCTTATTTTATACTCTTTCTCTTGCTGCCATTTCCAACTCCCTGAGGCAAGTCAGTTTATATTTTTATAATAAGAATTGAGAGAGGAAAAGAAATCACAAAAGGGTAACAGGCAGCCTGGCCTTACTCACGTGGCTAGCATTAGGATGGAGCACAAAGCAGGTTGTAGCAGACCCAGTTGGTTGCTCCACCCATTTCCTCACTTCCACCTTCCTTTCCACTGTGGTTTTGTTTAGAAGACTACTATGTGCTTCTGGGAAAATAACTCTCTATACAACTCCAGGAATACCTTCTGTTAGTCTAAGCTAGGACTCAGCCTACTACATAAAACTAAATCCAGCCCTCCACCAGTTTTTGTAAATATGGTTGGAACACAGCACCCCTTACTCATTTGTGATTGTTCTGCAATGGCAGAGTTAATAGTTTAACTATTAACTATTTATATAGTTAAATAATTTTTTAATAGTTTGCTGATGACCAGTCTAAGCTAGTCTTGGAGATCTTCTTTTCCTTGCTAGTGATTAGAGGTGAGTATGTGGTGCTGTCTTGGCCAATGAGAAGTGAGAGGAACTTTCCGTAACCATAAGAAAGAAGAATTGAAAGAGATGATTCGTTAGTCTGTGTCTGGATAGTGTGTCATCTGGAGGTGATACTTGGAACTACCACAATCGTCTTGTGGCCAGTTTAACGATGAAGCTGACAGAAAGGAAAAATAGTTAGAACCTAAGTCCTTGAGGACATCCTTGAGCCATTGAATCAGTCAAGTCTGAAAAGTCTCCTACCTTGGTGACTTCATGTTGACAAAATTTAGTTTTCTTGTTTAAGCCAGTTTGAGAAGATGTTTTCTGTTACTTGCAGCTCAAGGGAATTCTAAGGGATGTATTAGTACTTAACGTGTTGGAATGAATGAATGAGATGTGAGGCAGGAAGTGTATTTTGTCTCTTTTATTTTGATCATGGAGGAGTTGATTTATGGGCTGACTGCTAAGTGTATCTATAAAACTCAGATTTCTTTTTACTACCAGCAGAAAAGTCAACTTTGTGTTACCACCATTCTCCCATCTAATTCCTGAGACACCAATCAGATTTTATTTTATTTTTACTGTATTGGCAGTGAAACTGCCCACTCTCCCACCTCAGCCATCCAAGCTCAGTGACTGGGGAAATTTCTTAGAAATGGCCTTCTTGTCATAAGGTGTTAGGAAGCCCTAAAAGGAAACTTCATCATATTTTGGATAAGGATTATTTAACCAGTTCAATTTTTTAAAAGTATGTGTGTTAGTGGAACTATTCCTCAGGGTTGTGCATTTTATTCATGCTTTGCCACATCATTTAAGCATTTAAGATGATTGATGAGTACCTTATACTAATTTGATAGCTTTTATCTTAGAATTTCAAAACACTTGATAAATGACTTTGATTTACTCATTGTTATACTGCTTAATTCAACAGATTATTTTACACTCATCTTTGCAATTCTCTGTGTCTTTGGAAGAAAGGAAAGTCTGATATGGTTTCCTCATTTCCCACGTGGGCATCTCATTTCTAGGGTTATTCTCCTGCCTTTCCTTCTGTGTATAGGGTAAAGGGATATGATTGATAATTATCAAAATTATCAATATTCACTGAATGTCTCTGGTACTCTGGGCTCAGATGATACAAAGAGATATGAAACTTAATTCCTGCTCCCATAAGAGATTAAAATTTGGCCAGGAATGTTAGGTTTGTAATAAGAAAGGAAATCTGAGGAATCATATCAATGGTGCAGGTGAAAAAGCTAAGGGAGATCAAAGAGAGATTTTGATTTGGGATGGATTCCATTGAGAAGAGGTCTTAAGTGGGTTTGTAAGAAGAGGATTATTTAGCTGAATGATGTGTGGCGAGTGAGTGAGGTGATTAAGGGAGTTGTTCCCAATAGAGGGGGCAGATGAGCACCTGGTGCCTTTAGAGGTTAGTAATTAGACCACTTTGGCTGGAATGTTGGGATTATGTAAAAGTTGGATTTTGAGAAGGCTTTGAGGGCTAGATTATGGAGGAGTTGGGATGATGGACATGTGGTTTGGACTCTGTTACAATCTTAAATCCATGATTGCTTTTGTAAATAATTGTGATTTATAAAAGAAAATGAGTGGCAATAGTATAAGTCTAATTTAATATAAAATACAGTTATTAAAATGAGAGATTTATCATTAGTAACCAATAACTGTCCTCCAAATATTTGTAAGATTCCTCTAATTTTAATAACCAAGATGGATTTTTTTTTTTCCTTCTTTTGAAGTTTTATCCTCAGTAGTTATGGTATAGTTTTCAAGAAACTCATTGTGTCTTGAATTCCTCTGTTTGTTCTAAAGGGCAGGGCCATGTCTCATTCACTTTTATATTCCCAGCAATTACTCTGAGGTAGGGGATCACCATGTGATAGTTGAAGTGAACTCAGTTCTGGGTTCCAGTCACTTCATTTCATAGGATTTTGTTTCTACTCTCAATGAATCACTAGATTTTACAGTTGTAGCATTTTTAAGAGGATAGCGGATCATGACATTCTTCAATTGAAAAGATTTCAGGTGCTGTTTTAAAATTTATTCGGAATTTCCGAAATTTAACATTCTAAAATTATTTTGGATCAAAACATCAGTGAAGACATTGGATAAACTTTTTTTTAGAATTATATAGTTCTGTCCCCATAGCAGCATCAATAGGAGGAATTTCATCTTTTCATTTAATGTGCTTAGAGAGTCTTTTCTGGGAAAGACAAAGAGCATTTATTAGGGCTTAGTTAAAATTAGTTTTCCTAATTTATCCACATGAATTTAGCTTAGGAAATAATGTGGGTCTAATTTCTTTTGTATAAGCTTATGGTCAATCTCCATTTTATTTGGATTTCATCCTGACTGAAGATTCTTAAACTATATCTAGGAACACTAGATTTTAGAAATTTCTTCTATTAGAAACTATTTTTTAGTCAAGTTCGTGTTATAGCAGCAGTTTACTCCACTTTCCTTCATTGATGACACTATTTTTATTTACACATTGGAAAAATCATATGAGATAGTTCCCTGCCAATATTTATTATCCCCTCTTCCTTAGTGACAGAAACCTGGTCAGCATGCTTAGTTAAAAGACTCTTTCCCAGGCTTCTTTGCAGTTTGTGGCCATGGACCAAGTGTTGGCAAATGAGACATAAACAGATATGTCAGATGGGATTTCCAGGAACTCTTTTTAAAAGGGAGAGGGTGTTACCAATTGAGGCTGTTACCAGTTTCACCTCACTCTGGTGGGACTCTGACCCACATTCAGAGGAGCTCCGAGGAAAGGCCCGTGGGTGGGCCTCATGCCCACAATCTGTCCCTTCCTCGGAGGATTCTTTTCTGTTCGGTGTTGCATATCTGAAACGAGACTGAAGCTGAGCGGTCAACAGCACAAGCTTTCATTCAATGGCCAAAGAATGGAGAAGTGGGGACTACGTTCACAAATCAACTTCTCAGCTCCTGGGGTGATTAGGCAGTTGTTGTAAGGGGTCTAGGTAAGGAAGGAGTGGAATATTCATAGTTATTTGGGGTAATATGCAGGCTTTTCTGGGGAACAAGGGTGCTACCCCTTTTCTTTCTTTCTTTAGTTACATCCTGCTGTTGCCATGGCAATTGTAAACTGTTTAGGTGCCATTGGGTGTGTTATGTAGCATGGTTATGTATTACAATGAGTGTATAATGAGCTGTGGGGTCTATGTCAGATCAAGTCAGACTGCCATCTTGCCTTCAACCAGTTTTAACTGGTTTCGACTATATCTTTCAGCCATCTCCTCCTTCCTCTTATTGTGGTTTCCTGTAAGCTAAAGAGAACATGTTAGTTCTTCTGAGCAGGGTTGTGGTTAATGTCTTATGGGGCCAGGGGCCCGGATAACAAGGGCACACATTCTCTCCTCTTTGTCTTTAGATCTTTCGTCTTGCTAACTGTCATAAGAATATAATGGCGGGAGCTGCAATAGCCATCTTGGATCATGAGGTGACCTTTAGGGTGGAAGTCAAGGGGGGTGAAGCAGAAAGAATGAAAGAGCATCATGATATCATGAAACCCCCAAATCAACTCTGAGCTGCTTATTTGTTGCTTGCTTTTACCTAAGAGAAGAAACCCTGGCATAACAGAGCTGGGGCACATTTTCCCTACTGTCAGCAATAATTCTGTAATTACATTTTTAATCAGGAATATCATGCATGTGTTTTGAAAGTAAAAGACTGTAAATTTTTCTCATCGACCACACATATGATGATAATCACTAGAAATAATGAAGTCTGGAGGTGAGAACCTAGTTTCCTGGAAAGAAAGGCTGTGTGGTGTACTAGATAAAACATTAGACCGAATATGATGTCTTGGAATGTTTGACCCAGTTCTGTCACTGGTCAGCTATCCTGTAACATAGTTATTTAATAGCATGGACCTCTTGTTTCTTCACCTATAAAATGAATTGTCATCACTCTCCCAGTCGCCTGATTCAGTCATTCACCAAGCGTTTGCTCTGTGCCCATTCTATGTGGGCTCTTTGCTAGTCTTTGGGACTTCCATAGCACTTAATCTGTGTCTTACCTTTTAGTACTCATTGCCTTCCATTATGATATATGGCAGATCTAAATATGATACATTTATAATAAATCTATGATTACATATTTTGATAGAATAATAAACACAGTGCTGGTGAGTTTATTTACAGCTCAGATGAATAAATTCCTTTTTTTTTAATGGCAAGTATATCCTATAGATGAAAGAAGCAAATATCATTTCCTTTGACAAATATGATTTCCAAGTTTTGTGGCAATAACATGCTGTATAGTTAAAGGTTATGTTCCAGGGAGATTACATGAAATCTGTGTAATTAGCAGATGCGTAGCTTATTTCTTCTCTGCAAACACCGAAGAAAGGAACATTTTATGATAAGGGCCACAGACTATATAGATTTAAATTGAAATAAGACCATTGAAATTTCAATTTAAATTGAAATAAGACCATTGAAATTTCAATTTAAATTGAAATAACCCACCTAACTAGTTCTCTGACTTTGCTCTTTGTTCAGTGTGCTCTAGTGGTCCTTGAAAAAGAAAGAATCCTTAACCTCTTTTTTTATCTTCCTGAGAAGAGTAACAGCTAGTTCAACACCTGGAATTCTTAAGGAACTAAGATTTGCAACATTATTTCTTTGTGTGGCATCTCTTAAAATACTATTTTGATCAGTAATTTCTCTCTTAATTTTAACCAAGGCTGAATCAAGGTTTTGGGGGCTTATAATTTTATTCTGCAATGATAAAGGTGTACTATTTTCTTTATATTTAAAATTTGTAAATTTTCTGCTCCTTGGGACCTCAGTTTAAAGAATAGAATGTAGGCATTCCACTTGAAACCTGAGGCAAAGAAGCAAGACACATACACAGACAACACGCATCAGAAATGGTGGTCAGAACGGCCACATCAGGATGAAGTGTGGGCTAAAACCGAAAATCACCTCTGCCTTGTGGATTTCTTTTCAGTTACTTCTGCATAAGTGATAGTAAGTAACATTGGCAATGACATGACAGTTTCTTTTCTTTAAATATAAAGGGCAAAAATATGTGCAAATGTCACTTTCAAAATGAGCTGTCCATTCTAGTGTGCTTGTTTGCATTTCCAATTGTTCAGACCACTTCGAAGTAAAGTAGCAGTGCCCAGCCCACCAAGCCTCCTCCTGCCCACCTGCTGCTGGCCGGTCTCCTTCAGGCAGTCCCGAATAGTGAGCCAGCGGAGCTGCCAGCCCATGTGCCAGAACCTTCTGTCTCTAAGAGGCACATGTTTTGTATCTGCATATTTTATTCTCTTCATTACAGCTAAACAAAAAGATATTTGGAGCCCAGAGCATATAGTTTGCATAATTTAAAAGGAAAATAAAGCCATAATTGATTAAAATTGCATATTTAAAAAATATCTACAATCTGTTGGTTCACTAATTATGAAACTCTCACAAAAATAGATTATTGGTTAACCTTTGTGTGTTTATTTTATTTTAATAGCACAAGAGCATTTATGATGGGCTTTTGTGATTTTAGTTTATAGTTATTTATGGTTTTCTAACACTACATTAATTTGGGTCAGTTTCCACTTACATTGCTGGTATGCATGAGAGTAAAGTAAGTTTATTCATCTGAGCTTTCTCTGTTTCCTTAAAACTTCAGAGAGAATTTTATTTTTGGATAAGTGGGATATATTTTGGTTCTTTGTTTCATGCAACACAATATGTACTGTGGATCAGTTGTGTGTGGTTTCAGGCTCCATTATAGGCCTTGTGTGATTTATAGGTGGAGATGGCATCGTCCCTTCCCTTGGGTTGCTTAGATTCTCTAGAGGAAGGGAAACTTTCTTGCACAGATATGTAACAAGAATATGTTATTAACATTTTGATGCAGACATCCCTTTTGTTTTTTGCTGAGGAAGATTCACCTTGAGCTAACATCCGTGCAAATCTTCTTCTATTTTGTAGTATGTGGGCCACCAGCAAAAGCATGGCTTCTAACATAGTGGTGTAGGTCTGCACCCAGGAACCAAACCCAGGCCGCTGAAGCAGAGTGCACCAAACTTAACCACTAGGCCACTGGGGCTGGCCCTAGATGTGCTTTTTGAAAACTATGCTTGAACTGTTTTGTAGTAATAGTGGCAATACTACCATAGGGGTTACTATGGTCCAGGCACTGTCCTAAGTACTTTCATATATATTAACTCATTTAATTTTCACAACAATTCTTTGAAGAAGATACTATTATTACTCCTATTTCACAGATGACTAAAAGTTAAGCAACCTGCCCATTAATCAAATCAAGTCTAGTTTCAGATCCTGTACTTTTATCAACTACATAATTCTGCCTCTTGGTTGAAAGATAAATTATTGTGACCAAGAACATAGTTGTAAAGATATGATTTCTTTCAACAAAGACCTGAAAATTCATTGCAGAGGCAATTGAAGCAAACATTGAAGCAGGAGCATTTTAACGAAAATGTTAAGGGAGAACTTTGCTGAGGAAGATTCGCCCTGAGCCAGCATCTGTTGCCCATCTTCCTCTATTTTGTCTGTGAGCTGCTGTCATGTCATGGCCACTGATAGACAAGTGGTGTAGGTCCGTGCCTGGGAACCAAACTCGGGCTGCTGAAGTGGAGGGCGCTGAACTTAACCACCAGGCCACCAGGGCCGGCTGAGAACTTCACTTTTAAAATTTAATTTTTGAGAGGCTGATGATTTCCACAGTAACATCTGTGAGTCAAATACTTAATATATTTTAAAACAGGCCGTTATTGAAAGATTGTGAAGCCTTTATTAAAGCAGTATGTAATTCAATGATGTGATAATGTAGAAGAATTTTCAATACTCCTTTGAGTTCACTGTGATCAGATTTAGGTTCTCCAATAATGGAGCTCTGGAGCATATCCACGAGCCAATGGGGAATTACTGCTCATCACAGCTCAGCTCTCGTAGGTAAGGAGCCTGCCCTGCAGCAGGGTCTTTGCTTTCTGGCATTAGGAAGAAGAGACTGAGTTCTGAAGGTGGTTCTGGAACTTTCAAAAGGAACTGTTGTCCTTTTGATATTATCTTGCCTGTAGGGGAGGAGATGTATTAAATGACATTTCAAGATGCCTTAAAGCCATAGCATCCTGTAGGGGACTGACCTAAGTGAAAGGTGTGAATGTTGCCTGGACCTAGATTTTCACTCATTATCAAGGACTTTGACAGACCTGATTGTACTTGAATTAGGTTTTGGACACAGGCTAATTTTTCTGCTTTAAGGTTGAAAGGGCTATTTGTTAACCCCACCTTAATTGCTTGGTATGTGGCTGAGTAACGATAATCACAATTGATTTAGATTCCTTCTTATCAAAAAAGGGACTCTGGGAATTCTTTTGCTTTTTTGTCTAGGTTAAATAAGTTTGGGCTTACTTAGATACTAGTGAGTGATGTAAAAGTAGAGTGAATTGGGGGGGAGTGTAAGGATGAACATTACTGTAGCACTGGAGGGCTACATTGGTTTTTCAGAGAATGGTTACAAGTATGAACATTTGATTAGTTGCTCTTTATTACTGTATTGTGGAATTTGGATCCAATGAAAGGTACATTTTCTAATTATTAAGTTCTATAACACTATATTACTATTACAAAAAATGACATCAGTTGAATGGCAACATTTCTCATTTTTAAACTATGAGATTAATCTGGATCAGATGAATGGAACAGTCCTGCACAATGGAGATTGTCCCTACCAGGTAGTTGAGAAACATTGACTGATAAATCAAACTTCTTTGCTTTGAGTATTAGACTTGTCTCTGAAAGGGAAGAAATTATAAAAAGGTTGAACTTATTAGACGGTGGGAGCCCAAAGTGTTGCAAATTTTTAGAAAGTTAATTCTGCTCACAAGCCTTGGTGTACGGGAGCTGGGGGTACAAGTGAGGAACAATTAATTCTGGCTAGTGGAGGGTGAGTGAGGGAGAGAAGGATTCCCAGAAGGAGGTGCTTCCTGGATTGAAGCTTGCACAATGGCTAGGAGTTCACTTGGTGCCCAAAGCAGAGAAAGACTCTCCAGGTGGAGGGAATCCTATAAGAGGCTTAAGACAACTAGGGGCACTTATGGCTGGAGCACATGGTTTAGGGGCAGACGGTGGGAGATATAGCTAGAAGGTAGACAGGGCCAGATCATAAATGGTCTTGAATACCCTACTTCCTCAATTCAGTGGATTCCTGGAGGCAGAATCCAGATCACAGTGAGTTGAGGGGTAAATGAGAGACAATAATGGGAGATAGTGTGTATAGACAACTCTTTCAAGACAAGAAATGGAAAGGAGTTGGAGGGGCATATGAGATGTATCAGTAAGAGTCCTGGCAAGAAACAGCTCACAAAAAGTTCAACTCAACAGAATTTAGTACAGAAATTTTTTATGGAGATGTGGGCTGATTTTAAGGGAACCAACTACAGAGGCACTGGGAACAAGCAGGAACAGATCAGGAAGCTGTTAGCGCTCATAGGCCTAAAGGGACAAAGAGAGGGAAGGGTGTTATGGAAGCTTCCACAGTGGCTGTGGAAGGCGGAAGGGAGATAAATACCTCCCTCTAGTCTTTTGCTGGTGCTTCCTATTGCATGAACATAACCAGAATCCAGAGGACAAACAAGCTTGAGTAATATAATCGAGAGAGGTCAGCCCCCCCGGCCTCACTAGGGGCAGATAAGGGTGGAGAATGGATCTAAGGAGCAAATGATGAATTACCAACACACTGAGTCACTGGAGACTTTTTTTTAAGTAATGGGAGAGACATGAATAATTTATATGTTGAGGGGCAAGCCAGAATAGAAGGAGAGGCGTAACAGAAGCAAGAGAGAGGCAGAATAGTTAATGGGAAAAGTTTGAGGAGAGGAGGAGGTTTGAAGAACAGTCAGAGATTCTCATTTTGTAAAATTTTGTAAAATTCTCATTTTGTACATTTTGTAAAATAGGAAGGGTTCATTGTTACATGAGACCCAAGGGAAGGAGGCAAGCAGGTAAGTAAGTTTGTGCATGTACAGACACCCTCAGAAGACAGGAAACATTTGAGGAAATTTGTGCCTGGAGAGCTTTTGTTTTCTTGTCAAGGTAGGATGCAAGGTTATCTGCTGAGAGTGAAAGGACTGAGCTTTAGTATATGGCTTGAAAATATTAGTGTTAATTTGAGAATTGCTGTGAGGAGAATAAGAAAGTGAGCTGACTAGGGAAGAAGTACAAAAAGACTGCTGAGACGAGTGGGGATAGAGCTGAGACGGGAAGTGCTAAGTACTAAAAGCAAGTAATAAAAGAGGGAAGTACCCATAATACATATTAATAAGAAAATTGCTGATGTTAGTAACCGTGATATAGTGAAGATAGAATTTTGCTTGTGCTATTTTTGACTCCTAGCTAGGCCTTACACATGCTGCTGGATCTCAGAAATCTTGAGTCTCAGATTTCTTACAATACCATTTTTCCTCAATTCTAAAGCATCATTTATTTTAAAACGCACCAGAAATTTATTAACTTTTTTGAAGAGTGGGAGAAATCTCCATTGTGTTAAATGTATAATATTTTTTTCCAACTAACAATAGTATAAATATATCCACTTAATTATATATCATCCTTCTTTAATATTTATGTCAAAGACTGAATCTTTGCCTTCACCTGAAATATCTAAAGATTCTTCTGAATTACTTCTATCAACGGCCTGTGAGGTTGGGTGATAAGATTCTTTTCTAAACCTGTGCTAAGGATACTGGTCTGTTTTGGCCTGACACAACCTCTGTCTTGCCTTCCATGACACTGGTCTCTGCCTAATTTTCCTTTTTTATATTCTACCCTTTCTTTTGCCTTTTCTCTACATTCTGGCTTTACTCACCACCAAGAGTTTTCTCTTTTTTTGGGTCAAGCCCTGGCTCAACAGGGCTTAGGTATCTGCCAATTTATATACTTAATCAATTAGTTCTTAGAGTGTCACATATTTAAGGCTGGACTGTGGTCTCACATTTCCTATTGTTTCTATTTTGTTTGTTTTTAAATTTGTATTTCCTAATGCAAATGATTTGAGCCTTGTTTTATAAATATCCCTAAAAAGCTTTTTTCTACTAGGTTACACTCATGGTTTTGTCGCTTGTACTTAAACACTGTCTCTTCGGAGTTTTTCAGAAGTGCTTGGCAGGTAATATTTTGGTGACAGTCCTTCAAGATGCACGAAGTGGTTCTGTTCTAGCATTTAAACTTCTGTGGTCTGTTCTTAGGGAATTGGCAACTTCTGCCTCTTCTAATTGCGTTACCTCTTGTGGGAGAGGTGGGCTTTTGTACACATTCACTTTTGGTTTCTGTGCCACATCATTGTGTAATTTTTTTTCAGATGTTGTAAGCAACAAAGAGAAAATTCAACTCTTGGGATACAAATAACTCAACTGAAGTGATAAGCAAATGAATGGATAGTTGGCCTATTGTTAACCCTGCACAAGCCCAGGCCCTGACAGTTTCGTCATTTTGCACAGCTAATGACAGGTTTCTTTTGATATGGATTTCAGAAATCTTCACATTTGCACTTTAGGATTGAGGAAATGTGGTACTACCTCCCTCACATTATTGCCATGAGGATCAAACAGAAAATTTATGTGAAACATCTTTTTAAACTGCAAGGAGCTAAAGAGGTTATAGTCCTTATTTTCTGGTGCTTACTGTAGTATGTGGCCTGAAATCACTAAGAGTTTTCTGGCACGCAAACCTAAATATATCTTGTGTATGAATGATCATCCCATATTTGCATAGTGATTTCAGTTTATTTATTCTTATAGTCCTACAAGATAAGGAGAGTAGGTATTACAGTTTTATTACAGATGGACAAAATTGAGGCTCAGAGATGTCAGGTGGCTTTCCTAAGGCATACAACCAGAAAAATGGGGGTGTTGGGACTAGAATCAAGTTCACCCCAGTCTTTATCTCAGACTATGAATAATCTGTCTGCTTAACATTTCTGAGCTGTGTCATAGAGAAGGGTGTGAGAGAGCACTGAGAAAATATTTCTTTATTTTTCCCGTGAAGGAAAGATGCCCGTAAGTATTGGGGAAAAGAGTAAAGCACATAGGCTTCATGATTTCCCACTAGTGTGACTTTTATTTTCTGTGTTAATTTATCCCTAGGTTCAGAGAAGTGTATTATGTTTAATGAAGACATATGTTTATTTTATTTAAGAAAAATGTTTATTTAATTTTCTTGTTCAAAGTGACTGTATTGTATATTGCTTTAAAAAATATGAGTCAAGAGAAAGCTGTAGAATGGAAAGCCTCCTATCTCTATTCTCTAAGTAATTTTTATAGAGTAAGTATTTATTACTTGCATAATACAAACTTGATAATATAAATGATATCAGTTTTTAAAATAAATGTGCTTAGAAATATGACTGACATCCTAACAGTGGTTATTTCTAGTCGATGAGAATATAGTGGATATTTATTTTCTTTGTGTTTCCGTATTTCCTAAACTTTTCATACTAAACGTGTTGCTTTGTAATCAGAAAATAAAATATTAAATATTATTTTAAAGCCAACATTTGAGGAAAAGAGACAAAGCTGAATAATTAGAAGGCTTATGGTAGAAAATAAAGGTATTTTGGAGCAAGTAGCTTCTGAAAAATGATTTGTAAATTTACTTTGAGGTCATCGGTTCCCCAGGACACGGTGGTGTGATGGTACTGAGAGCACAGGGAGATATGGAGAGGGATGGGCGAAGGGAATTATTGCTAGTCAAATTCTGCTTTCTCTGAAGTTCAGAGACGGGTAGTGAGGCGTCAGTTTTTATTTTGATTTCTGCTTATGAGGTTTTAAGATTTGTTGTTAGCGCTCAGGATCTAACCAGGGAACTGTAATGTCCATGATGTGCTTTGGAGTCAGGCAGGCTTAGGTTCTACTCCTAGCTTTGCTACAGATCAGCAGTATGACGTTAGGAGCTTACCTAATTCTCTGCCAGTTTTCTTATCTGTAAAAACTCTACCTCATAAAGTGGTGGACAGCATTGAGATATTTGTAAAGAACTTAGCACAATGACTGGTGTATGTTAGTCAATAATGAATAGCTGTCATCACCAGCACAATCATCTACCTGCCCCTTGCTTGAGCCACTCAGGGTTTAGTTGTGGTGGTGGATTATACTGTAGTTGAATTCTTGTTGGCTGTGCTGTGCTGCTTTGATTATATTCCACACTTCCCCAGCTTGAGGGGGAGCCTGGGCCTTGCATCGCTTCATGCACAGAACTACGGGATCCCCTTTTCCAATACTCTGAGATGTTGTGTCAGGGACTCCTTGTTATATTTCCTCTGGCCAGAAAGGTGGATTACTGCATAGTTTTAGCCTCCATGCTTTTCTGCAATTCTGCCTGCCTGGGGGGAAGTGGCAAAGATTCTCTTCCGAAAACTCTGCACAGCAGGAATCCCTTGTGCTAGTTCCTTTATCTAGAAAGAAAGGTTTTCTCTTGGGGTGCCTGTGTCACTATGGTGGCGTCAGAGCAGTTCCACAACTGGTACTGACCTTGGGGCGGGGCTGGAAGAGAGAAAAGAGAAACAAAAAGAAGCACATGGTTTCCCCTATCATTATCCGAGTAACTGGGATGCCTTTTCTTGGTCTCCTGGCCAGAAAGATGGGACTCTCTTGGAGTTTTGCACTCCACACCTACCAGCCAGTTCCCTGATTTGGCCCACCTTCCGCTCAAAGCCAAGAGATAATGGGAGAAAAGAAACCAGCAAACTCACTACCATTGTGCTAGTTGTTGTTCAAGTTTTGACTTTCTTCCCCAACCCACCTGCTGCTCTTTACCTTGCAGAGTCTTGCTTTGTGTATTTTGTGCAGAGTGGGAAAGACAAACTGTAGTGGGCTTTCTCCATCTTGGCTGGTACCAGTGAGTAGTTTATTAAGACGGGTCAGGGCACACATCCATGTTAGGGCCTGGCCAGGAGTTACACTCCTGTGATTGGCTGCCTAATCAGAACTGCGTGGAACCTTAAAATAGTTTCCCAAAGGATATGAGGGCAAGGGGCATGCTGTTACTGAAAAAATGGTAAAAGGATGCCAGTCAGACAGAACAACAGGTATCTACTCTTTCTGTAAAAAGAAAATCTTTTAACGTTTTAAATTTGTTTTCTAGGAGTCTAATTATGACAATAGGTCTTATTAGGGTTAAACTTTAAAAAAAAATTTCTGTTAATTTGAGAGATTCTTATAGGGTCAGTTGAATGCAAAAGAATTTAAATAACTAGCTTATTCTTATTTAGTTCACAAAATTTGCCAGCAAAAACATGATTTGGATGTTAAAATTTCCA
Organism: Equus asinus; assembly: GCF_041296235.1. NCBI lineage: Eukaryota > Metazoa > Chordata > Mammalia > Perissodactyla > Equidae > Equus > Equus asinus. The sequence continues at coordinate 131,038,083 of NC_091790.1, read as the reverse complement.
GAGCCACTTAGCACTTATGCTATTTCTGTAAGCACTCTTTACAAGTAAAGCTCAGTATCAAGTGGCAGCAGTGACAAAAATTAGCTTTTGAATTTAAATTGTGTTTTATAAATCTTTTGTGTCTGAACCCTGCCAGTAGCTTAGCTGGATGCAGCTGTGGCGTTTGCCCTTTCCTGAGCGAAGCTGGGAAGTCCGCAAAGTGTGTTGTCAGAGCTCCTCCACCTCCTTGTTCTCTTTTCTTCCGGTTGACTGCTTGCACTTTTCTTCATCCGCTTTGTAGCAGAAGGCTTCTTGTAGCTGCCTGCTTCTATAGTACTTAAGCTCTGGGTTTTCTCTTCCACGTTACCTTCTACAGAATCTATCTGACCTATGTCTTGTGACCTTTACCCTTAAAGCCTTGCTAGGTGAATGACACCTATCAGAGAAACTAATCTAGACTCAGGTGCTAATGAATGATAATGGAATAAGCCTTCAATGGTATCCTTTGAATTTTTGCATGTCCTACCAGGTACCTTATCCTAAAGTCAGGAGAAATAGAAACTTTTTTTTAAGTCTTGGCAAAGCAACTACCTGAACTTAGGAAAAGTAATACATTTAAACTGTTGAAAAGTTTAAAAACTTAGTATCACAAAAGAGAAATTAAAAATCACTCTTTTTAACCACACAGTTAACTACTGTCAATCTTTTGGTCGACATACCTACAGTCATTTTTCCATGTATTAATTACACACCCAAATACACTGTAAAAGGGTTCAGATATATTGTTTTGTAACCTTCACATTACACTTAAATACGTTGTAAATATTTTTTGTCATTAAATATGGCATTGGTGTTATCATTTTAAAATGGACTGTATAAAATCCCATCATGAGTACACTATAGTTTAATAACTAGTCTCTCATTGTTGCACATTTAGATTGTTTTCAAGTTTTACTATTTTAAATAATACTACGATGCAAATAGTTTCCTTAGGTTACATGCCTTGAAGTGAAAGTGGAATTAATGTGCCATGGGGTATATTTCTGAAATGTTTGATGCAGTTTCTCTTGGCACTTACTAAATAGTAAGTAGTTGCTCAAAAATTTTGTAGAAGCAAAAGTGCCTTTTCAGTTTCAGCCTGATTCATGTAGAAAAATGTGTAGTTTATATTACACACAGATAAGCTTGCAGCCATATATAATTAGACATAACAAGTAGATTTCCAAGGGATTTGTTTTTTTTGAAAAATGGACTTTTACATACCATTGTATAGTTTTAATTTGGGTTAGGCAAAGAAAAGAAAAGAAGAAAAAAATTACCTCCACCTAGGAACCCTGCAAGAGGTAGACTGATTCGCTCTCCCAGGAAATTCTGTATTATGAAGTGGTAGATATCTTTCTTGCAGTTCTTTTGTTTGGATGACTTTATATAAGAGAGATCAGTACCACCTTCAGACCAGGGAAGAGGAGCCCCTCCCTTGGTCTCTGCTGTAAAGGGCCTCACTCTGGTCCTCCTCCAGCTGTGTTCCTGCTCCTGCCTTGCAGTCTGTGGGCCAAGGAGTTCTGCCTACTTGGATGTTGTGTCCTCCACTTCCCCCACCCTTTTATACCATACACTGGGTAATAGAACTTTGAAATTACATGCTTGAATGGCCCACGTCTGCTTCCAGAGCCTTCATGAGCTTTTCCCAGGTCTATGCTCCGGATGGTAGACTTGTTGTGGAAGGGGCACTGACAGACCTTGGATGTGCAGCTGAGGTCACCACTTGAATGTGAGGAGGCTGTTTAAGGTGTGAGGTGAGTATAAAAGAGGAAGGAGCACCTCAGTTTATACTCTTGCCTTTGGTGCTGCAAAGGGGTGCACCTGAGAGAGAACCTGCTACACAGTGCCTTGTTATTATACAGATTTCCTTATGCTGTTCAAGATATGGGCAGAGAAAACCTTCCTGGCAGAGGAAATTCACATGCCAGGGCCTGGAGGCAAGCATGTTTGATTCCATTGTTTCAGTATTTCATGCATGAAGAAGGTTGAGACATGAAACTTGGAGAAAGAGATGGAGAATGAATCAAGAAAAGCCTTTTATGCTATGCTAAGATTATGGACTTTATCCTCAGGCTGACTGGAAGTTGTTGCAGGGTTTTGAGCAGGGATGACATAATTAGAACTGCCTGCTAAGTGTCATTGGTGTGGGCAAGAGCAGAAGAGGAATGCCAGTTAGGCTGTTGGTGGTAGTCATCCAGACAGCAGAAGATGGTGATTGAGATAGGGCAGTGGCCATGAGGATGGAGGTAAGACCCTTGTCCACTATGTAGGGCTATACTGTGGACCAATTCAAGTAGGATAATGTTATGAAAATTATTTTTGAAAGCTAATAGGGCTCTGAAACTAGTGTTATTATTAATAACAAAATAACAAAAATAATTATCGTATTGCAGGTAAAGGTTACATTACAGCTAATCTCAATTCTAGGGTGAGCAGTTGTGAAAATCAGCTGAAATGATGTGGGTAACGGTCCTAATGTGAAGTGTAACATCCACTGAGGACTCCTTTGGGAGAGCAGAAAGGTGCCTTTGCTAGTCTTTGGGGGTGGTGGTTCAAGTGGAAAGGACAGTGGTGTTGGGGTTAGCTGGGGCTGGGATTCAGTGTTGATGGAGAAGTGTCCCTGAGGTGGATCTCATCATTGAGTATGTAGCTGTGTTTCACATGGTCCCCTGTTTTCAGTAAGATGCCTTTCCTTCCATTTGCTACACTTCGTGTCCCTGAATCTGTAACCTTTCTAGTTCAGTTTTTTCCAGAGACGATAATTCTTTTCTCATGTCATGATGTAGAAGGAAATCAGGGGGGTCTACATCCTCAAACAGATTTTGAACCAGTTTTTTTGTTTGTAGATTTTGTTTGTTTTCTGACGTATTTGGTGCCTTCAATTCTGAGAGTTTCTACAGCTCAAATCAGCTTTCTTCTTATCATCCACCTCTGTAGTCCTTAGCTTTCAGATGTCCTTGCTTTGATAAGTCAAGAAGAGCTCACCTTATGCTATCTTCCAAAAATAGTTGTTGACACCTGCGTCTACTCTCATTTTCACTTATCGTCTCTTTATTTTTGTTGTCTTATAGTATTGTCATCTGCTCCTTTTAGAAACTCCACTTTTGTGGGTTTGTGGGGAGCAGAGATAAACATTAAGTTTAAATGTAATTAGATAAAATGATTGCATGTGTTTAAAGACTTTTTTGTAGAAGAGCATACATTTTTCTTGAGTATCTTCTATGAGAGTTTTTAGAATTAATATTTCTAATATTTATATTATAGATTTTCGAACTGCAGATTTCTTGAGAAAATTGAAGTTTCCTTCATTTCTTCATGGAAACACTTGTTTTAGAATGTTCTTTTTTGAAACTTGCCCTGACAGTACATGATTACAAGAGGTGGTTGGTTTGCCTTTATCAAGAACAGTGAAAATATGAGATATAGACTATAATACTATAAGCACAGATTTTTCTGTCAAAGATTAAGGAAGCTGGGGTGCAGAGAGTTAGTTGAATTGCTCAGGATCTTAAATTTAGCACTGGTAGAGGTGAGGTTGGAATCTAGGTCTGTTGTTTCTGGTTCATTGCCCACCCCTTTGCAAGGTTAGATGAGAGCCATAGAAGGAAAATGGTCTAAGCTGGGTCTTTCCAAGAAACCCTGTGCACATTCATTTACACCAAGACATAAGCCCCATGAGAGTAGAGACTTGGCTACTTTGTTCACTGTGGTGTCCCCAGCGTCTACCCAGTGGCCCATGGGAGGTACTCAATAAATATATGTGGAATCACAAAATGAGTACCTGTAAGGCTTTGTTTACTAAGACAGTCATTGCACTAGGTTTAAAGCATGAACTTTTTCAAAATAATTTCTAAAAAGCAATAGTGTCTACAAATGCAGAGAAAAGGATGTCATAAATAGATCAGATACATATTACTTTACTTAGCCTTAGGTTCCCATGGTAACTTCATAACTTCATGTTCCTTTTATAAAAGAAAAATCTGAATATAAATATTTTCTCACAGTGCTACTGTGCTCATGTACTTGATAATGTAGGCTAAGGCAGCTTTTATTGCAAGTTGCGTGTGTGTCTGCATTGTGTTCTCATGCGTTTGACCTATCCACATAGTAGGATGAGTACGCTTGCTCCTTGGAATTGGAGTTGTAATATTTGTGCCGTGCACTACAGTCTCATGCTCTCTCCTTTTTTCTCTCTTGCTGTCTTGCTCTCTCAAATAACTGTGCCAAGCACTTTGCTGAGCACTTAAATTTGGGGCCCTTTCTCCCAGAGGAATTGCAGTCTCATCAAATACAAGGTTACTATGCTCTTCTCAACATTTCATATAAAAATATTCAAAGAAAAGGAACCTTATGGGAAGAAAATGAATTACATTTGCTTCTTTTTGTTCCTTCCCTCAGTATGCGTTCTCTTAGGTACCAGCACTTTGTCTTCTTTGAAGCCAGAGGCCACCTACTGCCTCTACTGCTTTTGATTCTGTACTAGAATTTGTGGTCATCTTCTGGGGCTTTATAATTAACTCTGGTCAACTCTTAATTGACTACAGAAGATAAGCGGGGAGCATCACGGAGCTGATTTTCTCATTGGTGGGTCACTGACGAGCAAATCTTAGGATACTGAAGACTGGGCAGCTTTGTTCATTTGTTCTTTCTTTAATTTGCTCACTCACTCACTCATCTATCCATCCTTAGGCTAGTGTATTTCACTGCATATATTCAGGCATATAATCTTTAGGGTTGATCTCACGTTTATCACACCATGTCAAACTAGCTATTTGTTAAAGAAGTGGTAAGCACTAGAATAGTTACTGCCTATCTTTCAGGGCTTTCTCCTCAAAGCCTTTTCAGGCAGTTCCAGCTCATAGAAATTTCTTCCTACTCTGAAATCATAATATAATGAGGTCAAATCATGCATATTCTACCTTATTTTTCTAGAAAACATAGCCGCTAAAATGTAAGCTGTTTGGGTGCTAAGAAATAGGTATCTGATAGAGGGCTTAAGGAAAAATTTGCTGTGATGAATTTATTGAGAAGTGGTACAAGATTCTACTTTATTGGAGAGTGAAGGGATTTTTATTGGTAATTTTTACCAGGTAGAGTTTTTACTTGCATGCTGACTTGTGATGACACTGTTCCACTTTGGAGCCTTTGTGCTTTCTTATAAAATTATATGGCGTGTGTGTGTGTTTTTGTGTGTGTCCTGTCCATGCCAACAAAATCATAAGCTTATTGAGTACAGGGACTATGTATTACATTTATTTTAAATCTCCTCATGGCACTTAGGCCATACTACTTATTTAGTAATTAAGAGCCAGCTAGTAAGAATGATATATATTAATATATAAAGATGATGTATATTGATATATGCATAAATCATTATATGATAAATGTTAGTCAATTTATAAAATATGTGTATTGTCAATAATAGTGTCTCTGTATACATATATATGCATATTTTTATATGTGAGATTTATTTGAAACATGGTCTAGCCTATGTGTAGTTAAACTGTAACAATTGTCTTCATAATTGGGAGATGATACCCCTAAGTTTTCTGTGAGCACCATGAGACTTTCATAGGGTAAATGACTTTTGTATTTGGTGGTGTGAAAGAAAACCAGAGCTGGAGAATAATTAAAATATAAAAGCAGATTTTATTCAGGAACTACTGCAATAGAGGAAAAGCTTCCTCATTACAGAGCAGGCCTCCATTCTGAATACAGCTTGGACAAGTGGGGATTTATAGGCAAGGAATAGGGTGGGAGTCAGTGGTGGAAAATTCCTAAGAGGAAACCTCAGGGGTAAGGGGAGATTCTGGCTAAACTGACTTGACAGGATTCTTGATAAAACTGAGCGATGCGAAGGTGAACACGGAAGCCCAAAGGCTGAGGCTTCACTGGGGAGAGCATTCAGAGGAGCTTGACTAAAGATTGGTCAAGGAGGGGGTCTTTGTCGGGGGACACTGTGGTCATCCAATATTTATTGGGTGTATCCTGACATTTTGTGTTTTCGGTGTAAGATAACACATTTTGAGGTTTTGCTGTTTGAGAATTCGTGCCTGTACCACGACTTGTGAGTGTGTGTATGTGTATGTAGCTCATGATGATTTCTATTCAGGGATAATATTCCCTTAAGTGTTTGGTGATCAGGAGTAATTCCATGCTCTGACTATTTCTTTTTGGGTTGTTTCCTCGTTCCTGCATATTTACAATGTAAGGCTTTCAGGGAATTCCATTCTTTTGTTATTTGAGGCAATGTCTCCATGCCCCAGCGTTCTGTGATTTGCAGACATGTCTAAATAAACTGCCTCCTTCGAGTGGGGTAGGGCTAAGCACTCCCTACAGTTTATGGTTTGGAGAGTGTGGCTTGTGAGCTGACCTTCTGTCATTTCGAGTGTGCTCTGACTCATATCAGTATGTTTGGTGATAAACTGTCGGGAGCCTTGTAATGTGGGAGAAATTGTCAGAAATTTTCCCTCTTGTTAGGAAAAATTGTGAAGCACGTTGAAATAGGCAGAAAAGATTACTGGATGTCCTGGGTAGTGCACCTTTCTGAATGATTAGTTTCTGTAGGGGCCTGCATTGTTCTTTGTCTTTGAACTATTTTATAAAACTGTCAGTTGTAGGAAACCAATAGTAATACAGATGATTCTTGTCCATAGAAATGAAAATACATTTTATCCCTTGGAATGTTATTGTTACCCTCTGAATATTTACTAGTTCTGCATCTCTTAGTTAATTCATTTCACTTTCTTAATTGCCCTGTTTATGTGTGTTCTTTGAATTCTCCTTTGAACTGGTGGTAACATCTTACTGATTGACTTGCTCATTAATGACTTAGATAAAATTCTTGACATGTATTAACTTTATATTTATATGAGAAAAAAACTTTACCCTTTCTTTTTAATTGCTTTTTAATACCCAGAAAATTCCCATTTCTAAAGGATCAGTTTAAGTGCTCAATATTTACTTGGGTCTAAGGCTAGAGTTTTGAGATGTCACCTATAAATCTGAAAACTTATGTACTATAATTCTCTTTATTCAGTACTTTGAATATCATTCAGAATGATTTGGGGTCTTATATTGTATCTTTAGTGATTTTACTATATCACACTATTTCTTAAATCTTTGCTGTGGATTTAAGGGTTGCCTTCAGAAACAGATTTTTTCTTTTAGTCACTTGTTACCAGCCCAGATGAAATAGCCTATTAAATAATTTAAAATAAAACCTATCTGGCATGGGCTACAATCTAAATTTGTGACCCCAAGTGCTGTCCTCTGCATGAAGTAGGTTTGCATTTCTTATTTTTAAATTATAAATAAACACATTATAGCTTCCTGCTGGAACCCTAAGAATATTGCAACTTAGTAGCTGTGGCCCTTTAGAGTTCAAGGGTATTCTGGAGGAGGCAGATAGGATAAAGAATCTTAGGAAAATTAATTGGCATATGACATTTACCATTACAGCCAGAAAACACAGTATACCTTTTTCATGTTCTTATTGCTGTTCTCATTTTACACCTAGCAACCTGAATGATACAGAGGCAGTGGTAGAGGAGAGTTTTCTTGAGCTTACCAATTTATTCAGAGGCATTGCTTCATTGGAAATTCATGCCAGCCTTCTCAGCATCATTATTTTGCAAGGACAATAACAGAGTACCTGAATTTCACATATGGGGGCCGAGATCTTCTCAGTGGAATATGAAAATAGGAAAGACTTCCTAATACAAGTAACTGGGAACAAGAGGAGCTAAAAAGCCATTATGCAACTGCATGGCTGCTCAAGGATATTCTGTAATAGGAGATTGTGGTAGGCTGAATAGTATGCTCCCTACAGCCCCCGAATTCCCACATCCTAATCCCTGGAAGCTGTGAATGTTACCTCATATGATAAAAAAGACTTTGGGGGCTGGCCCCGTGGCCGAGTGGTTAAGTTCATGCACTCCGCTGCAGGTGGCCCAGTGTTTCGTTGGTTCGAATCCTGGGCGCGGACATGGCACTGCTCATCAAACCACGCTGAGGCAGCGTCCCACATGCCACAACTAGAAGGACCCACAATGAAGAATATACAACTATGTACTGGGGGGCTTTGGGGAGAAAAAGGATAAAAATAAAATCTTTAAAAAAAAAAAAAAAGACTTTGAAGATGTAAAGAAGAATCTGGAGATGGGGAGATTATCTGTATGGTCCCTAATGCAATCATGAGGGAGGAGAAAGAAGGCAACTTGTCCAAAGAAGCAGAGATTGGACTGATGTGGCTATAAGCCAATGAATGCTGGCAGCCACCAGAAGCTGGAAGAGGCAAAGAATGAATTCTCCATTAAAGGCACCAGAGGGAGCGTGGCCTGGCCAATACTGTGATAAGACCAGTGATACTGACTTTGGACTTCTGACCTCCAGAACTGTGAAAGATTAAATTTCTGTTGTTTTAAGCTGCTAAATTTGTGGTAATTTGTTACAGCAACAATAGGAAAATTAGTATAGACTTGGCTCCCTGGAAATGGGGAGCTGCTGTGACACATACTTAAAAATGTGGAAGAAGTTTTAGAATTGGGTAATAGTAACTGGAAGAATTTTAAGACACGTGATAGAGGAGGCCTACATTGCCTTGAGCAGATTGTTGGTAGAATTATGGAGGTCAAAGCTCTATCAGTTAGGGCTCAGGAAGAAGTGAAGAGCACAGCAGAAAAAGCTGATATTGTCTTAGAGAATATGTACAGTGTTATAAGCAGAATGTTGGTAGAAATATTAAAGGTGCTATTGGTGATGTCTCAGATGGAAAAGAGGAACATGTTATTGGAAGTTAGAGGAAAGGCAATTTTTGTTATTTGGTGGCAGAAAGCTTAGCAGAATTTTGTCCTATTGCTGTGTGGAAAGCAAAACTTGTAAGTGATGATCTTGAATATTTACTGAGGAGACTTCCATGCAAAGTCTTCAGGGGGTGGCCTGGTTTCTTCTTGCTGCTTATAGCAAAATGTGAGAGGAAAGAGATAAATTGAAGGAAGAACTGTTAAACAAAAAGGAGTCCAGACTTGATGATTTAGGTAATTCTTAGCCTAGCCAGACTGCAAAAGATGCTAAAATTGGAAGATTCACTGTTAGGAAAGTATGTTGTGGGAAGAAGGCCAAGAGTGTGGCTGGAAAACCTTTTGCTACTGCTGAGGAAATTAGATGTGTAACTTAATGGATCTCCTCAACCATCTTAGCAGAAGCCAGGAATAGAAGATGGGATTAACCAGGAAAGCTCTGTGGAGGACCTTCTGTCTAATGGCGTGAATCCTGTGACATATACAAGAGACACCCAAGGTTTTTGATAATGTTATATCAGCAGAAATGCTACCAGCTTGGAATGACAGGTGCAGAGAGAGGATGAAATGGAGAAAGGCTGTTGGAGTCTCAAAATTTTATAGACAGGAAACAGGCTGATAAAACTACTCATCTGCAAACATGTTCTACTTTTCAAAAAAATGGAAGAATGAGTGAGGGTGGAGACTGGGGCCCAGAGGTTGGAGCTGTGAGCTACAGAGGATTATTCCCAGTTCTTGAAACCTAATGGAGTTTGCTCTGCTGGATATTGAAACTGCCTGGGACCATTGACTTCTTCCTCCCTCCCTCTCTCCCTTCCTTTTATCCCTTTTTGAATGCAAATGTCTGTAACTGTCATCCTGTGCCTAACCACTGTTGTTTTTTGGAAGCAGATAACAGAAGTCCACAGATGGAGAGGAATTTTGCCCCAGTATGGATCATAACCGGTCTCTCCCCAGTACGTGATTTAGATGATTAAATTTGGGACTTCTGATCTGATGAGGTGTAGATGAGGTTTTAGACTTGGAGTTGATCTGTAATGGGCTGAGACTTTAGGGGAAGTTGGGATATGGTGAATATATTTTGTATGTAGGAAGGATGTGAATCTTTGGGCCAAAAGGTGGACTGTGGTAGGCTGAATAATGCCCTTCCACCAAAAAAACATATCCATGTCCTTATTTGGGGAACCTATGAAAGTTATTTTTTATGGAAAAAAAGGCCTTGATGATGTGACTAAGTTAAGGATCTTGAGATGAGGAAATTATTCTGTATTATCTAAGTGGGCCCTAAATGTAATCACAAGAATCCTTATAAGAATGAGGCAGAGGGAGATAAGACAGAAGAGGATAAGGCAGTATGACCAGAGGCAGAGGACACAGTGATGCATCCACAAGCCAAAGAATGCCAGCAGCCACTAGAAGCTGGAGGAGGCAGGGAGTGGGTTCTTCCCTAGAGCCTCTTGAGAGAGCATAGCCTGGCTGACACCTGGACTTTCGCCCAGTGATACTGATTTTGGACTTTTTGCTTCCAGAACTGTGAGAGGATAAATTTCTGTTGTTTTTAAGTGGCTCAGTGTGTGATGATTTGTTGTGGCAGCTGGAGAAAACTAATCCAGAAGTAGAGGGAAATCAAATGGCTTCTGCTTATGTGTGTACTTTTGTATTCTGTCTAAATATTGTATCTCCTGATGATTACTATTAGACTTCTGTAACCATCAGGCTTTTATATTTGAAACTTTTGCCATTCCTTCTATTTTAAAACAGAAACTTTTATTTTAAGCATTATGGTATGATGTAAATGGAAAATGCTGGTAAATAAGGAGAAAGCTTAACTTCTGCTCTTAGCTATGCTGCTTACCAACTGGCTGGGTATCTCGGTGAATCACTTTCCCAAACTGAGCTTCAGTTGAACAATGGGAATGATATTAACTATCCTTCGTAATCCACATAATTGTTATGAGGATTTAATGATATAAATATATGTGAAAAATACCAGATAATGTAAATGTAAGTTTCTACAATGCTCAGCTATTAATTATGCTTCCTCAACAATACCAAAATTATAATGAGCAATTTTGCACATAAGTCACTGAACGCGTTAAACATTTTTCCCCCTGCCTGAGATTAAATTAGATTCCAGAAGTGGAATTTTGGGGATCAAAATTTTGAACACTTTAAAGCTCTTGATACACATTGACATAGATCTCTTTAGAAAGCCTGTACCACTTTACTCTCTCATTGAAAGCACACGAGTACTCATTTTATTGCACCATTACCTTAAAGAGTTTTTAAAAAGCATTCTAAATGTCATGCCAACTTGATGAAAATTATTATTTGTATTTCTTTGGTGAGATTTAACTTTTTTCATATATTCCTTGGCCTTTTGTGTAATTCTTTAATGAATTGCTTGTGTTCTTTGACCGTATTTTGAATGCAGTAGTGTCCCCCTTATTCATGACTTTGCTTTCTGTGGTTTCAGTTACCCAGGATCAACCACAGTCTGAAAATATTAGATGGAAAATTCTAGAAATAAACAATTCGTAAGTTTTAAATTGCACAGTTCTGAGTAGCATGATGAAATCACACCATCCAGCTGTGTCATTCACCTCTCATCATGTAGGCGTTGTATCATCTCACATCATCACAAGAAGGGTGAATACACTACAAATAAGATACTGCAAGAGAGACCAAATTCACATAACTTTTATTACAGCATTTTATTATAATTGTTCTATTTTATTATTAGTTATTGTTGTTAAACTCTTACTGTGCCTAATTAAAAATTAAGCTTTATCGTAGATATGTACGTATAAGAAAAAAACATAGTATGTGTAGGGTTCAGTACTATCCATGGACTCAGGCGTCCACTGGAGGGCTCGGAACGTATCCCTGTGGATAAGTGACGACTACTGTAATTATTTGTCCTTTTCCTTATTGATTTTTCGAAACCCAATATTCTTAAGTTAATTAACCTTTGTTGTGTGTGTATCCTTGACCAGTTTGTTGTTTGCCTTTTACTTTTGTTTACAGTGACTTTTGATGTACCAGTGCTAAGCATTTATATGTAGTCAAATTTAATGACCTTTTATTATGTTTTCCTTCTTCCTTTCTTTCCTTCCTTGGTCCTCTATCTCTCCCTCTGGAAAGCCTTCTCATTTGGCTGCTTTTATTGACTTTTTAGGTATGTAGGTTTGCCCTTAAGTGGTGGTGAAGCATACTTGAAATACAGGCTCTTGTCAAATAACTTAATCTCAAATTGTCTGTTGCCAAACTTTGGTCTAAAATTTGAGTGAAAAAAATATTCAGAGATAATTGCCCGAAAGATATATTAAATTTTATTTCTGGAGGATAGTCTGAATGCAACATAAAGACCTTTGCTTCCAGCCTGAGAATTCCACCTTTTCTAGCTCACAGTTCCTTCTCGTTTTGTCCTAAGTATATACAGAAATTGAAGTAGGTGAAACAAAGACTCAGGTAGGTAGTTAGTTTATGCCTTACTGTGTTACCGCCAGCTCCTTCCTCTATATCGTCCTCTCTACTCCCATTGTCCTTAATAAGGATCATAATTCTACCATTAACCAAATGCTAACTCAGTGTAGCCTAACTGGCCTAACATTTTACATGCATTACCTGAATTTCCACAACAACCATACAAGATAGGAAATATTATTCTAGTTTTATCAATAAACAAAAATGGATGTTTCGAGAGGTAAAGTGGCTTGGCCAATATCACATATATTGTACTTGGAGGAAAGGGATGTGAATTCAAACCCAGACCTTTCTGATTCCAGAACCCATATCTTGACTGAGATTCACTCCATCACTGCACGCGCGCGCACACACACACACACACACACACTCACACATGCATTCACATACATACACAGCTACCTCCTTCCCTCCCACGTCTTATTTCCCAGTGATAATGTGATGATATTTCTGTTCTCTCCTGTCATTTATACAGTAAGGGAAGCACAGAGAGTAGATGAAGCAGAATAGCAACTTCCGGGATATTAAACTGAAAATAAGTTGAGGTAAATTTAGGATTTCTTCCATTCTTAAAATGCTCCAATGGCATTTTGTCCTTGTTACTCTCAGTTCGAGCATGTCACGTGTGTAATGAGCTCTGACCAAGGGACATTATTATGAAAATTTCAAAGCAACCAAAGGCCAGACAGAGACAAGTGAGTTGGTCTTAATTTGGCAATTGCAGCAACTGTCTATTTTAGAGTCTGTGATTGATGGCAGCCTGCTGTGGTGGGTGTGTATTGATCCTGCAAGAGCTCCTTAAAAATTCTGGTAGTCTTCTACTAGTATTTGGATGATTAATTATTATACCTTCTGTTAAATTTTAAACAGTGAGAATTAGGTCATTGGGAATGGTTCTCATTTCTTTCCTTGAAAAGCCTGGGACAGTGACAGCATTCAGTTTCCTAGTGTTATTTTGCTCTTGTATCTATCAATTATTTAAAGTTTTAAAAATCTGCAAAAGAAATAGAGAAGTGTGCTATTCATACCTTTTTGGTGGGTGAGATCAATGGTCACAACTTGAGAGCATTGACTATCCGCCTCTAATCATATCCTCAGTGCCTACTGATTGCCTGGCATGATGCATTTTTGATCAAAAACTCCTTGATGTGGATGGACTGGAGGAAGAATGAGAGTCAACCAGAGAGTGCAGTTTGGAACCAGGCTTGCAGGCAGGTTTGGGGGTGAGAAAGCACAGTTATCTTTTTAAAATTGGCTCTAACAAAGGCTTGTTTTTGTGATTATTTGCAGAAAGATTACCACTTTGAATATACAGAATGTGATAGCAGTGGCTCCAGGTGGAGAGTTGCCATTCCGAATGCTGCAGTGGACTGCTCTGGCCTGCCTGACCCAGTGAGAGGCAAAGAATGCAGTATGTTTTGAATTTTTGACCCTTTGTTTTCCTGATTAAACCGTAACCCCTTCATATTCATCCAAGAAGTTAATTATAATGAATATAAGAGATCTTTGAAAAAATGAACACGTGGCATTGATGTGTAGCAGGACAAAAGCATCCTTTCTCAATACTCGATGCCCCTGTGCCTGAGATCTCTAATGAGAGAGACACAGGCAATATTAAAGGAAGTTATTTTAATCTATTTATTAAAAGAATCTGGTGTACTGTCTTACTTGAAACTCTAGAGGGCAGAGTGGTAGAATTTCTCTTTAACAGATTTCTTTTTTTCTTTAAATTTTTAAAAAGTTTAAAAAATTTATAAAATACATATAATGTAAAATTTACCATCTTTGACCGGCCCGGTGGTGCAGCGGTTAAGTTCTCATGTTCTGCTTCAGCGACTCAGGGTCCGCTGTTTTGGATCCCAGGTGCGGACGTGGCACTGCTCATCAAGCCATGCTGTGGCAGGCGTCTCACATATAAACTAGAGGAAGATGGGCACGGATGTTAGCTCAGGGTCAGTCTTCCTCAGCAAAAAGAGGAGGATTGCCAGCAGATGTTAGCTCAGGGCTGATCTTCCTCAAAATAAATAAATAAATAAAAATTTACCATCTTAACCATTTTTAAGTCTGCAGTTCAGTGGCATTAACCGATATCCATCCACAGGACTCTTTCATCTAGCAATCAATTTATTTTTCTTAGCCATAGAAATAATGTAATTTGCCTTTTTAGTGTAACCTACAGAGTGATTGTAGAATTGATGAATATCAGATTCAACAGCTTGCCTTTTAGCAATTAAGCAGATTTGAAGGGCAACGTTATGAATTAATGAGAAATATGTTATTAAATCGATTTTCATTTATGAACTCTACTTTTTTAAATACTTACATTTGATAAGTCATGGGTTCCTGTAGTGAAGTAGTCTAGGGGTATACTGGAGTTCGAAGAGCGGTTATTTGGTTTTCCTATCGTCTTCCAAATGGTATTCCTGAAAGCTTAGTTTTTCTGTTCTCAAATGAAGGAGTAGATAAGCAAATTATTAAATGATAGTTAATTCCTTCCCGTTCATGAGATAATGTGTCTCTGTTACTGGCTAGAGGAGTATTACTGTAGGTGGTGAGTTTACTCATAAAAGGGAGATGGGAAGACAGCAATGATCTTATGGGGAAAATTAAAGAAGAAAACCATTATTTCTTGGTGAATGATGTTGAATGAATACAGAGAGAACCTGAGAATCTCTGTAGCCTGGTGGAGACTTCAGTCTAGCAAGAGTCTTAAGAGGATAGTGGGGTCAGTATAGGAGAAGATGATACAAGGCCGGGGAGTATGCCATCACCTGTGCAGAGAGGATCAGCTCTTGGTGAGGGAGGATTGTGGTTAAAAGAGAAACAGCGTGAATAATGCCTATATTATTAGCCCATTGTCAAATTGCTTTAGTCACCTTCTTAGAAAATCTGCGTATGATTTATATGTACTTTTTACTGTGGGCTAATTCCTTGGTTCCCTTGTAAAGAGCCCTGTTGAGGTGGACCAACTAACCATTGCCAGTACTGCTCCTGATCTAGGTGACGTGCTGCTGCTGGGTAGCACTGGCTTTTGAGAGCTGATTGTTAGTTTGAAAAAGGCCATGGCAGAAATACTGGAGTATTTTACACTGTGGACATGGGCAAACACTACAAATCAGGTGCCTCCCTTCCCCTGGGAGCTGGTTGTTAAGCATTTACCAGCACACCCTGATTAAATTTATTGGCCAAAGGTTCAAAAATCTGTTACAGAATTGATGCCTGAATAGGATTTATTTCTATTTGAATATTGCCTGGGACAATTTTTGCTCATTATTTATTATAATCTTCCACAGATAATGTTATGAATCGGATACTCCAGCTGGAACTTTTCTAAAAAATCTGACTGTTAGTCAAATCACTGTTAGTTGTTACTTTAAAAATGGTATTACTTATTTTAAAAATAGTACTTTAAAAGTCACAATACTTATGTGAGGGCTGAGCATTTTTTATCTCGGTGTTTTTTCTGAAATCTGACTTTGTAAGTATTTCTGCATTACATACTTATGTCTGCTCTGGAAACTGTTAGTTTGGCCTCCAATATGCTACTTTTTCTTTGTATGTTAAAGCCAAGTTATTTTAAGACTTACAAGAAACTTAATATATCTAAGTAACTCAGGAGCTCAGTTAATTCATGACATTAAACATGGTGCTTACCACGTTACTAGTCATTAAAGTACTACAGAAGGCAGTTATGGTAATAACTGAGTATTTCTTCAGTGGCTTAGATTTTCTGTTGCTAATAATAACTATCATTTCTCATGTACTGATTATTTGCTAAACATTGTGCTTAGAGCTTTATGTAATTCTCCCATTGTATCCTTGCAACAACCCTCTCAGATAGCTACTATCAGTGTTTCCATTTTGTCGATGAGAAAACTCAGAGTTAAAGTGGTGAAGTACTGTGATTATCGCAGGTCATATAGCTGGGATGTGGCAGATCTGGGATTCAAATACAGACATGTCTGATTGCAGAGCCTGTCTTTTATCTCCTGAGTTAGACTGCTACTTGCAGATGGCAGTCTGGAGGAGCTTACAGGGCTCTGTTGGTAGACATCTTCAAGGGAAGATTTTAGAAATGCTTGTGCTTCAAGGATCAAAGTGTTGTGGTTCAGGAATGGCATGCTGCTTGCAAGCTGTGCCTGAGTGATGCCAAGATCTTGGATGGTGGCTGATGCCCACAGATGCTAGACTCAGCAGTTATGCCAACAGTTGGACCAACAGTTGGACCATATAGAAAAAGAAAATGAAAAAGTGGAATGTGGCAACTTTAAGTAAGTGAAGAATATTTAGGGCAATGGTTGTGTGGGTCATAATTTCCCTCTAACCTAATGTTTCTAAATGAAGTCAAACCCAGAATCTGGCCTTAGTTGAAATTGCTATAGATTCTTCAAAATGTAATTGGGTAGATCTTTTCCTCTTTCTCAAATAGAAGCTACAGAGGTCTTTTCTTAGGAAAGGGATTGTAGGAATGTTCAGGTAGCAGTTGAAATTTTCTCAGAAAATTGATGGGCAAGCTATATCATATATCTTTATTTAAAAAATCATATAAAATATCTCTGCAAGGCTCTTCTAAGTGAAGTTACTGAGAAGTCAGGTATCAGTTTTTGTTGTGCTAGAACTCTGGGGTGTATGTGAGCTTGAAGCTTACATGGCTCAGGAAATGGGTTTGGGAGGCCTCTCGCTATTAACTGACACTGGTCCCCGTTGTCCTCCTGTCCCTAAGCTCCTCAGTCTCTTAGGCAGTACTGCTCTAGGAAAATCACTGAGATGACCTCATATACCTCCTTCTCTCTGCCAGCTCCAGAATTTGCTGCTTCTCCCAAGTGCTGGTACCAAGAGTCTTGTGTCTGTGGGTATCACTCACCATCCGAGGTCTTGGCATCTCTCAGACATAGCTTGCAAGTAGCGTGCTATTCTTGAACCACAATGCTCCTTATCTTCTCTCGGAATAAGGTGATGTAATGCCCGTCTCAGCTCTGACACTACCCTTTTGCACAAGAATTTCTAAAATCTTGCCTTGCCCCCCAGGGTCTCCTTGATGTTTTTAGATCATCAAAAACAATAGTCATTTTGGAAAGGCTTCCTGGGTAGGGTACCTTGTCTTTCTCTATCACTCACTGGAGAAAGGGACTTTTTGTTTCAAACCAAACCTTAGAAATAAAAGCCTGGTTACTGAGAGTAGGGAGGGAATTCCTTTGCTTATATCCTTATATATTTTCAGACAAGTCTAGAACACTGAAGAGGAAACAAACACAGCAAGCTATCTCTTCCTTTTGGAAGTATCTTCTATTGCTTACTCCTTCAAATATTACTCAGTACATGACTTCAAGAACAGCCTTAACATATCATTTTCTAGTTGGGGATGACTATTGAAGATATCTGTAATTCCATTTGGTGTGTTAACATCAGTCATAGTCTTGTGGACATTGTTTAACCTTGTATTTCGGTATTTATATAAACTTCTAATATTTGATTTTCTTCGATCAAAAAGTGCTGTCTTTGGGGCCCACCCCATGACCTAGTGGTTAAGTTTGGCGCACTCTGCTTCGGTGGTCCAGGTTCATTTCCTGGGCATGGGCCTACACCACTAGTTGGTGGCCATGCTGTCATGGTGACCCACATACAAAATAGAGGAAGACTGGCACAGATGTTAGCTCAGGGCGAATCTTCATCAGGAAAAAAAGAGCCCTGAATACAAAATGTTTTTCTTTCCTTTGTTTCTCTTAGATGTATATTGTTTTTTTTTCCTTAAAGATTGGCACCTGGGCTAACAACTCTTGCCAATCTTCTTTTTTTTTTCTCTGCTTTATCTCCCCATCTCCCCTCCCTCCCCTCCCCGTACATAGTTGTATATCTTAGTTGCAGGTCCTTCTAGTTGTGGCTCATGGGATGCCGCCTCAACGTGGCCTGATGAGCAGTGCCATGTCTACGCCCAGGATCCAAACCCTGGGCCACCACAGCGGAGCGCGTGAACTTAACCACTCGGCCACGGAGCCGGCCCCTAGATGTATATTGTTATATATTTGTATATGAGAGTAAATCATGGCAGTTTAAGTCAACTGCTTTTGATTGCAGTTTAGAAGTAAAAGAAGAAGGATTTTCATGGAAAGAGAGTTGGTTTTAGCTTTCTGAGTGGAATATTTAAAAACCCATTTCTTGGCATCATAGCTCTTTCAAGTGTAGGCTTTTCCCTAGGATTCAATACCTAGTCTCAGTTGTGTTAAGAGTTGGTATTGGTACAGCAGCAACTGCACTAGGGCAAATTGAGGCTGTTGGCACTGCATGGCAATTGCATGTCACACCCTAAGTCTGTCCCATGGAATGCTAATCTTGAGAAATACTTCTTGTAAACAAAAAAGTGTGTCGGGCTTTTCTGTGGTGAAATACCTGTAAGTTTGGAAAAGGGTGAGAGCACTACATGGAGGGATGTAGTGCACATCTTCATATTAAAGTCTTTGAGAAATGTAGTAGTAATTTCTAGAACATTTACTGTGTGTTAAGTGCATCCTATTTTACCCAGAGTCTCCCAAGTATATTTGATGATAAGGCTCTTATCCACTGTATAGTTGGACACCTTAGGCTAACTTCTGCAGATACTGTTTTTGAAAACACAGATTTAATTACAAATGTCTGGCTAATTTAGTAAATTTTGATTGGAGTTACTTATACTATGATTTACATAGTTTCATTAAATTTGTTTGCTCTGCCAGGTTCAGTTGCAGCATGACTGCATTGGTGTCCCATTGAAGACCTCCCATGGTTGGTGTGGTATGCACCTGGGATTAAACTCTAGATCTGCAACTAACTTGAATGTCTTGGGCAAAATATTTAGTCCACAGCTATTTATTGAGCTTTAATTCATTCATTGAGCAAACATTTATTGAGTATTGCCTATATTCTTGACAGTAGGGATCCAAAAATAAATGAAAAAAAGATTCCTGTTTTTCAGGACCTTTCATATCTAATAAGGAAGCAGATGGGTAAATAAATTATTTATAGTACAGGGGCAAAGTACATAATAGATATAAATACCTAAGGTGATCTTAGCAAGGAGGAAGGGGTGACTTCTGTTGAGAGGAGTGTCAAGAGAGCTCACAGTGAAGCAGGTGTAAGTTTCAAGTTGAGACTCATCAGTTACCAGCTGAATAACCTTGGCAGATGATCTGAGCCCTGGCAGGTTCTTGTGAAAAACTGAGTCCTGATTTAGGGTTGAGTTGGGGATTAAATGCCATTCTTAATGGACCATCCATGTTAATTCTTTGAGGATCCCTGAGGCGAACCCTGTAGGAAGATGTTCTTTAACTCGATGCAAAGTGGCATGTGAAACATTGGCAGGAGTGCAGATTGGGGGCAGCACTGGGTTTTCTTTGGTGCTCTGTGAGATCTGCATGGCTGGCTCTCAGGGAGGATGTGAAAGGAGACAGAGATTCTGGCAAATCTCATAGGCTCCCATGTGTCATACCAAGGACTTAGACCTGGAGACAACCATTCACAGGTGTTTGAGGGGCTTAAATGAGGTGATAAATATAGTCTACAATGCCTGAAATCATAATTATATAAAAATATAACTTAATGATGATAAAAATAAGGAAAAATTATAATAGCCAATCTTTATTTGCTATATGCCAGGCACAGCTGTAAATGCTTTATGTGTATTCACTCAAATTCATCTCGTCATCCCAATAACCTTGTGAGGTAGGTCCTTGTATTACCTCATACTGATAGATCAAAGGCAGAACTGGAATTTGAAACCAGGCAGTCTAGCTCCTGGGTCTGTGTTCTTAATACCTATGGTGTCCTGCCTCTTTGGAATACACTACAGTGTATGCTGAGCAAATGTTAGTCTCCTTCTTGAGGCATCTGTGCTCCCCTAACATTTACCTCTTGACAGAAATGTGATGCAAATTAATGCCCCTTGTAGGTAATTGAATTTCTTTAAAGATGGTATATAGAGGCTCAGATATATTGCTTTGTGAGTCATTAATTGATTAATGATCTATTTGTACATTGTATTCCTAATTGTGTATATTTTTTCTGGAAGGTAAGAGAATAACATTCAGAATTTAGGGCACATTTTTAGTTATATCGTCATATACAATGAGAAGTTAGTTATTTAGTGTTTTTTTTCTGTGCCTGGAAAACTGCTGGTCCTTGATACATACAGTATGCTTTCATTATTTAACATATATTAGAAAAATATTAGTATTTTTTCAACTATAGAAGTTCTTAATTTAGAATAGAGTCCTATTTCATTCTTCCCAAGAGGGGAGGAGCTGTAATTCTTTCATGGCTCCTAAGAAAACTCCAAACACTGGGATATTTGTTGATTGAATAACTTTGGTGTCATCAAATGAGACAATGAGTTCAGACTTTCATTTCTGTAGGTGTAATACAGAGGTATAATCAGATTTGTAAAAGTTTATTCTCTATGTAAAAGGACAGAAACATTTTGTGCTCAGTAGGCTTAGTTTGGAATGTCAATGCATCAAGGTCCAGGTGGGAGGAGTGCTGAAGTTCAGTCAGCTCAGCAACACACAGGGGTAGGTGAAAGGCAGGAGCGAAAAAGATGGTTGACAGAACGGCTCAAAATCAGACTTTACATCAATTATAGTGTTTGATGGGAGCTATGAGAGAGCTTCTCTGAAAAAAGTGTTTTCTAAGAAGATAAGAGAACTCAGCCCTCAGAACTGCAGAATCAAGGGGAGAGGCTATCAGGAAGGAGGGGGTGACTGACACTTTCTAAGGAGGAGGAAAAGTTCAGGATGACAAGAATCAAAGTGTTAGGACATAATTGGAAGTTGAGAAAACTGATTTCACAGATGCAGTGTTCTGCCCCCTTTAGTGACCTCATCAAATACTCTGTTTTCCTTCCCCTCACCTTCACCATTGTATTTTTTCTGTAAACCTGTGTCATCCTTTGCCCAATGGACTGGAATTGGTCTCCTGCCACATTGAATACTGAAGTCAAGAAGTTACAATAAAGTACATTTGTATTTTCTTTTTAAGATGAAAACTACCTTAGTTCTCTTTTTCTGACTAGTTGGGAAACTAAAAATTGGAAACTTTTTATCTAGGCTCTGCTAATTCAATGGGGGTTGTTATCTGTGGTGTTACATGGATCAGCTTTTCTGCCAGGAGTTGGTGATTTTTTGGGGGGAGGGTGTATCTGGTTGATTAGTCCTAAGAAGCACAGTGATGGTCATACCTGACAGCCTATGGGAAGGTCCTACCTGAAAGCCTGTGGGAGGGCTCAGTCATTGGACTGGATGTTAGAAGTGAGAATTGGTTTTCAGAGATGTAGAGACAAGACTTTCACCAAATATTCTTTTCAGAGAACAGTGAATTAGAGAACATTAGCCAGAACTGGTTTGTATTAGTGTATTCTTTTGTATGTCTCCTGTCTCACTTTCATTTTGTAAAATGAAAGGTGAAAATTATTTTTTATTCCTTCTCTAAGAATTTATTTATTTAAATATGAACTTAAAAATTATACCCCTATGGCCTACAACTTCATCCCCAAGTCTTAAAGAAATGTTAGATTGTTATCGATAGGATTGAGCTTTAAGAACTTGGTTCTAATAATTTTATTGTACCTCTTCGGAGTTTACATAGCATCTCGTGTGTTACTCCACGTGGCCAAGCAGCACCACTGGAACTAGAACTTATTCTTTTGACTTCCAGGCTATTCTTTTTCACCTGAAATAGGGATAGTGGATTTTTCTCAGTTTAACCATAATAAAATCTTCTGGCTGCATGGTACCACAGGGAGTCTGTTTACTGGGTAGAGAGTCGTAGGACTCATGGGAATCTATTGGATAGAGAGTCTGCGTCTATTGACTGTAGAGAAGTTGAACCAAGTTGCCCAAAGTCACACAGATGAGGAAATTTGGGATTGGTACTGGGAGGATTTATACCAGATAATCTCAACAGTCCTTTTGGTCATTCTGATAGTTTTATTACATATCATGATTTATTCAGTCTATGATCAGGTCATGCCCCAGGTCACATAACTTGTGAAGTATAGTGGACCACTAATACATCTTTTCAATGCTCGTGAATATTTGCTCCTCACAGGAACATTACAGTGTCTGCCACTATTAGAATCTGGACAGTGTTACCTTCCATTATGCTCCTCCAGCCTTACGTTGAGCATGGCAGACAGTTGATGTACTCACAACCAGCCTGCATTGTTGCCTTGTGAATTTTGACAAGAAAAACACCTTTTATGATAAATAAAATCTTCCCAGTTAAAGGGAACAAAGATTCCCTTTAGCCAAGGAAAAAACAAGCCTTAATCTGAATGAGAATACCAGCAGGAATGACCTGTTTGAATGTACTGTTTTGGATTCTCCCTGTCTCACTTTCATTTTTGTAAAATGAGAGGTAAAAATTATTTTTTTCTTTGCTAAGTATTTCACAAGTAAGAACTTGAAAAGATAGTGTGTGAATGTTCTTTTCATCACTAGTACAGAGGGAGGAAGAAGAGCTGAGATTTGCTGGGTTCCATATGATGTTGAGTTTGTCTTAGATGCCAGTGCCTGCTTTCTTTTATTTTCTGTGAGAAGAATTATAATAATAAACCTCACAGGTGTTTGAGACTTTAATTATCTGATCATGATAATTGACTGGATAAATGATTGATGAAGGTAAAATTTATTATTTTTGAGGTCCACAAAATATGCATTATTTTCCCTGTTTGTACTGCCCTTAATGGCAGTGAATGATAATAATAGTTGCAAGATTATCCTTCTTTTGTAGTCAATAATAACATTGTTTACAGCTTTAACCTTATTTTATCTTATTTAAATGAAACTAAACAATTGAAGGAAAATAGACTATTGGCTCATCTTAATTCTGAAATTGATTGAATTAGTCATTTTCCCATAAATATATGTAATTATTTTCTAGTTAACTATTAACTTAGGTTAACAGATAAGATAGAATTTTATAGTGAATTTACCTTAGTAAAATGTCGATTTGATCTATTTTGAGGAAGATAAGTATAGACTAGACTAGACTAGAAGTTCCATGAGAGTAATGGCTGTTTCCATCTTGTTCACCCAAATACCCTTGGTGCTAGTGTTTGCCTGCCAAATACAGGTGCTCAAGAAATAATCGTGGAGTGAATTAATGTAATATATTGTGATTCCCAGATGCTTACCTGTAATGAGATTGCATAGGCTCACTAATTCATCATCTCATTAAACAAGTAAATTGAAAATCCTTTTATTACCACTTATTATTGCTGTTTACTGTTTAGAAGACAAATTATAAATAACTGAGTTAAATAGAAAAATGGATGAATTATGAATAAATGTAATTGATAGCTGTAATCTTTCAAATCATGAGGTCTCTGGAGGAATAAAAAGCAAAACAAAGAGGGCCTTATGGTGAAAAGATTCAAAATAGATGTTCTTTAATGTTAGGCATAAATCATAGATGATAATCAGCATATGAATGATTCAATTCAGTAGCCATTATTTGCTACATTGTACTGGGTGATTTCATGATCGTAGTAATGCTTTGAATTTTCCTGTCTCTTCTTTCTTTCAGAGTGGTTTCCATACTCTCTCATAGAACCACAAGCAGTCCTCTGAGGGAGGATGGGAAAGCGTATTCTCATTGGAATGTGAATGAATGGAGGCACAGATGGTTAAGTAAAGTGCCCCAGCCATTTGCTAGTTGGTGACAGACTAATATAAATGCTTTTTGCCATATCTGATTCTTCACACCTGCATATTTCAACCTTGCAGATTCACAGTAGCAGAAGTAGATGTCAGAAAAAGAGAGGCATAAAGCTGAGAAAAGAATGTCGAGTTTAGCACATGACCTTTTGGTTACAGTTTAGCTTCAAGAGGCTAGGTTTCTAAACGTCAGTCTTCCGAAACCAGATGCTTAGGTAAAATATTGTGAAATCCCAGAGTGCGCCCACTGTTAAGTAGTGTGTGATCTTGGGCAAATAAAGATCTTTCTGTTCTCATATTCAAGAACTTCAGAGGTTGCTTATCTTTCATTCAGTTACTCTAAGATTTTGAAGTTGTTGAAGAAAAACAGTATTTATTTTAGAAATGATTAATTATTCAAATGAAATAGTCAACTCACATTTATAGCAATTACAACAGCTGTTTACAATAACTGTCTATCATCCTGCTTTTGTTGAAAGGATCCGAAGTTGTACACTAAATAAATGTGAATGAAGAGTGTAGTCCCTAAGATTATAAAAGCCCTTATAATCTAACTAAAAACCAAATGCCAAGAAAGCAGTGATGAAGTAGAAAGTGGATGTGGCTAAGATAGAAGATATCACAAAAAGAAAGTCTGGTCATCATTGGTGACTGCCAGAAGAGGTCGTTGGTGCTAACTGTATTGACATAATCTCATGGAGTAAGTTGTGTTTAGCAAGAACGTGTAGCTCTTCTCTTCCTTTGACATGTGGCTCTAGAGCTGGCTTCCAAGATGGGAAAAAAGATTGAGGAGTAGTAAGTGATTAAAGTATAAATAACTTCAGCCTCTTTATCTCCATTGTATTATTAAAGGCCCTGTACCCATTTGACTATGTAATTATTCTGAAGCAATGTGAAATCATCAATCCAGTGGCAGAATTCTTATTGTCCCAGACCCCTGAATTATATTATTAATAATTCTAGCCAACATTTATTGTGTGGTTTATGTCGGGCACACTGTTAAGAGCTCTACATGAAATATTTTATTTATTCCCACAACAATTCTTTGAGATAGATATTATTACCATTTTCCATTTACAGGTGAGGACATTAAGACTTATGAAAGTTAGTAACTTGCTAAAATATTTTGTGAATGTGTTTTCTGTATGTTTTTCAAGAGAAACCTGAGGGTGGGGAATGGTTATTGCTTTATAATGCACATAAATGTTGTTTAACAGTTCAAGATAGGAAGTGAAAAAATGATGTGAATTTATTAAAGCATTTAGTTGGAATTGCTAGCCTTTTTTGCATTGATTATAATAATAATTGCTTGAATTGAATTTCCTGAGGCAGCAGCTTTGGAATCAGACAGACCTAAATTTGCATATCAGCCTTGCTTCTTCTTAACTGGGTACCTTTTTAGTCAGCTTAACTTAAATGTGCTGTGCCTCAGTTTTCTTCTCTGGTAAGTGGGCATCATATCTCCCCCTGCCCCCCAGTTCTGTTATAATACAGTCAATCTTCATTATTCATGGGTTTCATATTTGCAAATTCTCCTACTTGCTAAAATTTATTTGTAAACCCCAAATAGCCTCACAGGCATTTGCAGGCATGTACGGAGCAAGAAAAATTTGAGTCACTGACCACATGGTGCTGGCTAAGCTCGAACAAGGTGACATTCTGCCTTCTTATTTCATTTCTCATCTTGTCAGCAAAGTATCCTTTTCACAGTCTATTCAATGCCAAGTTTTTCCCCCGCATTTTTGTGCTTTTTATTAGTGATTTTATTGTTTCAAATGGGCCCCAAATGTAGTGCTAAGGTGTTGGCTAGTGAGCCTAATGTCAAGAAGGCTATGATGGACTTTTCAAAGAAAATACATATGTTAAGCTTATTTCAAGCATGAGTTATAGTGCTCTTGGACATAAATTCAATGTTAATGATTCAACAATGTATATTAAATAAGATGTTTTTAAACTGAAACATACATAAAACAAGGTTATGTATTGATTGGTTGGTGAAGATATTGTGACCAGAGGCTTGCAGGAATCCGACCTTGTTTATAGGAGCAGTTGTTCAGTATTTGCTAATTTCGTGTTCACAACAACTTATTTGACTACTGTGAATAGCAAGAATTGACTGTAGTAAATATTGACTACATTAACTTTCAACTGTATCTCTCAGTTTTTTCTTTCTGGCCTTAGACAAGGAAACATCTCTGAAAGAGTTGGAGATATTCTTAATGACTTTTACATTGTGGTGAACACTCTCTAAAATAGCGTCAGTGTGTTTAGAAGACACACTTTACAAACACAATCTTCTCCTTTTTAGCTTCTAGAGTTCCTTGAAACAAGTTATCATAAAATATTACTTATTAATTAAGTTAAAAGTTCAATTTTGGACACTAAACTGTCTTCCAAGAGAACTTTATTTTATCAGAAAGTAAATATACTATGGTTATTATCTCATTTTTCAGAGATAGAAACTAAGGCCTAGAGATATGAAGTAACTCCCTCAAGGTCACAGAATTAGGAAGTGGTACAACCTGGTCCCAGGATAGTTTTAACCTTGTAGCCAGTGTGCAATATTCTTTGCTTAAACTTGTCTTATTTTCTGATGTTTTACTAATTTTAGGATCTTGATGCAAGAGTTAGAAGTTCATTGTACAGCATCTTAAGCTTTGCTGAAGAAAACTATTATATTTATTCAGTGAATAAGTAAGTAGATGAGTGTGGGGTTTAGCTCTAATTCTTTAATTAGTTTTTCAAAATTGGCTTGTTTTTATTTGTTGCTAAGTTTCCAAAAGAGATGTGAGGTTTTGCTGCTTTGCTCTCTGCCGAGAGATTTGTTTCTCTTCATAGGATAATTTGGAGGTTTTATTTTCTTCTTGTTTCTTTAATATCCTGATTAAAGGATTAGAAAGCCCTTTGCTATATTTGAGTCACTAATACCACTCTGAGCACAGAACCACACACTTGGGGGACATAGATTTGCATTTGTTGAATGAATAATAGCTTAGCCTCAGAGCTGCCTTCTTTTCTGTAACTGCGTCAACTGATCTTCACGTTGCCCGTGCCTGCTGTCTCTGCATACACTTCTCAGAATTATCAGAGAATGTGACATCAGTAATAAGATATAGGTTGTGGAGATGTCTAGGCTGGAGTTGTGAATATTGGAAAAGTGGGCTTATGGCTTCATAGTGAGGATACTTGTTTAGCTATTGCGTGTGAAACACTGCCCTCCCATCCATTATCCTCTTTATGTTTCATTCTCACTCACTGGATCAGCCTTTTAGTCGGACTTAGTGTTTGTCAGATACAATTAGTAATCCAAAAAGTAATCCTTGTTTTCTGGAAGCTCAGAGTCTCCCATGAGCTGATAAATGGGGTGTGTGTGTGTGTTTGTGTGTGTGCGCGCGCATGCGTGCTTTATTGGAAGTATTGCGAGAAAAGTATTGTAGGAACACAGAGGGAGGCACAACTGCCTGCATGGGAGGTCTGTTATGAAGAGAGTCCTTTCTGAGTTGGAACAGGAGTTTTCCAGGTAGAGCTGGTGGGTTGTCAGTGTCTCCAGAGAAAGAAGAGCGTAGCAGCAAGAAAGAGGATGAAATATTTTGGGAATGATATAAATTTCGTTATGGTTGGAAGAGGATGGGACAAGGGATGAGCCTGGTAAAACAGATTGGGCCCAGATTGTGAAGTGCATGTAGTGATAAGAGACTTTGGAAAGCTTTAATTAGGGTGTGACATGATCAGAGCTTTAGAAAAATAATTCTGATGACAATGTGAAGGGGAGGAAGTTGATGGGGGAGTGCAGTGACTAATGGATTATACAATCTTCTGCCTTCCAGCTTTCTCCTGTGCTTCTGGAGAGTATTTAGAAATGAAGAACCAGGTATGCAGTAAGTGTGGTGAAGGCACCTACTCCTTGGGCAGTGGCATCAAATTTGATGAATGGGATGAATTGCCAGCTGGATTTTCCAATGTTGCAACATTCATGGACACTGTGGTCGGCCCTTCTGACACCAGGCCAGATGGCTGTAACAAGTAAGAATCCAAAGGAGCCTTTGTATCTTGACTGAATACTTGGGAAGTGTGTGGTTGCTCTTTTTCAGAAGGAAGTTGGGGGTAATCTCGGTCCTGACTGGGATTATAGATAAACTAGTTGCAAAGAGTCATTTTTTTGTACAGTCATTATGAATAATGTAGCTGAATTTTCATGAGGTTAAAATAATTGCTCTCTAGACGTAATATATATTGTATCAGAAATTCAATAAAGCTATTAGAAAAACAAATTAATTTTCTAATAATATAACTACATTCAAGCCAGTGATGTTTCTACAAACCCTTCTCTAATTTTTAATGGATGATTTCAGATTTTTTTTTTCTTTTCCTCTGAAAAGAAGAATGCATAACCTTAATTTAGACCCTTGATTATCTCCTGTAAGAGAGAGTGGGTTAAATACTCACTTCTTTGCTTAATTTCTACGTTTTACATAGGAGATTATTGGCTTTGCCTATGACAATGCTGGAGGAATGTTAAATTGTTTTGAAAAAACACAGAGTGTTTACCTTTGGGCTGTAACCCTTCCTGTTCTCTTGCACATTGACTATGTAAAATTTCCTTTCATGTGGCCGTGATTAGGAGAATTAAACTTTAGGACATCGGCTATCTTCTGAGAAGAAGGGCTTCTCAGAAACTCAAAATTTTTGCAATGAGCTAAGGATGCTGGGGAATTATTTAGCTGTGCTAAAAGATGTGTTCTCTCCCTCTCTCCCTTTTGTCCTTCCTACCTTTCCTCAATCCCTCCTGCTTTCTAGCTCTCTCTCTGTGCCAAGTGACATTTTTGCTTCCTGATAATGGCCATTTCATTTTATAGGGTTATGACATTAGACGTCATTAACAGGATTATTTCTCAAAATATATATGTAAATGTGTATACACGTGTGAATAGATATGTGCACACATGTGTATATATACACACGTGTACTATATATATATATATGCAAATGTATATATGTGTGTGTATATATGTAGTTTAAATAAAAGAGTTCCTTATGGAAGGTGTTAGTAGGATGTTATGGGACCTCAGATCTTTGTCTTGGTAGGCAGGAGATATTGACGTCTTCTTTTTCTACTTGGAATAGTTTATTCATTAAAGAAACTGAATGATAAGCAGAAGTTTTTCAATCTACTGTCTTCTAGTATAATTTTCTTAATGTAAATTTCAGTCTGCTATTGCTATGATTACCTCCCTCCTTCCCTCTTTTCTTTCCTTTTTTCTACCTAGTCAATCTTGCAATTTTTTTACTTCTTTATAGTTGGTTGGGTCATATAGAAGATGTATGTTGAACTTCAGAAGAAATTGCCAAAGTGTTTTCTAAAATGGTTGCATCAGTATAGACTCCAGCAGTGCGCTTGAGTTCTAGTTACTCTGCATTTTACTGACATTTGTATTATTGTCTTGTTTTATTTTAGCCATTCTCGTGTGTCTGTGAAATGATATCTCCTTGTGGTTTTAATTTGCATTTCCCTTCGTATAATGATGTTGAGCACTTTTCATATGTTTGTTGTCCATGTGTTTATTTTTTGTGTGAGGTGTCAAAATATTTTACCCATTTTCTACTTTTTTGGGGTTATTTTATTACTGAGCTGTTAGTTCTTTGGTTGTTCTGGACATAAGTTCTTGTCATGTATATAGTCATATAATATTTAACATATAATATATGCATATGCACATATACATATACTTGTGTGTAATATTTCCTCCTAGTCTGAGGCATTTGCCTTTTCATTTTCTGAAAGATATTTTTAAGTTTAAAATTTGAAAAACTACAATTTATCAATTTTTTTCTGTTATGATTAGTATTTTTTATATCTTCAGATAACTTTGCTAATTCTTGATTACAAAGGCTAAAAATTACAATACGCATTATTATAGTGTAATTAGAGATACTGTACTTTTTCTTACGTAAAACTTTACATCAGTATAGTTACATTTACACCTGCTTCTTTGTGCTATTGTCGTATGTTATATTTAGAAACATATTATAAACCCTACAATACAAGGAAATGTGTTTTAAATAATCATTTTTTAATGAATTTAAGAGATGAAAAAATATAGCTTTATATGTTTATCTACATATTTACCATTATTGGTACTCTTTCTTCCTTTATATAGATTTGAATGTTCAGCTAGTATTTTTTTCAGGCTCTAAAATTTCTGTTATCATTTCTTGTAATGCAGGTCTGCTGCTCACAAATTCTCTCCAGCTTTTGTTTACCTAAAAAATATCTTTATTTTAAACTCAGTTTTGAAGAATATTTTGTTCAACATAGGACTCTGGACTTTTTCTTTTCTCTTTTTATGCTTTAAAGATGTTGTTCCATTACCTTCTGAACTCTCCCTTGTTTGTGATGAAAAATTAGCTGTATTTTGTATGATTAATTCCTCTCTATATAATGTCTTGATTTCTCTGACTACTTATAAGATGTTCTTTATATCTTTGCTATTCAAGAGTTTTATTACAAGGTACTCAGCATTGATTTTCTTTGTGTTTAACGCGTTTCAGGTTCACTGAGTTACTGAGATTTGGAGGTTGATTGGGAATTATTTTAGCCACTGTTTCACCAATAGTTTTTCTGCCCCTTTCTCTCCCTCTTTTCCTTCTTTGACTCCAATTACATGTATTTTAGACCACTTGATATTGTCCAAAAGTCACTGAAGCTCCAGTTTTCTTTTCACTTTTTTTCTTCCAAACTTCAGATCACATAATTTCGATTCCTCTATCATTAAGTTCACTGGCCATTTCTTTCGCAGTCTCAAACTTGATCTTAAGCCCATCTGGTGAATTTTAAATTTCACATATTGTAATTTTCAGTTATATAATTTCCATTTAGTTTATTTTATGATTCTTATTTCCCATAAAATACTTGAGATTCCCCATCCCTTGACTCATTGTGTTCATCTTTTATTTAATGTTATTGATTATATTTGTAAGAACTGTCTTAAATACGTGTCTGTTTCTTTTGCCCAATTCTTTTTTCTCAATTAAGGGTCAGATTTTCCCACTTCTCTGTGTGTCTAGTAAATTTTTATTGTATCTTGGACCTTGTGAATGTTAAGATGTAGGGAATGTGGGTTATTTTTTTCTTCATTTGAAGTGTGTTGAATTTTGCTCTGGCAGGCAATTTATTTACTAGGAGAGCGCCTTGATCTTCTCAGGCCTGGTTTTATTATTTTTTAAGGTGGCTCTGTACTGGTTTTACACTTAATTCTAGGTCATAGCCTTTACTCTAGTGCAGGCATTGGCAAACTACAGCCTGTGGGCTCTCCCTCTGTTTTTGTAAATGAAGTTATATTGGAACACAGCTGTGCGTATTTATTTCTGCATTGTCTATGGCTGCTTTTGAGCTACAATGCGGGACTTAAGTATTGCAGGAGAGACCAGATGGTTCACAAAACCAGAAGTATTTACTGTCTGGCCCTTTATGAAAACATTTGTTGACACTTGCTCTTGGCATGGCCCTTATTCCTAAGGTGTACAAATTCTAGAGTTTCAGATGAGTGTCCAATATGGTTATCAAGTTTTCTCCTCTCTGGCTGGCCTGGAGCTCTAATGACTCCCATTAAAGTGACCTCTATGATTATGTCTCAGCTTTTAGTGACTGTTCTCTGGTAGGTACACTCCAGCCCTAACCTCAGGACCTATGGAGAAACTCCATATGGACTTCTGGAGCCTCTGTTTTCTCTGATTCTCAGGCCTGTGAATTCTAGCTGTTTCAGCTGACCCAAACACTCGTCTCGGATGCTCAGCTTAGTGAGACCACTGTGCTCTGCTTGGATGCTATGTCCTGGTGCCATAGTCTGGAGAGTGTCCTGAAGAATGAAGTCAAGGTCAATTTGGGCTTTATCTCATGTGTCTTTCTGCTCTCAAGAATCTCAGTCCTGCACTGCCTGTTGTCAATGTTTGAACATGGCTCATATATTTTGTTTAGTTTAGTAGATTATTAAAGAGAAAGGGCAATCCAACGCCAGTTAGTCATGTGGGATGTGGAAGTCTCAGTCTTTCATTAAGGTTTTTTTCTATTAGAAAAAAGGAAAGAATTTGCCAAAATCTCACTCTTATCATCCAGATAAAAAGTTAAATCTGAAGAGAATGATGTTACCTTATGCTGCCCTACTGTTTGGTTAGAATTTTTTTTTTGCCCAGAAAGTCAATATGTGATTCATTATTGATTAATTCTAAGAATTAACTTATGGTTAGATTTACAACCCAAATTTTGTTTAACAGTGTATTTTTTAAATTTTTCGTCCTGTTTTGTAGATAAAAGTTCCAATTAGACTTTTATTCCTACTATATACTATGAAACTGTGATCTGCATTTTATTTAGGTTCATTTTAGATTGGCTTTTTAAAGGACTGTTTCTTCTCTCATAGCAAGAACCTCCTCACCACCCTGCTATGTGTACATGTTTATAAATAAAACTTCTTATGTTGTTTGAAAGAATAATTCCACATAAGACTATTAGAATTTGTGGTCATCTATACAGTGATCAAATTTTTTGGTGAAAAATAACAGTTTCATAGCAAATTGATACATAACCTTACCACAATTTTGGAGCTCATGTGCCATAAGAAATGAACATTTCCCAGTAAATGTGTTGGCCTTTGAGTTCTGGAAAAGCTTCTGGTCTTTTCTGCTGTGCTTTAGTGATGGAACTACTTTTGAATCTGAGTTACATAACTCGTGAACAGAGGAGGTTTCTGAATGCTCACATAAAATGCCTCTTGGTTTTGTTTCCACAGCTCTTCTTGGATCCCTCGTGGAAATTACATAGAGTCAAATCGTGATGACTGCACGGTATCTTTGATTTATGCTGTGCACCTTAAGAAGTCGGGTTATGTCTTCTTTGAGTACCAGTATGTCGACAACAACATCTTCTTTGAGTTCTTTGTAAGGGTTTTTTTTATATTCTAGAATTTATTTATTTTTTTTACTGAGGAAATTTCACCCTGAGCTAATATTCATTGCCAATATTCCTAATTTTTCGCTTGAGGAAG
Source organism: Equus asinus (assembly GCF_041296235.1). NCBI lineage: Eukaryota > Metazoa > Chordata > Mammalia > Perissodactyla > Equidae > Equus > Equus asinus. The sequence continues at coordinate 131,005,050 of NC_091790.1, read as the reverse complement.
ATTAGCCCTGAGCTAACATCTGTGCCAGTCTTCCTCTACTTTATATGTGAGACGCTTCCAGAGCATGGCTGGTGAGTGGAGTGGGTCCGTGCCCGGGATCCGAACTCGTGAACCTGGACCACTGAAGCAGAGTGCACGGAACTTTAACCACTTTGTCACAGGGTTGACCCCCCTAGAATTTACTTTTTAAGGAGAATTCATGTAAAATTTCTTCTAATCAGTTGTTCCCATTCCATTTTATGCCTCTTCAGTTTTTCATATTGACTGAAGCTTTTGATACTAAAAGAAAAATTTTTTTCTATAATATTTTATCTAATGGTTAATATTGTTTCTTTATGTCTGAACTCCCACCTTGTAGAGTAACATTGGGCTTGTTTTACTTTGGTTATGATTATTAAATGACCATTTTGTTTAGACTTTTTGTGTGGAAAATATTTTCGCCAAGATTCATTTTAATTGTTTTTTCTTTTTTGTTTTTGAGGAAGATTAGCCATGAGCTAACATCTGTTGCCAATTCTCCTCTTTTTGCTGAGGAAGACTGCCCCTGAGCTAACATTCCTGCCCGTCTTCCTCTACTTTATATGTGGGATGCCTACCACAGCATGGCTTGCCAGGTGATGCCATGTCTGCACCCAGGATCTGAACCGGTGAACCCCGGGCCACTAAAGTGGAACCTGTGAACTTAACTGCACCATCAGGCTGGCCCCCCAGTTGGTTTTTCTAATAGCTACAGATGTTCTTTTGTTGAAAATATGTTTCCACCAGTTTTAGTTTTTGTTTAAAAGGTTTTTTTTTCTCTTTGCAATTTCAAATATTTAAATTTTTTAAGTGTAATCATGGCAATATTTCAGAAGTAGAAGTGGCCACATGTTTCTGATTCTATCAGTTTTATACAATCTAAAGGAATCGGTGGGTGGGTTAGTTGATGTCTCTGTCAAGAGATTAAATAGCATTACAGAATATAGGATAAAATAATACTCTAACAGAATAGGCTGTTACCACTAAAATTATTTAATTATTTTATGTAAACTGATTTAATCTAGCAAATATTTGTGGTGGTGGTGACTCAAATGCTTGAGAAAATGTTTTCAGATTGACTTCTTATACCAAAAGAAGTGTGTGTTGTGCAAGTAATTGGGAAAATATCTTGTAAAATGTTTCTGTGCTCCAGTTTCCAGGAACAAATGTACTAATAATTCTAAATTTATATTGCACTTGATAATGGAAATTTCTAAATCAAGAGTTTGCTAGGAAGAGGTATTTTCCATGAAAGTATGAGCCTTAGATTTGAAGTCAAGAGATTCTGGCTCAGGTCCCAACTCTGCAGTTGCTAGTTGTGTTATTGGGCAATTAAGTTAACTTTCCAGCCCTTGGCATTCTCTTTTGTAAAGTGGATTGTGACAAGAACTTTTAAGGAGCCTCCGGACTCTAATATCCTTTGAGTTTAAGATGTTAAGCAACATTCAAACTGACTTGCTTTTTAACCTCCGTTTTGTTTGCAAAATACTTCTCAGAGTGAATAATTTCCTATTTCATGAGACAGTTTTGCAATACTACTAAGACTAAAGTAAGAATAAGCATTTAGTTTTGTATTGTCCAGTAAGTCTTTTGAGAGTTATCAGTAATGATACTCTTGAGTCATGAAGCTTCATTACTTCCTTTCCATGATGCCTTTGTTCTTCTGGCTTTTATAGACTGAAAAGGGATGGCGAGTTCATGTTCCTTCTTTTATTGATTATTGACTCAGAGGGTCAACTCTTCACGGTCATCATGCTAATGGTTAATGGAAATGAAATGTCTGAAGACTGAAAGATACAGTTATACCTATGGACATTACATAATTTAAAGCAATAAAGTATTTAATTTTAGAAGTATGTGGGAATTTCATTCAGCTCTCCCCCTCTCCTTTTTTGTAAATGGTGAAACTGAAACCTAGAGAGAATAAGCAGTTGGACTAAGGTTACACCTTTACTAATTACTTTTAGAATGAATAGCAGAACTTAGGTCTCCAGAATGTCAGAAGAATGTCACAATAACACATGATGTCTCATTTCAGCTGAAAAAAAAGGTTTCAGCCTATCCAAACATGGACCACCAAAGGTATATTCAGGGTCCAAATCTGTTTAAAGATGTCGTAACGCTTGCATTAAAATGGTCATTATGCTTATAATGTAAATATGACACTTAAATTTGATTAAAGCAGATCTCCTCAGTAGCTTATATTAAGTCTTTAGGAAATCTCTCTCATGGAAAACATTTTTATGTTGTTTGTAAACTGGACAGGAGGCTTACTGAAGTGGCAAGATGATTTAGAGGAGAAAGAAATAGACATCTTATTTTAACCCCACCCTGTTGCTAACTATTGTGAAACACTGTAAAGATGATCTGACTTTTTGATGTCTGTATTTTTCGTAGGCCTGGAAAAGCAGTTTTCCTTAGGTATTTTGGAAGAATTGTCTGGACAGCACAGAGTGTTTGGTGCTAAAGACAGTAGCTGTAGTCATTTGAGGTGGCATGGCATGTGCTTAGCATTTAACCCCCAGTGAAAATTTGAGACTTTGACGTAGGCTGTGGCCCCTTACCTACATATTTGGATTAAGTCCTGGGGTTAACTGAAGACAAAGCAGTTTTCATTTAAAATTTTACTGCCCTAAATCTTGTAAAATTAAACTTTATTTTTATACTATTGGGCCTGCATGGTGAATGCAAGCTTTTAAAACATTTTGGTAAGTTGGGCAGATTTTTGTGATGACTTTTTCTCCTTTAGTGAATTTTCAGTGTTAACTGCTCTCTCCCCCTCTCCCTCTCTGCCTCCCCCTCCTTAATTCTTAATGGGCTAGCCTTTTTGTTACAATAATGAGGATGGTTTGCTTAGAACCGTTCACTCAAATGCAGTTGTCACTTAGGCTCCAGAGGTCATGGTGTGTTGACTTGTTGAGAATTACTCATGGCCATTGTTTGGTATGTACTAAAAGAAGCTCTTGCAGCTTGTCCAGTGCTGAGTAATGAATTTAATTAAAGCCATTATTCAAGAAGCTTTACTGGGGCCCTTGTGTTTAATCCACAGATTCAAAATGATCAGTGCCAGGAGATGGACACTGCCGCTGACAAGTGGGTAAAACTCACTGACAATGGAGAATGGGGCTCTCACTCTGTAAGTCTCTCTCTATTCTTCTTTCTAACCAATCCATTCATCTCCTTCCTTTCTCAACCCTTTTTTTTTAAAGTTTAAAAAAATCAAAATTGCGTATTAATTTATACAATTTCTAGTTAGGGAAGAAATTGACCCTAAGTTTCATGGACACAGGTTCTTTCTAGGTACTTTTTCTTACCTTTCTCTTTCTCCTTAGGTTCCTTTCCCTTCTCTTTCCCATTGTACTTCAACTTTTACCTTTTCAAAGGGTCGTTAAGAAGAGAGAAGTCTTTTTACACTAATACACAAAACCTCTGGATATGTAAGTTTACAGATGTGCCTATCACATGGAGAGAAACAGTGACTCTTGGCATTGGAAGGATCCTTGAGTTCCTTTCATTCAACTTTCTCTGCAGTTTTTCCAACAAGTGATTTTCAAGCTTGTCTTGTTGGGGACTGTGCTGACTCCATTGTTGGGCAGCTCTGCATATCACAAAATTCATCCATTTTTGGAGCCTAAACCTGCTTCCTATTTATTTGCCCCCCATTGCTCAATGTTCTCCCCTGCCTAGTCTCATTGAGTCAGGTAACTACGTACTACTCCACAGGACAATGCTAACGCTTGAAGGCAAATATCAGGTATCACAATCTGTGAATCTGTTATTATTTGAGGTACTATCTCTTTGGAGTAAGACATGGATTTAAAATCTAACTCTGGCTTATTAGTAGTTGTGTTTTTTTTAGGCAATTGGCTTAATCTCTTTGAGTCTGATTTTTCGTGTGAGAAACGGGAGCAGTCTTGCAGGTTCAATGAGATGATGTATGGGAAGGGCCTAGGGTGGTGCCTGCAATGTAGATTGAGCTCTATTTCAATAAATGACCGTCCTTGCCTTTGTTGTAGCAGGTGCCTCATCCTTGAGTAATTAATATAATGTACCCTTTCAGAGTAAGTTTTTGATTTATATGTCTGGAAGTGATATTAGTAGCACTTAAGATGCATTTAATTAAGCATTCGTTCGGCTGGGCTTTGAAGGTACAAGCAACCGTTGGCAACAGATATACTCTCTTCACTTATGAAGACTTAGTACAAGGGGAAAGTACTTAACGCAGTACTTCTCTGAGGCTCTGGCAGGGTAAAGTAGTTGGCTGTATTTTAATTTTGTACAGCTTGAATTTGGCCAGCCAGAGACCACATAGAAGAATAAAGGTGCAAATGAGAAAGCAAGGAACTCTTAAAATTAGTTCACTTGACTAATGAAATGTATCAGAAAAGTGTTTGATTTATGAATAGAAAAATGTTCTGGTGGCAAAGGAAGCAAATATTAGATGTAGTATCCAGTGTTTAAGTTCTGGAGTTGTACAGTTAAATCAGGCTGTCCTATAAGAACAGTCCTATTTTTCTCCTGTTGCTGTTGCAGTGTTGTTTACGAAATAGTTTTAAAGGAAAGCAAACTCGTCTGTTGCCTTTTTGTTTTCAGAGCCCAAAGATCTACTTAGGAATAGTGGCAGCTAATAAATATATAATTGGTCTGAATGCCCTTCACTTTCTAAAATAAGTGTCTTTTAAATATAAACCAACACTTCGTGTAAATGTTTTGAAAATCATTTTACCTTTTTCAGACTTGAAGAATTTTCTTTTCCTTCATTATTACTCTATTTTTTTTTGAGTTGGCAATCTATTTTTTAGAAAATGTGAACTTCAGTAGAGCTTAGGTCTGAATTAACAGTAGACTTAAATTTATGGGTTGCAAATTAATGTATTTTTATTTTCCCTAGAGTTTCATTATTTATGTTTTTTTTTTTGAGGAAGTTTAGCTCTGAGCTAACATCTGCTGCCAATCTTCCTCTTTTTGCTGAGGAAGACTGGCTCTGAGCTAACATCCATGCCCATCTTCCTCTACTTTATGTGTGGGATACCTGCCACAGCATGGCCCGCCAAATGGCTCCATGTCCGCACCCGGGATCCGAACCAGCGAACCCCAGGTCACCGAAGCAGAACATGCGCACTTAAACGCTGTGCCACTGGGCCAAGCCCCTAGAGTTTCATTATAATGCATTGAAAAGTGTGTAAGGGATTAGCTTTTAGGTATGGTTGGAAGTAGCATGGTTTATCTGACCTAAGTGTCTTGTGTTTCTCTTTACAGGTAATGTTGAAAGCTGGCACAAACATACTATACTGGAGAACTACCGGCATCCTTATGGGTTCTAAGGCCGTCAAGCCAGTGTTGGTAAAAAATATCACAATTGAAGGTATTTCACAGTAGTCTGCTTTAATAGTCTCCTATCACATTTTTTAGTTAGTTAAAATATTATTTCCATTGTTGCTGTGGCTGGCTCAAGGGGACATGGGACAGGAATTAATATGCTAGGCATCATACAGGCCTAGAGACCCTGGTTTTGTTCCTGGCAAGTTGACTGGAGTTTTTTTTGTACCCTTAAACTGAATTATTTAATCTGAGTGAAAAAGTAAACATGATGAAAATTTTATGTATCTTTAAAGAAAAAAAAAATCTTTGTTAATAAGATTTCATTCAAGACATCTCTATTGTGCCAGGCCTCAAGCTCACCCAGGTCACTATTATATCCATAAAAGTAACAGTAAAATAAACATCTTCTCCTATGTCCTAAACCTTTTGCTTTTCTGAGCCATCTGGGCATTTTCTGGCTCAGAAGAATGGCCAATAAACCCTGGCATGGTTCATTCTCAATTAGGGCTGCTTTTTTTTTTGTATGTGAGGAAGATTTGCCCTGAGCTAACATCCACGGCCAATCTTCCTCTTTTTTTTGCTTGAGGAGAATTAGCCCTGAGCTAACAGCTGTACCTCCACAGCATAGTTGATAGTTGGAGTAGGTCCATGCCTGGGATCCAAATCCATGAACCGGGCTGCCAGAGCTGAACGCACTGACCTGGGGCAGGCCCCAATTAGGGCTACTTCAAATTAAAACAGTGATTCTCCTTTATTGAAGTTTGGCTTATATTTTACTATGTTCTGCATGCTCATTCCTGTGACACTAACTCATTGGTCATAGGGACATCTGCTGGCAAAGGCTGGAATTACAAATCAGGAGAGAAGTCAGGCCATTTCTAGGGTCTAATAGGTCTTGTCTATGACTTAATGAGCAGTAGAGAAAAAGGGAACAGGTAGCCACAAAGATCACAGCATGGGAGGCTTATAGAATTGGAGGAGTCGTTAGAGTTTGTCCCACTTCTGAGTTAGTGAAGTTGTCTTTTGACAAATCGGTTTATATATTTACTATACCTCTATCAAATTTCAACCTCTTGTTTAATTGTTTGTTCTACTTACTGTGTTTTATTCAGTATCTATCCCAGTTCCTTGCACTCAGTAAATACTTTCTTGCTGTTGAATTCGTGAGATAAAAGATAAAGGCTGAGCTTACTATTATATTTCTCTCTCACTTCTGGGTAGAAGCAAGAAGGTGCTGCTTTGCTTGTTGCTGTTGGGTCCTCCCTCCCATGCTGTGTTTTTCATTACCACACAGGGGTGGCATACACATCAGAGTGCTTTCCATGCAAACCAGGTACCTTCAGCAACAAACCAGGTTCATTCAACTGCCAGGTTTGTCCCAGAAACACCTATTCGCAGAAAGGAGCCAAAGAATGCATAAAGTGTGCAGAAGACTCCCAATTTTCAGGTAGGACTAGTCTTCACCAGTTTATACTCTTTGTTCTTTTCTTTCGAAGTGTATGTTTGTCGAATGTGAGGTCATAAGCGAGAAGTCACACATACAATGTGATGGGAACAGTGGGCCAGAAACTAAAGTGCTGAAGTGAATCAGTATAGGATGGATAAAATATGACTTCTTGTTATGCCTTTCTGCATGACTTTTCCCTTTGTAATTTGTTCTATTCCACACCTGACAGGTAACTGCTTTGGATATGTTTATACTAATCTAAAAAAAATTCATATTGTAATTTTAGATGATTCCTTGGTATAGAGATGTACTTAAAAACTTTGTTCCAAATTTACAATGTTCAGTGATAATGGAATAAAGCATCATGGAAACGTTCATTGCTCTAGGGAGAATAAAAATGCAGGCCTTTCTTTTCTTTAGGCCTAGCTAGTTCTACCTGCATTTCTCTGGTAAGGTTATTTTCAGTTGTCTGCTTTTCTTTGTATTGACTTTTGCCTTTTCTTAGAGCCACAGTGGAAATGACTCATTTCTGAAATGTGTTTTTATACTGCAGAGGAAGGCTCCAGCGAGTGTATGGCCCGCCCTCCCTGCACCACTAAAGACTATTTCCAGATCCACACTCCATGTGACAAAGACGGAAAGGTATAGGCCTTGTTCAGTCAACTCCATCCCATAGCTATCCAACCCTCTTCCCACTTTCAGCAGATTCTAATTTGTTCATGAGAGTGTTAAAGGAGCTGATTTATACCACCTGTATACAAGTAGTACAGAGAGAATTTAAGAATTTAGATTCTGAAGCCTGCCTTTGTGCCTTTGATTTTCACATCTACTGCTTATTAGTGTTGTGTGCAAGTTATTTGCTTTAAGTCTCAGTTTTTTCATCTGCAAAATGGGGATAATATCAGTACCTACTTCATAAGGCTGCATGAGAATACTCAATTTAAGAATCCTAGCACAGCACCTGGCACATAGTGAGTGCTCAATAAATTATGGCTATTTTTTTTTTTGTCCTTTTTCTTCCCAAAGCCCCCCAGTACATAGTTGTATATTCTTCGTTGTGGGTTCTTCTAGTTGTGGCATGTGGGACGCTGCCTCAGCGTGATTTGATGAGCAGTGCCATGTCCGTGCCCAGGATTTGAACCAACGAAACACTGGGCCGCCTGCAGCGGAGCGCGTGAACTTAACCACTCAGCCACGGGGCCAGCCCCAATTATGGCTATTTTTAACATTTTTTTTTCAGAAGTAGTAACATTGGGAGGGGCACAGCCTTAAAATGTGGACTCTGACTCACAGGATGGAAATATGTGGAACTTCTCTGATTATTTGTTCACTCAGTAGATTAGGTCAATAAAGCCACGCAGCCATAGGCTGATTCAGTTATGGCAGATTACTGTGTAATTGCATTTAGAAAATGCAAAGTAATTACCATATAAATGGCACTTAGCCAGAGGAAAAATACACACATGAACTCTGCAATTGACCTGCCATCCTCTTAGTTAAAAAGTTAGCCTCTACCAGCCTCTGTCAGTGGGAGAAACTGAGATTAAAGTGGCTGCGATGGAGTGTTCTTTCTGTATGCTTGTGTCTTTGAAACAATGACCTTTAACTTCTTAACCTAGTTTGGAAAATCTGTACAGATGTCAGTATTACTTTCATTTTTAAATTTTGTATCCTTAGATTCTAATCTGTAAATCTTATATGGTTATTAATCTTACCCTTAGTCCTTAATTTTTTTTTTAAAAGAATTTACCGGGACAGCCCAGTAGCACAGCCGTAAAGTTCACACGTTCCTCTTTGGAAGCCGGAGATTTGTCAGTTCGGATCCTGGGTGCGGACATACACACCACTTGTCAACCCATGCTGTGGCAGGTGTCCCACATATAGAGGAAGGTGGATATGGATGTTAGCTCAGGGCCAGTCTTCCTCAGCAAAAAGAGGAAGATTGGCAGCTGATGTTAGCTCAGGGCTAATATTCCTTGAAACAAAACAAAACACAAACAAAAAAAAGAATTTACTTTTGAATGCTTAAGTCCAAGTACCTCTTAGTATTTGCAGTGAGCAAGTACTTACTAACTCAAAATAATTTGAGGGAAGGCCAGTGTAAATTACTGGAATATTTCAATGATTAGAAGTACATCTATTATTTTTAATAAGAATAGTAATTCAAACTAATAGCTTTTAAATGACAGGAGTTTTGAGGTAAGGTCTTGAAGACCCTACCATAATGGCCAAGTAAGGACTATTTCTATTTAGAAAATACATGTAGAGAGCCGCTAAGGTGGGATGAAAGTAATTTGAAATAATGCTCTTTTAGCTAAACTTTTCTTGGCTAAACTTGCTTTGTTAATAAAGCAAATTAACTTTATTTTATGTAATAATCATTAATTCACTATTACTGAAGCTTAAATGAATGAATTCTAAAATGCAAATGGATCTTGTCTTTGCTATAATGAAAATACTCAAAAGTCATATTTTTATTATGTCAATGAGTAGTTAATTATGTCAATAAATACTGTGACAAAATGTAGCTGACCTGGGCGTAAAAGTAAGTAAGGCCATATTTTAAATGTAGAATGCACAGGCTCACACACATGCATGCACAGACACACATATATATGTGCATGTGTGTGCACCCACAGGCACATTGTGTACAAACATACACACAAATTATGTTTTTCTATTGAGTCTGGGTCAACTCTGAACATGTTCTCAGCATAGAACAAAACCATGTACTAGCACTCCATAAACTCAGTGATTCTTTAAAATGTGGTTTAAGACTTATTTCAAGATGAATGTTTCTAGCTTCAGAAGTAAACAAAAAGCAATGAGAACTTAACTAAATACCAGATATTGTGAAGAAGTGTAGATTAAACATGTGAATGTGAATTTTTTCTATTTTTGTTTGTTCCAACATTTTCATTTTTTTCTGGTGTCGTCTTTTTCAAAAGGCATTTTGTTCTTGCTTGGAATGGCCTGGTGATTTGCCAGTGGTTTGGTGATGTTTACCAGGTCTTCAATGACTGTGTTTTGGCTCTTTTTGTCCTGTAATACTCTCTTTGATCTTATTTTCCCCCGTTTGGAGAGGATCATCAAGGGAAGCAGCTATTGAAGTATACAGGCTTTGAACACTATAATTTATATGACACAAGGATGTTACAAGTTTCTATGTTCATTCTGAAGCTTAGTTATTTGATTGCTTCCTGCCTTATAGGGGTCATTTTTCAGGAAAATTTTAATTGGTAACTGGAACCATTCTGATCTTGATTAAGAGACTCTCTCTCATTAACATCATGAAAAATGTGGAATGCCTACTCATTCATTGATTCATTTAGTGAATTTTTACTGAGCACTGGTTGTATACAAAGTGCTGGGTGATGAGGGCAGAGCTTAAGGATAGGCAGAAGAAGAAATGTTTTCATAGATTGTAGATCTGTGGCTGTCAAACTTTAGTGTGCTTCAGACTTACCTGGAGATTCCTGTCCCAGATTTTCTGTTTCAGGAGATCTGGGGCAGGGCCTGAGAATTTACATTTCTAAGAAGTTCCCAGGTATTTCTGATTCTGCTGGTCCAGGATCTCAGCAATTTGAGAACCACCGGTCTAGACTTTAGAGGAAGAGAAATTCAGTCGTCAAAGAAAATGAATTATTATTTCCAATTGTGATTAGTGCTACAGCAGAGAAGTCTGAGTTTTATGGGAATCTGACCCAGTCTGGGAAGGCTTCAGAGCTGTATAAAATCTAGGCCATGGCTTGGGAGGAGAGCATTTCTGGAAGAGGGAGCAGGATGGCAAAGGCCTGAGGTGGGAGGGAACATGGTGTGTCAAAAGAACTGAAGGGATGTAAGTGTGACTGATGAGTGGGTGTGTGGGTAGGAAGCTGCATTAGATGTGACTCGTGACGTAGGCCAGTGCTAGAGAATAGGCATGGTTTCATAGTAGTGAGTTAACTTGAAATTTTTATGTATGTTTTGTTTTCAACAAGTTACTTAGAGCCCACTTTTTACATATATTGAATTATACCCATAAAGCTTCATACAAACACATGCACAGATTCACCACTTGAGATTTGAGCTGGAAAGAATGTTGACCATTGATAATGGGCAGTATTCATCAAGAGAAGGCATCTTTTAAGATATTTGATAGAGCTTCTCATGATCTCCCTATGGATAAGGCAGAGAATTGTGGAGTAAATAATAGGGTTAAGTGGATAGATGGCTAATTTTAGAACTATATGTAAATGTTTGAATAAATGGATATCAACTAGTGAGTATAGTTGATATTAATTAGTGTAGTTTGTATCAGGCATTCATCATAGGAATATAAATTTAACAAAGTATTTATACATATTCTAACTCATACCAAGAAGAATATGAGTTCAGATGACTTATTTTCAACATTTTATTTAAAAGTCCTTAACTTGCATGAAGACATTAGGAATAAGTAAATCAATAAAACTGGCAAGAATGACAGAATTAAGATTCAGAAACACCTCAGTGTGCTTGAACAATGAGCTTAAATTAATAAAATCAAAATTTATTTGTGCTAAAGGAAGTCTCAGATACAAAAGTATTTAGAAAAGAGAAAACATTAACTTGCCAAAAATATTTCCAAGAGAATCCAAGTTTTGGAAGACCTGGCTCAATAAATAAAAAATGTGGCAGATACTTAAAGGGAAAAAAACCTCCAAAGAATACAAAGGATTCATGATTTTCAGTTAAGCTGTTCATGTTTGAAAAACGAAATCTCTCACTTGTTGATCATATCGACAAGAGTTGTCTCATATCTGCTTCCAAAAGTCAGGGAGATAATGTTGTTTTGTTAGGGAGTCAGCAATTTACAGAAAAGGCTTAAGTTTTTATTTAATTTGGGTACTAAAATTAGACAGAGTAACTTTTTTTTGGTCTGTTTTGTCAAGGTGAAAAGTGGTGCTTTTTCCCTTGATTGTGGGATGCGATGTACATGTTTCCTTTGGTGGCAGAGCAAGGTGACAGTTTTGCTTCCACACTTGGGGATAGTTGTAAAGTTCTGTTAATGAATTTAAAAAACACTTTTAAGAATTGGTGTGGTGGGAGGTGGGACAGTAGTCTTTTGAGTCATGTGACTAGGAAGTCAAGATAGAGCAAACAGTTTTAGCAAGACTTTCTCTTGCTCTTCTCACTGATATTCTTGACTCATGTGCTTTTCTTCTCAGGCAGGCTCTTTTGTTTGGTACCAGATGCCCAGCGGTGTCTCCCCCCAAGCCACTGTCATCCTCACAACTTTTGATGGCAGGAGCGCTGACCAGAGTTTCAGAAAAGACTCTAACCGGCCCTGCTTGAATTGTGAGCCCATCTCAGACCAACCATTCTGTCCAGAACTGTGGGATACTCTAGTTGCACAGCTTAGTTCACCTGCTAATCCCTGTGCTGGGGACACCAGACCATATCATTCCCACTTCCTTTCAGTGTCACACCAGTCAGTTCTTAAAGAGAAAAAAATGGTGTCTGTTACCACAATAAAAATAGAGTGATTCTGTACGGGTTCGCAGAATGAATACACTCTTAAATAACATAAATAGATCTGGCAAGATTGTCTTGATGTACTGGGAATTCCCACAGAATTTTGTACATACCTCTTTTGATTCTTACTTGGTGATCATAGAAAGCTTGCTAAAGTTTTGGTATTAGATCACGGTTTTGCAAATACCTGTTTGATGACTGTTTTCTTCACCAGACTCTCAGCTTTGTGTATACAGAAACTTGTTCTTAACCATGTTAAAAAAAAATCTCTAAGCCTAGTAGAGTACCTGGCACACAGAAGGTGATGAAACATCTTTTGAATGAATTAATGAATAGGAGAATTAGTAAGTGAATGAATGATTAGTACATTTAGAGTGTTATGTTGTGTCCTTGGCAGAAGGCTTGAGAAAATTTTGACAATATTGGCAGAATTTAAAGAAGAGAGGCCAGGATATTAAAATATTTCATATGAAGTATGGATGAGGGAGCTGGGAATATTGGAGAAAAGGTACCATGGGATGGAGAAATCATGATTATCTTTCTTATGTTTCCTACTTGTCCCAAAGAGTTTTGATCTCTTTCCTTTGAAAACCCGTGAGATTTCATGTTTTTCTTGGAAATGATGATGATGGTAATGACAATAATTATAGTAATGGTAGTCATAGTATGAATAGCAGGAGCCGCTATTATTTGCATATTTGTGCGCACACCCAGTGTGTATGTATTCAAACGTTGTCTCTAATTCTTTTTTTTCAAAGCTGTGCAATTTAGATAGTTTGCAGTTAGGAACCTGAGGCGTAATGAGATTAAGTAATTTCCCTAAGGTTATAGCTGAGAAGTCTTAAGGCTGGAATTCTAACCCAAATCTGTCTGTTTCTAAATCCAATGCTTTTGTATCCTCTGTGTATTTTCTTTTCTATATTATAGTGAACCTGTTTTATCACTATTAGACTACAACCTCCTTCAGAGCAAACAGTTTGTGTTAATATTTAAATTTCCCACAGTGCTTTCTTCTACACATAGTAGCTACTTAGTAAGATTTCCTAAATAGTAAATTTAAGCATTTTAAGGGAAGTCTTAGAAAAGAAGAAATAGATTTTTCTTTGTTATTCCATAAGGCAAAATTTGGACTATCAGGTGCATTTACAGAAGGTAAATTCCAGTGGTATGTAATGATGCTTTAACAAGCAGTGCCGCCCAACTCTGGAACAGCATGTTTTGTCAAATAGGACATTTCCTGCCCAGGCTAGAAGAGTGCCAAGAGGGAAGAATGTTTCAGAGGGAGCCTTCTTGAGAGGAGACATTTGATCAGGCAGTGCTTTCATCTCTGAGTCTAGCAAAGTGATGGATCATAGGAGGTTTGCTAGTGTTTTGGTATCAGATTATCTAGTACTTTCTTTACCCTTTAATGAACTTCAGTATTATAAATTATTCCAAATCTTCACTGTCTGTAACACAGTACTTCTAAGTTATATGGCAGGAGTAAGATATAGGGAATATTAAAAAATAGGGTATAAAGGGATATGGGTTTTAGATCTGCCTATCTTCCTATAGAATTTAAGCAAATCAAATATACTTGGAGCCCATGTTTCTTAATTAAGATGATGGGAAAACAACATGGCATTTCTCAGCCACTATGGATTTCTGAATTTGTTTAAAATGAAAATTTCACACGTCTTCTTTAAAATATATTTTTTAAAAAAACAGCTTTATTGAGACAAAAATTCTTATACCATACAATGCATCCATTTAAAGTGCCAACTTAACGTTTTTAGTATTTTCACCCCAAACTAATTTTAGAACATTTTCTTTCCTAAACCCTTGGCTGGAACCTCCAGTATAATGTTAAATCCTCCTGTGTCTTCCACGTAAAGGAAGAGGACCCAGGCTTTTAAGCATTTAGAAAGGGGACGAAGGGATAACCACAATGGAAAAGAGAAGACAGCAGAGGCTTTGCGGAAAGGAATCCAAGTGAATGCTGATATGTAGATGGGTGGGCTGAGGACGTGCTTGGAGCAGATGTGGATGTTGAGCGTGACTTTGAGGGAGACGTCAGAAACAAGTTGGCAGAATGGTGTGGGTAGTTCCAAGAGAGACAAATGATGCGTGCCCAGTGGCTTGCAACTGGAAAGGGTCAAGGTTTGGGAGAGGCAGGGAGGCAAGCAATAGCCTGCCTGGCTGGGACATCTGAGCTGGAACGTCATGCAGCACAAGGCAGTGAGGTTGAAGTGGCAGTTGGTAGACCCTTTCAAAGCACGTGCAGTGTAGGTCTGATGAGTCCAACCAGTCTACAAAGCTTTGGTGCATTTGTGCAGGGACATTTGAAGGAAGAAAGCAGGCAACCATGGACAAATCCAATTTCAAAATTTGTCTAAATTTTAGTTCTCCAGTCTTGAATTTTGTTTTGATATGAGAACCAGCTTCCAACTGATACCTCCATGTATTTCTTGAAAGTGTATTTTATTCATGCTTAATATAAATATATATGGAGACTATGAATTTTCTGTAATCTTAATGGCAGTCTGGTAAATTTTGCTCTATTAGGGTTTTGGTTTCATAAAACATTTCCTAATTTTATCTCAACTTGCCAAAGAATAAATTGATTGATGGCTTTTCACCTGCTCTATGAGCCATCTGGTGCTAAGTATCATTAATATTAATTATTATCTTTCCCCAGTCAGCCAGACTTGAAAGCATCTGTCCCCATTAGAAAGAGAGACACAGAATCAGTCTGCCATGTGAAGCAAGAGGCTTTTAAACAAAACTTTTACCACAGAGCATTTGAAATCTGATTTCTAAATGTTTGAAGATGCTGCACATTTTCTGATTTTTAAACATTTACTGTGCTTGGATTGAAAATCATGTGGTTGTTGACTTGTGAAAAATATATTTGCATATTTTATTATTTTTACCTTTACAAACTGATTCTCCTTGACTAGTGCTACTTTACTGTTTACTAGTTGTGTGTGACTTTGGGACAAGTTGTTTAGCAGCTCTAATCCAGAGCTTCCTCGTTTATAAACTTGAGGATAACAGTACTGACCTCCCAAAGTGATGGAGAAGATTCCACGGTGCCCCCAGGGTCAGTCCTCAGTGCTCAGCCTCAGCACCGCACCCACTCCCATGTGGGAACCAACTATTCCCAGCAATGCACTAGTTCACACATAACTTGATGCAATTTTAACTAACGTGAAAATAAATCAGCAAGTTTGTAAATTGACTAGGACTGGAAATTTGTTTTCTGTACTTGTTAAGCCAGAATTTTAAAAAGTGAATCCCCCAACTATAATGATGTTTCATTTGCTTAGATTCCCTGACTTTTATATTGCCTTTCTCAGACGAGTTGAGAGCCCCTTATGGATATAGAATCTAATTTATTTTTTCAGCTGTCTAGAAGCTCCAGCAGGAACAGCCATCATTTTACAGATGTTAGGAGAAGCAGATGGGTGAAGTGGCTGTTTAAACTCTATCATGACGTAGGCCATAAAATAAATGAAGAGAAAGTTGTAAAAAGAAAAAACGTTATTTATAGTTCTGTTGAAACATCTACCTTTTAGATCATTTTCTTAAGCATCCTTCTTCAGATAAGGTAATTTACTCTTCCCTATGAGAATACTTGAGAATAAAATTGAGTGGCCTAAAGGGCATACTCTTTATGATTTACTATTAATTGGAAATAGCATTAGAGAATTGCCTTTAATTTTGGTTTTCTGGCTTCAGTATTAGACTTATTATTGTGGAAGTTGTTTCGAAGGAGAAAGAATACTTTTAGCAGATTATATGTCTAATGAAGGAAACTTTTTGTCTCTTTTTAAAAACTATATTAAGTTATGAAAGAATTGATTTATTTTTCTCTTTGCATTTAGAATACATTTTAATTTTTTCACTGAGCATATAAATTTTGTTTTTAAATGGCTAACCCATTTAGTGTTTCTGGTTTTAAAATGAGAATAATTTCATAATCATAATTTCTGAGTTTGGCTGAATTATAGCTATTTTCTTATATTTTGTTTTGTGTTACAGTGTATGCATGTGTGAGAGAGAATGAAAGGATAAAGTTTAAAAGACTTCTCTTCTTGAAGGTAGAGGCTGTCTTAATCATGACGTTAGGAACACATGCAACAGGGCCTAGAATTAGTAATATTTTAGCTACAGCTCTCCTGGTCTAACCTCAGGTTATTGGAAAAGACTTTAGAACAACTACCATATGTATGTATGTAATGATAGGGTTGAAAATGTATGTAATAATAGGATTGAAATGTGAAAGTAGATATATTCCTTAAAAAAAATAAACCTTTTTTTCTGTGATCAAAGCATGGTGATATGTGCTGTGGGTGAGAGAAAGGAAGAGAGTAGTGAGGCCTCAAAAGGAAAAAAGTCTCTGCATAGAAACTTACACGTTGGTTATGGGATAAAGTGAATGGGTGGCTAGAAGAGTAATGGCTGTAATCGTGTTATTTGTATTTTAAAGAGGAATTTCATGATGAAGAACATGCTGTGTATGAGGTAAAGCTGCCTGTTGCTTAGGGTAAAAACATTTGGAAGTAACCGTCATTTCCCTACCAAAGTTTTTTTTTCTTTTTTTCTCATTTTGTTACTAAGGTTTTCGATTCTCTTCAGCTGGCCCTTTTCTTCTGTCACTATTTAGACTTTTCCTAGGCTGTCAGTTTAACATTTTTGTTGTTGAAAGTTTAAAGCAAATAGAGCATCTTATATGACTTGTGAGCGTTTTTTTTTTTTTTTTTTTGGCAGACCCAGGTGATGTATAAGTGGATAGAGCCCAAAATCTGCCGGGAGGATCTCACAGATGCTATTAGGTTGCCCCCTTCTGGAGAGAAGAAGGATTGTCCACCTTGCAACCCTGGATTTTATAACAATGGATCATCTTCTTGTCATCCCTGCCCTCCTGGAATGTTTTCAGATGGAACAAAAGGTATGATATCAAGTGGCCCAAGAATTGGACCTTTAGCAAAGTAATCTTGTTGTACTACTGTGACCTTGTTCTAAATTGTTTTTATGGAAGAATTCTTTAAAACATATTTTCTTAGAGGCTGAAGAAGACTTGAGAAATATGATAGTGGAATTGTAAGACTGCAGTGGCTTATTTATCATATCATGAAGATAGCTTTTTATTGGCATTTTATGTAGCATCCTCTTAATGGGATGCATTTTTGCATTTGGATATTAAGAAAATTCTACCATATTAAGCACCCCTTTTCCAGTGTGTGTATGCACATGTTGATGCAAGCATAAACTGTAACTTCTGTTTCAACCTTGGAATAATAAATCTTATTTTGTGCTATAATAATAGTGAAAATCACTCACTTTGATCATGTAGCAATTAAAATAATCCCAAAGTAGAATGTTTCAAAGTGTATATTTAGGAAAATTTTAGTATTTACCAAATAATATTGAAAGTGGTTACAAAATTTGTTTTAATTTTAGTAGACAAAGATTACAATGCACTTTAGTTGCAGATATCTTGCTGTATACTTAATATCCAGAGTCCGAGAGAGAGAGAGCGAGCAAACATGAAAAAGATTTGAATGTCAAATTGACTTGGGTTTAAATCCACATCCTGCAGACTGCCAATAGTGCGATTTATCCAAGCAACTTTACCTTTTGAACTTCAATTTTCTCATCTGTAAAATTGTGGGCAGTAATATCTAGCTCATTATTATTGAGCAGGTTATGTAAAAGTACTGTCTCCTGCAGTACTTTGGTACCAGGAAGTGTTTGCTCAATGAACGTTTCTCTCCCTCCTGCTTCTCTTACTGATGTGATAATGTGAAGTGTCCTGGGTGCATTAAAAAATGGCTGAAAAAGACCCTTTCATTTCAGTGTTGCAGTCATTAGTTTAAATTAGGTTTATTTACAAACTGAACTCTTTCCAAACCCCTCAACTTCCAGCATAATTTTTCAACATAACCAATATTTTAATTTCAAGTAATCAGTCTGTAATTAAATAGTATAATATTCTGTTAAGTTTAATAACCACTAGGAAGGGTGAAATATTTCCTTATTTGTGAGGTGGAGGGAAGTGATTCTAAGATCACACGTAATAGAACTTGTTTCAAAATTACCTTCTTGTGGAGGGTAATTCAGTATTGGCAGTTTCTCCCAGAAATGAAGGGAAAACAATTATTTTAAAAGATTTTATATTTATGCTTTTCTTTATTGATATTAGTCAAGTGTATATGTGTATAGTACATCTAGAATTATTTTTCTTCTCAGATTGCTTTTGAAAAAGTTATTAATTCTTAGTGGAATTGGTGGTCCCGTATCTTTCCTTCCCACTTCCCTCTCTGCCCATTAAAGTTTGGTAGTGCTTGGAACAGAGAAAGAGGGAGTTGTCTAGATACAGTTCAACTGCAATTGTGCGCCTGCTTGTCTCCTGTAGAATGTAGACAGTGTCCAGCAGGAACGGAGCCTGCACTTGGGTTTGAATATAAATGGTGGAATGTCCTTCCTGGCAACATGAAAACGTCCTGCTTCAATGTCGGAAACTCAAAGTGTGACGGAATGAACGGTGAGTTCAGAATCGGCCCACGAGATGCATTTTGGCAGCAGAGACTCTCGGACTCAGCTCTTTAAAAACATACTAAACATGGGTATGGAGGACTTCAATCTTGTCATTAGGCTACTTGCCTGTCTTCCAGCCCTCACTTGAAAATAGTAAATGTGGTGTCACAGCCAGATGAATTTCCTATAAGATACAATATAACTATTTTGCATGTTTTTGAAGTCAGTTTTGAAGTAGATATTGAGGGTCACCATTTATGGATATAAATTCTGGGATAGATTCCAAGGGAGGTAAGGAAATACATGTGGTTTGCCATTTTGAAGAGTAGTGTGATAGCATTTCTGCTGGATTAGTTTGGCTCAGCGCTGAGCTGTGGTGAGAAGTTAAATCATCTCTGACTCCCCTTGCCTGTGAAATCTGTGAGTGTGTTTACAAATTATATGTGAACCCCACTTACTGAAAACTTGAAAATGTGGCAGGGATCTATAGGATGGTTGCTGAATTTTTTTGTTCTAATATTTTAAGTGTTTAGAGAACCTAGCACTTAGTTGTTCTGCAATATTTGTTGTTTGAATGAATGACAATATCTATGTATTTCTAAACTTGACACTGGGAGTAGGTGTTATAAATATTAGGGTTTTACACCAAAATGCATCCTTTATTTTTATCAACTTTTTAGCGATTTTTATCAGCTCACTTGTTCTCCATATTATATTTGATTATTGTGAAAAAAACCCGATGCTTTTTAATTTCATCTGTTTTAAACCAGTACCTATCCAAAGTAAACAGATTTTGGATGTAGGAAGTGAGGTGTACACATGAACACAGAGATTGACAAATAGCAGGTCCTTGAATAATGTTAATTAGACAGATGAGTGAAAGAGGGGAAGACAAGCCTTAATATATATAAAACATCATGAAATATTCCTCTTTATTGACCAATAATCTCACTTCTAGGAAATTATCTTAAGGGAGAAGAAGAAAAAATAAATAGTTTTTACCTGACCATGAGAGTTTATGTTCCTAAAAGATCCAGTGATTGAATTCTAAGTTGAGGAAGTTAAGACCTATGGGAAAAATAAGACTGGGAAGGCCAGGGTGTTGAATGACTCTATGAAAGCATCAATACATTTGTGTGTGTGTGTGTGTGTGGGGGGGGGGTGTATTCACTGTCTAGGAAAGATTATCTGGAACTTTTATTTGATCTTTTAGGGAACTTACTCTTCATCTACCTCTCATGACAATATTTGATTTATCCACATGCTTACTCCTTTACTTAGAGGCTATAATATAAGTTTTTACTATTTAAAAAAGTTGCTGTTTATTCATGAAGATGTTCATTGAGCATTATCTATAATAACAAAAGTTGAAATAGTCTGAATATCCAGCAATAGAATGTTTATGAAAGTTATGCTATAGTGACCAGATGAAATGTTATGCAAGCATTAAAAATGGCAGCCATATGGAAAACAGTTTGCCACTGTTTCAAGAATTTTGAATGTTCCCGTTCTCCAACCCATAATTCCACTTCTGGGAATGTATACCAAGGAAATGTTGCGATGTGAAGAAAAAAATCATGCACAAATATGTAAATTTTAGTGTTGTTTATAAGAGTAAAAGATAGGAAAAAACGGGCCAGCCCAGTGGCACAGCAGTTAAGTTTGCATGTTTTGCTTTGGTGGCCCGGAGTTCGCTGGTTTGCATCCCGGTGTAGGTCTGTGCACAAGTGCTTGGCAAGCCATGCTGTGGCAGGCGTCCCATGTATAAAGTACAGGAAGATGGGCAGGGATGTTAGCTCAGGGCCAGTCTTCCTCAGCAAAAAGAGGATTGGCAGCAGATGTTAGCTCAGGGCTGATGCTCCTCAAAAAGAAAAAGGGGGAAAAAAAAGGAAAAAACAAACTAAATATTGAAGGAGATATGATTAAATAAAATTATTATAAAAATACAACATATTGTTAAATCATTAAAATTAGATGGAGAAATGATTTTTAATGGAGAAATATTTTTGAAATAATGATAACTGGAAAAATCAGAAGACAATGCTAAATGAAAAAATCAGAAAATAAAGTAGATTATGCAGTAAAATCTAAGGTATATTGAAAAAAGTGTGCACTGGAAGAAGATTGAAATTGGGAGCGGTAGGTTCCTGGAAAGTATGAATTACTTCATCTTTTTCATTTAGTTTACTATATTTAAAAATATTCTTCATGGACACACACTTTCAAAATCAGAATAACAGCAGAAAATATTGGTTTAAAAGTATGTTTATTTGACCCAATATTTTTTTTTACTGGGATTCTCTTCTAGAAAAATACAGAAAAGATTAACCAAAAATATCTTCATTATATTATCATTTATGCTAGCTAAAAGGTAAAAACAATCCAAATTGTTAAAATGGATGTGTGGTCAACAGGAGGTACGTCCTATAGAGTGAGTGATTTAGTGAATTTTTGAAATGTATCATAACTATCTACACGATAAACTATGAATTCAGTCATTAACGTATTATTGAAGTATTTATACATAAAAATGCTTATGCAATGATGTTAATTTATAAAACCATGATACAAAATTTATCAATAAAATCTCAATGATGTAAAAACATGTGTACATCAAAAGATAGTGGGAAAAAACACCTCAAAATGTTAACAGTGGTTTTTTTCTGGGTGATGAGATGATAAGTAATTTTACTTTTCTTCTTTAAATTTTTCTGTAGCTTTCAAAATTTCATAGTAAATATAAATATGATTTCTAAAAACAAGTACATGATGGTGTGCATGGGATGTGGCATTTCAGCCTGTGGTCCATTGATTGTTTCTGTGCAGAGGACAGACCTCCCACCGCCTTCTGTGCGCAGCTCCATCACCCTGGACTGCTGGCACTTGTTAGCATGGGTCTCTCTCGTGGTCTACTAACTCCTCAATTGAGCTTTGTTTTTTTTTAACCTTATTTAAAGAAGATGGGCCCAGTCTTGTCTTTCTATCCCTAGTACATATCATGGTTCTTGGCACTCAGTAAATGCCAGTTGGGTGAATAAATATGTGAATGAATACAGAACAGGAGTTAAATTAGGGAACAATAACATATCAAACTATAAGAAAGAACTCCAGACCCCAAATCTTATTCATTAAATAATTGAAGTTTCTGTTTCCCATTGGTTACCTGAAGACTAGGATTTTCCAACTCAATATATTAGAATAGATAAAGACCATCTGTTTTAGTTAAAATAATTATGCCTCATTGAGAAAACTGCTGTTAGTTTTCCCATTAAATAGCTTTTATGCAAATATGTATTATTTGATTCTTCCTGGGAAATTGTATAGAACGTCCTTGTTGGTATCTGGGAGTCTACCTCTGTGTGCGATTTGCAATTGCAGTTTAAAAATAGGGAAGTTTTGTGGAAGTATTTCTAACTTTGAACATAATGGTCCTTTTTTTTCTTTTTTTTTTTAAAGATTGGCACCTGGGCTAACAACTGTTGCCAATCTTCTATTTTTTTTCCTGCTTTCGCACCCCAAATCCCCCCCAGTACATAGTTGTATATTTTAGTTGTGGGTCCTTCTAGTTGTGGCATGTGGGACACTGCATCAGCATGGCCTGATGAGCGGTACCATGTCTACGCCCAGGATCTGAACTGGTGAAACCCCGGGCCACTGAAATGGAGTGCAGGAACTTAACCCCTCGGCCACGGGGCCAGCCCCTAATGGTCCTTTCTTTACTTTTTTTTCCTTACCTAATTTAAAAAGATTGTTGGCAATTATTAATGGAATTTTTACCAATAAAGATGACTTTTTACCATTTCCAGGTTGGGAGGTGGCCGGAGACCATATCCAGAGTGGAGCTGGAGGTTCTGACAATGATTACCTCATCTTAAACTTGCATATCCCGGGATTTAAGTAAGGAAATCCAATTCTGATTCCCTTCTATAAGAATCATCATGCCTGTTTCCCTATAGAAATAAATGAAGTAGGACTGCTTTTCTGAAATATATGAATATTGTGATGTACTTAGCAAAGGACAAGCTGTTGTTGCATAATGAGTTACACTTAAGAATATCTATAGAATCAGTGATTGAGAAACTGTAGTTATTAATTGTTACTTAAATGAAGCTAAAAGTTTTTAACAATATTCTAATCCAAATGTTACAATAACCCTGATGCTTGGATGCTTAATAAAGAGGTCTTAGTACAAGTTGTTTGCAGGAATATCTTTTGGTTTATATATTTATTTTTCTCCCAGTTTTATCTGTGAAGTAGTATGTTACAAATTGTTTAATCCTGTTTTGCTTTAGTTCCTTATGTTGAAATTTCCCAGAAGGAGTCTTCCTCTTGCTTTAGGATGGTTGGTACTGTTTATGTCAGGAGATTCAAGCATATTACCATGGTTGTGTAGACGCTATATTAGACCTAAGGCCACAGCCATGTAGAGAGTGAGCGAGGGGAGAGTTGTGTTTGGGGGGAGCAGTAGATTAGGGGAAGAGAAGAGCATGGCTCTCAGCTTAATGGAAAAAGTAACAAGTCTGTTCCAGATTGTATTTAGAACATACTATAAATATTGCAATTTTAATCTGTCAACTAGACCACCAACATCTATGACTGGAGCCATGGGGTCTGAACTGGGAAGAATAACATTTGTCTTTGAGACCCTCTGTTCAGCTGACTGTGTTTTGTACTTCATGGTGGTAAGTGAAAGAGTGGCTTTCAAAGGCTTAGCATTCTCCTTCAAGTGTGAATTTATTCATGCAATTTGGGATAAGAATCCAATTTTTCTTCCTATTATTAAGGCCTTCCAAAAACATTTAAAAATGTTGGAAGAAGTCACTAAGAATTGTGCAATGAAGCCCACAAAGAAGGCATTAATTCCGAGTGGGGAGGACTGCGTGTGGGGACCTGGGTGACTGACAGAAGCCAGGGAATATTGATCTGTTAGAAAATTCCTTCAGAACAATATGCCACCAGCAGAATGAAAATTCTCCCCTAATAACCATTCAGCAATTCAAACTATCAGGAAGGAAAAACATGTCTTAGTATGAAAATATGTATTAATAAGTGAGGGCAGGAAGATAATGGAGGTGTAGAACACTGGGAAGAAAGAAAACTTCCTTGTTAAACTTAATAAATGCAGACAGAACTTTACTATGTTCATGTCATAATTTTGCCAATTTCTTTCTTGCACATTTTTTTATTTGTCCTATAAATGTCAACTCTTAGCTTGAGAAGCATAGCAATACTGAATTTACTAAGACTTCATGTGGGTATTAGAAGATTGTTGGATAAGAATTTAGCATTCTGCTTAAGTAGTGACTTCATAGACATGATTCGTTTTTTCCCAACGATCCTTTAGTAGCTAGTTAATAGTCCATAAACAGTTTCCTCCATGATATACAAGATATATGGAGATTTAAATATTTATTCGTGATTACTAATAGCTTAAATGAAGGCAGATTATTTTGTTGTGGTGAAAAATGGACTTTGTGGTAGTAAAATAAGATCATGAATAATCATCAATACATCCATGTATTACACCACAAATAAACAATGTCTTCAGTTCTCCCAGCTCTGCCTCCTTATTTCTTTAATCTGTTAATTCTTCTTCACATTCAGTGCCATTGCTGAAGTTCAGACTCATTATCTCTCAACAGTAGTCTCCTATCTGTTCTTCTTATCTCCATTCTTTCATTCATACTACTGTCCAAATTATCTTTGTAAACAGAAAAACAATGGTAGAGGCATCCACAAAAAAATCTACCCCCTTACCCTCAGTGGCTGCTTATTGCCTACGGCAGTGGTTCTTAAAGTGTGGTCCTTGGACCAGCATCATCAACATCATCTGAGAACTTTCTAAAGATGAAAATTTCTGAGCCCCATTCTAGTCTTAATGAGACTCTGGAGATGGGGCCCAGCAATCTGTATTTTAGCACGCCTGGATGGTGGTTCTGATACACACTGAAGTTTGAGACCCAATCGCCCGTGAATACACTTAAAATTCCTTAGCATGGGATCTGTATGGCTTTTTGTACTCTCTGCCCAGACTTTGCAAACCTACTTACTACTTACCACTCTTTAGACACCCTGAATTTGTTAGTGAAACGTCCTGTACTTTTTCGTGTCTCATGCCTTGACACTCTAAGCTAAAATGACATTCTTCCTTTTGCTCTTTTGTCTGGTGAACTCCATTCATACTTCAAGGGCAGCTCAAACTTCACCTTTTCTGGGAAGCTTTTTCTTATTTCTTTCAGTAAAGTTAACCGCTCTCTCCAGGGTGCTCCTAAAACCCTTGAGAAAAACTCTATTTTAATTATGTGAATGTATTTATGTTTTTGTCTTTCTCACTTGACCAAGCATTCCTGAGGGTAGGGATCACAGATATTTGTTTTGGTAAATCACTCTTAGAGTTTTTAGCTTATAGCAGAATCTATTAGTTTTATTTCCTCTGTGTGTGATTTGGTCTCCTCATAGGATTTTTTTGAGATATCAGTTAAGTAGCATATAAAAATACCTTCAAAATCATGTAGTATTTTACAAATGTAAGGTGGTGTTACTTGCAGTAATGCAATAAAGTCCATTTATTATTGGAATAAACATCCAGAAAGATGGCGTTTAACAAAGCACTAACTGTATATTATGAGCTCCTTTTAGAAAGTGACACATATGATGATTTGGTTGTTTGATAATATGGGGGATTCTGTAATGTATGACAAGGACATGCTGTTATTCCTATCTGTGGCATGAACTTAAGACACATCTTATAGCATATTTGATCACTTTATAATGTTTGACTCCTATGTCATAGGAGAAACATATCTTGAGCTCTTGCCACCATCTTGTTAACTTGTTATCAACCAGATAACTAACAGAAACCCATCCAAATTCCTCAGTCCTCTATATGGTTTCTGCAGGGAAGACTAATTAGAAAATTCAGGTTTAACCTTGGTTTTCATTTCAAATAACTTATATGTGTATTGTATTATTTGGTTGACATTATGTTTGGTATCTAACCATGTTAATGACAGCATATTGGTTAGAATGTCAGACATTTGTATAATAGTCTAAATAGTGAATTTAGCTAAAGATAGCAGAAATAAAATACATAAGTTAATCCTTTTGGAATTCAAGTGTAAGCAAAAGATGTTTCATGAA
The DNA here is from genome assembly GCF_041296235.1 of Equus asinus. Lineage (NCBI taxonomy): Eukaryota > Metazoa > Chordata > Mammalia > Perissodactyla > Equidae > Equus > Equus asinus. The sequence continues at coordinate 130,979,105 of NC_091790.1, read as the reverse complement.
CAAATAACATTCTTGTTAATCTGTACTTGGGGAAGCCTGGAAGTTGCAAGTGTAATTCAGGGGGAGCTTAGAATTCCTGTGCAAGAGCTACTTATCAGAATCTTTCAAGGAAAGATGCAAATAGAAAGCCTTGCTATTCTATGAGGATCCTAGAAATTTACTGTGAGAAGTTTGAGAAATTGTTTCCCCTTCTAAGTATATTTGCTAAGCTAGAGTAACACACACACTCTACTCCCCCTAAAAACTCCCTTAAACATTTGAGACCTCTTTCAGGTTATATTGACAATGTGATTGATATATTGTAATTACTAAGCTAGTGAGTGCTTGTGTAGACTTGAAGGGAAGTTTTGAGAGCTTTAGGATTACATGGTCTATACATAAATATTCACAAATCCTATAGGGTTTACTGTAAATACAAACACGTATTTGTAATGTATGTTAACACTGAGTTTCTGATTTTTGGTATGTATTTCTTCTATGTTTTAGGATATTAATAGAAAAAGTACTAACGTGGTGGAATCATGGGGTGGCACCAAAGAAAAACAAGCTTACACCCATGTCATCTTCAAGAATGCAACATTTACATTTACGTGGGCATTCCAGAGAACTAATCAGGGTCAAGATGTAAGTTCCAAGCACTTTTCTTTTTTTTTTTTTTTAAAGATTTTATTTTTTCCTTTTTCTTCCCAAAGCCCCCCGGTACATAGTTGTGTATTCTTCGTTGTGGGTTCTTCTAGTTGTGGCATGTGGGACGCTGCCGCAGCATGGTCTGATGTGCGGTGCCATGTCCGCGCCCAGGATTCCAACCAACGAAACACTGGGCCGCCTGCAGCGGAGCGCGCGAACTTAACCACTCGGCCACGGGGTCAGCCCCTTCTTTTTTTTTTTTTTTTTAAATGTAAAAATGATGTTAAACATAAAAATGAATCCCCAGTGGGGATTCATACAAAGTTATCACTCAAATCTACTGGAGGAAAAGACTTAGCTTTTTATTGATGTGGAATCAGTCATTTGGTTATGGAGTGGATGAGTCTAAAAATGGTATTTTTTTTGTTTGTTTTTTGACAGCAAGAAGGTATGAAATGGAATAAAACAATGTATCTGAATTGTTCTACACTTTGAACAAATGTAGTTGCTGAAAGCTTAAGAGAAAGAAAATCTAATTTTGTATTTACTGTATTTAAAGACTTACTTTTAAAGCTTTCTGAGACTTTGAGAAGGCTAGTGAGTTTCTTTCTCTTTGTCTGAATGATCTGACATTTGTCCAGATCATTACAGTAATGTCTCCTTTTGCAGACAGGATGTTGTGTATGTACACATGCACATGATTGGGTTAACATACAGAATTATTTACTCTCTCTTACTTTCCTTGCTAGACTAGACCTTATTCCTCCCTTAAGTAAATTCCATTGTATGTTTCAATAGTAGCAGGACTGTTATTTTTGTGGATCTCCATAGACGTGACCTTCCCAAGGTGAAAACAAGGTAAACCACTTGTTCAGAAGCTGCTTTTAAAGCTTTGGTGGCAAATGTAGAGGATTTTCTCTTTCCTGTTCAGGCTTTTACTGGGGAGCCCACTCCCCAGATTTTTCTTGATTCCAATTGTTTTTTATGAGTGTTGAGATTACCATCATGTGGGGCATGAACATGCTGTGGAATCCTACCTCTTTTGTCTCTTCCCTAGACGAAAAGCATTAGGTAGTCCAGGGTGATGCTGCTCTGTACTGATACAGTGATGCCTTCTGCTTGATGAAAACTAGACTTTAGTTGACTCAGTGTCATAAGAAGGAAAAGTATAGGAAGACCCTGGTTTTTGCTCTCTGTTTTGCATCCTTTCAGTAGAAATCAGAGTACACTGGTTAGGGAAAGTACTAAAGAGGGAGAGGAATGCCCAAAGGAGTGGTGTGATTTCATCAATATTACACAGTGTATAGGTGAGGACAAGAGCTCTAAGAGTAGAACTCCAAGACTTTCTGATCACTAGTCCAAGGCTTTTCCATGCTGCAAACAGCCTATTGTATCATTGCATTTAGGCTCATATCTCAGTAAACAATGATGATAGATAAAGTTGCTCCTCTATTAAACCATACCTGTTTTTCCAGATGTAAAGTTTATAAATATGCCTGAGTTGTACCAATTCTGACATATCTCATGGTGATTGTGGCAAAACACCTGGAACTCAATTACTGTGGAAACTAGCTTCTAGTGTTAAGATTTAAGATTTTTTGAGAAAAAAAGAACCAAAAAGGAATAATATTAATCCATTGTCAGTTATAAACTGTTAGCCTGGAATGCTCTGCTTAGTTATTTTGGTGATATCAATATGAAACAATCTGGTTGTACAACTAAGTCCCAAGGCAGAAGTCATTACTTTCTGCTTTCTTTTTAGAATAGACGGTTCATCAATGACATGGTGAAGATTTATTCTATCACTGCCACTAATGCAGTTGATGGGGTGGCGTCCTCATGCCGTGCCTGTGCCCTCGGTTCTGAACAGTCGGGCTCATCGTGTGTCCCCTGCCCCCCAGGCCACTACATTGAGAAAGAAACCAACCAGTGTGAGGAGTGTCCACCTGACACCTACCTGTCCATACATCAGGTCTATGGCAAGGAGGCTTGTATTCCATGTGGGCCTGGGAGTAGAAGCACTCAGGTGAGTGAGTCTGTACTTTAGTCACCCCCAGGAAAGCACATTTTAATAGAGAAACTCAAAAGTTCTCTTTAATGTGTCTGCAGGAGCTGTAAAGTTGCTAGTTATATTTATAAATGACTTTTTCATTTCTTTTCTTGTTTTCTCTCTTCATGTATTTATTGCGCACTTAATATGTGCCATGAAAGTGCTAGTTGCTGGGGACATAAAATATTAAGAAAAACACCTAAATAAGATGCTTTCCAAAAGTACTAAAATTGATTTCTTGCATATTCTGTTAAGGTGGAGCAAGTAAACCCCCTCTGTAGGTTGGCTGTAGGAGTATATGGAGAGCAGCAGGCATATCTTAAAAAATTTTAAGGGCAAAAGTTGATGCTATGTTATGGGTGAAGGAGAAAATTATTTTGTTGTCTGTTTAAAGTGGCATAACAGGGACTTTTAGCTATTTGTTAAAATACCTTTCTACAAGAAACTAACCTTAGAATAACTTTACTCTTACTTTAAAAAAATTCTAAATCTTCTGAATTTTGCCCAGGAAAATCTGGTTAGCGTTTAGAAATTCTCTATATTAATATGGTAAAATATATTATAACCAAGACAAAATTACTGAAATAGGTTTTAAACCTAGAGCTTTTTTGAAATACATTTTTCATAGCTGCTAATACTTTGTTTCCTGCTCTCTGTGTGTGTGTGTATATATATATATATATATATATATATTTTTTTTTATGTTTTTAATCAAAGGACCACTCAGTTTGCTATAGTGACTGCTTTTTCCACCATGAAAAAGAAAATCAGAGTTTGCACTATGACTTCAGCAACCTCAGCAGCGTGGGGTCGTTAATGAATGGTCCCAGCTTTACCTCCAAAGGAACAAAATACTTCCATTTCTTCAATATCAGTTTGTGTGGGCATGAGGTGAGTGCTGGCTGTCAAGGTGAGATGGAGCTATGTTTCAACTCTGATTGAGTTGATATTTTCTGTGTTGATGGACCAATAAAATCGCTATGGAAACTAACAACCAAATGTCAGAAGCTGAGCTTTGAAAGCTTCAGTCCTCTGTTGCCTCCTTGCATGTTGGCATTTTTCTTCACCGGGAGCAACCTTGTCTGGTTCTCAGTCCATCAAAGCACTTATCCAATCAGTTGAACCCCAAAGCTTGGAGTTACGGTGTAAGTGCTTTGAGGATCTTTTATTTTTGTAAAACTGGATCAGATTTGTCAATCCTACCTATTTTTTAGGCAGGCAGTTATGGTTTGATAAAGTTTTTACTCTTATTTATGCTGTTGATTTTGTGTTTTAAAAAGAAAATGACTTCCAAGAGGAAGTTTGTCCAAAAATAAAAAGGAGGTAAGCAGGGGACAAATGTCAGTTCATCAGGTAGGCTCTGCTAATAAATAATAAGAGGATTCTATTTCGTATGGGAAGAAGCAGAACCTTAAGTAATACTGGTAATGAAGAGAGTTACAGAACTATATGTTCAATGTTTTTGTGGGCATATGAGGTTGGGAAGTATGTATACATACATACCATTAACAAAGCAAAAATATACTAAGGCATTTCTTCCATGTCTCTTTCCATATTAACTCCATAGTATCTCTAATGGTGTACCATATGACATGTTGTGCCAAACTTTTTGCAAAGGAAATCAAAAGAAATCTGATGACCACAGAAGTTTTCAAACAAAAAGATCTATAGATTTTACATGGTATGACATTTGTCTTGTCCTGATTTTACATAGGTGATTTGACACTCTATTGGTTACTCACTCGGTTCACTCAATAAATAAATATATATTAAATATCTGTTATGTTAAATCCTGTGTAAGGCAGTGAATAAGAGTAATTCCATTATATATCACACTTCTTCTCAATCTCATTTCTGTGTTACCACTGTCTATTCTTCAATATTCTCTTCTCTTCTGTCTTCTCCCTCTTTCTTTCCTTTATATTCTTGTTTATTTCCTTTTATTGTCTTTTTTCCTTTTTCTTTCCTCAGTTGCTCTCTGATCTTTTTCATTGTTTCTATCTTTTCTGGCTTCAACGATTTAATTTAAGCTTAGTAAAAATATATTACACCTGTATTGCGGTGAGAAGGCTTGGTGGAGGGAGAAAATTTTATAGGTTAGGATTGCTAGCTGCATTAAGAAAGAGAAATCTGTATTCTTTTCTTTATGTCCATCTGTGCACACCCTACATTTAAGACCAATAAAATGGTGTTCCTATTTTCCTTTATATATTTCTTCACAGAAATTATTAAGCAAGCTGTAGTCCCTTTGCAGTGGGACTATAGTATATTTAAACATCCTATAGTTAAATGATCTTCCAATTTTTATAAATTATATCTTACAAATGATTAAAAAATAAACCTCTGTATTCCCGTCAACTTACTGTGCAGGTAAGCAGATACGCATCATTAAATATAACAGTAGATGTTTAAATACACTTGTAGCGACCAACTGTTGAGAATTTAGATGTTGTCCTAGGATTTTGCTGCAATATGGCTTTTACGCTTTCTTCTTCAGCCTTCACATTACCTTTCTGCCCCACATAGGCCTATAAAGGAGAAGGGAGAGCAAGTCTTTTTTCTTGGCATTAAAACCTTCACCAGAAGTTTTCTGGCCTTTGTGTATGCAGTGTTATCCTATGAATTGACGGTTTTGTAGATGACTTTTATTTCCTTGAGTTAGGTGGCTTTCATCCAGCACACATGATGCTTATAGTTGGAGGAGTGGTGCAGCTTTGAATTACTATATTCATTATAACTTCAGTGACTCTCAACCCTAGTTGAATATTGGTATTGCCTCAGAGCTTTTAAAGAGTACTTGTGCCTGGGCCCCACACCAGATCAATTAAATCAGAATCTCTGTGGCGAGGAGAGAGCCACTGCTCTCCTAGAGTTGTTAGCTGTCTGAGATGCAGTTTAGCAACTGATTCTTCAATAAAACCTCTTTATGACTTTGTTTTCCTAGGGGAAGAAGATGGCTCTCTGTGCCAACAATATAACTGACTTCACAGTAAAGGAAATGGTGGCAGGGTCAGATGATTACACAGGCTTGGTGGGAGCATATGTATGCCAGTCAACTATTATTCCTTCTGAAAGTAAAGGTTTCCGAGCAGCCTTATCATCACAGTCCATCATTCTGGCAGATACATTTTTAGGTAAGCTTCAGTTGGTTCCTATATGCATACATATATTTATTCTAAAATTATGGTACTGGTAACTTGCCATTGCATTGGTGTTTACCATAGATGATTAAGGCTCACAGGTAATTCTAAATCATCACTTTGTAACACGGTTAAAAAGCCCCTGCAAGTGAGGTCTATTGATCAATCTCAGGACAAGAATCTTCTGAATTTGTGTATTAACTCATACGTGATAAGAACTTTCCTGAAAGTCTGTGCCTTTCGTCAGATTTTCTAGGAGTTTAAGAGACAGAATAATTTTAAAAACCAAAACTATAAACAAAAGAAGAACAGTAAACAAACATAATATAAACCTAAATCATAATATCTGCCACCAGTTTTCATGATCTTTTCTCATACCAGAAGTAAGCTGGTGACAAGTAGCAAGGGTGAATGTGCTAAATTTTATTCCCCACCTGCCCTTTCTGTCTCTGTGATCTGGAAGGTATAGGGAAGTTTTAAGAAGAACTCAGTTCCCTGTTTAGTGATTCTTAGGGATAAAGTTCATTACAGCCTCTAGGATGGGGATTAGGAATCTAACAAGGCATATAACTGTCTAACAATTTAACAAGCTTCTTAGGTGATTCTATTGTGCAGCCAGATTTGAGAACCATTGCTATAGACTCTAGAGGAACTTAGCTTTAATTTTCAGCACCAAGGTCAGTTACTGAGCTTGTGCTCAGCATCAGAGCTAGATGTCAGAAGCCAAGATTACTGTTATTGCTTGCATTTTGGCTCTGCCATCATTTTGCCTACAAGAGATGGGAAAAATGCCTTACTTTTAGATTACTTACTTCTAGATTAAACAAATTTTGGAGTTATTTTCAGGAAATTATTTGGGCACAAAAATTTTTGTTTTGTCAAGTATGGCTGTACTGAATGCGAATGAAAATCTGTATTAGCAAAATAGCCCAGCTCACTTGACAAAACTCATCAGAAGAATGAGAATTTTAATAGTAGATTGTTGAAATGTTAAAACTTGGATGGGCTTTAGAAGATCACCTAAATTATTGCGTACATTTTGCAGATTCAGAGCATAAGAATCAGGGAAGTGAAAGTGACTTAAAAATTACAAAGCTAGCAAATAGAATCTTTTTTTTAATTCTGGAGACTTTGGAAAGGTTCTTACTGTTACCATGAATGCATTAATTTAATAAAATATTTCTGGGAAAATGACAGCATCAAAGTAAAGTTATTTTCTATTCCGATATACAGAGACTAAATAAACCTAATTTTCCCATATTGCTTAATAGTTTCTTTTTTATTGTCATCTAGGAGTGACAGTTGAAACCACATTGCAGAATATTAATATAAAAGAAGATATGTTCCCAGTTCCACCTAGCCAAATACCAGATGTGCATTTCTTTTATAAGTAAGTGAAGATACTGCTTTCCTTGACTATTTTTTTAATCAAAAGAATGTCACTTCAGGGTGCCTATCGTAGTGGCTTACACTTAATAGATAATCAGTAAGTGGTTCCTAAATGAAAGACTTAGTAAAAAGTGGGAAACATGGACTATTTTGAAAGCATTATGTAATTTATCTCATATAATCTTTTAAATTAGGCAGTAAAGAGACTCTACTTCATTGTCTAAGCAGTGATTTCTTTTTGTAATTCACACATCAAAACATCATTCTAAGTAGATATGACCTCTATTCCTTAAAACCTTTTTTAATAATAATTTTGATTATAATTACAACAGCTTTATTGAATACCTCGGTGATAGCTTATCATTTTACCTGGGAAAACAATCAACTTTTCACAGACAGTGAAAGTAAATGAGTTCAGTTTGTATTAAAATTCTAAATTAGTGAACTCTGATACATTTTTATTTTTCATTTGCTTGTAGAGTGTGGAAGTAATCATACACAGGATGTTTTGTCTTTGTCATCTGTGTCATGGCTGTTTTGTAAAACGACATTTGCCTTACAACAGGTCTTCTACAACTACAACCTCCTGTGTTAATGGCCGATCAACCGCTGTGAAAATCAGATGTAATCCTGCTAAACCAGGAGCAGGAGTGCTTTCAGTCCCCAGGTATTCTTATCTCTAGATGATTATTCCACATTTGTACTTATTATGAGGAAGCAAAACTCTCCAGAATCTGACTGTTTTAAAACATATTCTCTAGGGATGTAAAGCAGAAAGAGAAAAGAATATGTCGGTTTTTGTTGTAGGGTTGTGCTGAGTGCCTTTCAAGAGGAATAGGTCCATGCCCAATCTTAGTACTTCCCAAGCTCCTCAATGACGTATTCTCGTCCTGTTTGCCTGAGTGTCTAATTCTCTTGAAAATTACTTAAGTAATACTTAATTATACTGTTTGTATCCTTGTATTTATTCTTACTGTTTAGGCTTAAGTTCCTTGAGAGCTGGATTAGGAACTTTCCTAGATTGTAGTTCTTTAATAATTAACTATCTTGGTGATCTAGAGTAAGTGATATAACCTCTGAGTTACAGTTTCTTTTTCTGTAAGTGGATGTGGGCCAGGGTAGATAATTTGTACAATCCATTTCCAGCTCTTCAGTTTTCTGATTAATGGTGGCAGGCTCACTAAGGTAGAGTTTGACCTGTAGAATATACATAATACAATTCATCTAATTTATTGGCATTGAGGCAACAGCTCTCCACAGGCCAGATCTGATTAATACAGGCCACATTGGGTGGGAACACTAGGAGAAAGTAAGTGATTTCATAGACTAAGAGAACTATCAACTTAAATAAAGCCTGCTTTCATGGCATGAGTGACACTTAAATGTCTGATGATTTTTATTTTTCACAGTTATTCATTGTTTTGTATATAGATAATTTATTTCCAGGCTTTTTAGGGTTAAGGTACTTTTAAATCACAGTATGGTTTGCAGATTTTTTTCCATCAAGGTAGCAAAAGTATATATTTTTAAAAAGAAAATGAGTTTCACAACAACCCTTGAGAGATTTTAAACTACCCTGCTTATGTGATATCAGGATTGGGAATCAGTGGTCTAAGCAATGCTTCACCTTCTTGGGCTTCTTAAAAATAGTTACAGTGGTAACATGGTATTGTGGGCTTATTAGGGGCATAAAGGCACACTACTATTAACCTCTACCAACTATGTTTCTCTGGTTTTCATATATTTACGAATTAATTTTTCTTTTCACCTTTTCAAGGTGAGAGAAGAATGTGATGAGAGGAGTACATAATAAAAGGTAATAGATATCGGTGAAAGACACAGAGGGAGTCTGATGCTCACAGGCGTAGCATGGTGAAGGATCCCTATGCCAGCATTGAAGCTGGAGTCAAGGCAGCAAACCACACTTTCTTTACAGAAGGTGTGTTCAAAGATTTCTTCATCATTCTCCCATATCCCATAAAAGAGCCTTGAGTTCAGATGCTTCTTCTGTTTACTGTAGCACATCAGAGGTCATTTTTTGGACCTTGCAGATAACCTCTCAGGGTCTAGCCTCTAGGAGCCTACCTTGATGGCTTCCAAAGCTGCTGCCAGGTTTCTGACTCAAGCAGATAATGTTACTAAAGATTAGGTCTGTCCTTTAGAAAACGTATCACTCTAACTCTCCCAAGTTGGGTTCTGATGTTTTAATGTAACAAAAAAAATAGTCTCATGATGTTAAATGATGACATCTAGAAACTGAGTTTTTCCTTGGAGGAGAGGATAAGTTAAGTTTCTCCTGTGACCTCTAGCACTTTTTTTTCTGTTTAGGGAACTTAACTGTCCTTGCCAGGGTTTCTCAAGATCATCGGCGGCAGAACACCTTGGAGTGTCAATTTTAAAATAGATTTCTGAGCCTTCCCTAAAACCGAAAGAATCTCTGAGTGTTGAGCACAGGAATTTTATTAAAAACACAAAGACAATTCTGGAGCATATTAAAATTTGAGAACCATTAGTCTTAACCAACATTTTGGAGATTTGGCTTGTTTTTTTCTGAGACAGATTCTCCAACATTGTTCTGCGTTTTAGTTTTCTGAAAAGCTAATTTAAAATGGCATGGTCTACAAGGTGGAATCCTTCACCCATATTTAGATACAATTTTATTTATAATTATGATGCACACTGAAGTTTGAGGACCACTGCATTAGGGAATTGCTGGAACCTCACAGCCTAAATGTGCAGGCCTTGTTCTTTCTTGACTCAATTTCCCATAAGGCCACAAGGGGGAGCTCTAGGATCACAACATGAAAAACAGCAGCTTGGCCTGAAATAATTAGAATTTTTTTAGCTATAGGACTGAATAAAGATTTCCTACTAACAGTATAGAAATGTTAACAGAGCCAGGTTTCTTGCGCTACTTCTGAAGAGGACTTACTTTGCATTTTTTTTGGAGCTTTAATTCTCTGGGAGAGAGAGGAAGGTGCTAACCATGCACTTGCCTTGAGACGTTTCATATGCTGACCAAGAGGTCTCACAAGAGAGCCTTTGGGAGTTCAGAAAAGATGCTACTTCCAGGAATTCTCCTCTCTTGGCTGAGAATCTTGGGCAACCAGGCAAAGGTGACTTCAGTAGTAGTAATGTTGTTTGGGACTCTGTATCTTGGTGACCTGGGAAAAAGTCACAAGACTCCTGGCCCTGGGAAAATGAGACTATCTTAACAGAAAGTGAATGGGACAGGAGAAAAGGGAAAATATGTGTTTTCTGTGTATCTCATGTGAAATTTAGAGGGAGCAGCAAAGCATCCGGGCTGCCTACTAGTCTGCAATTGGAAACTCCACCTGTCTGTTTTGTCTGGCAAACACAGTTGGTTTCTAATTCCATAAAATGTCTGGAGGGTGTGAGACATTTTAGATAAAAACTTAACAGCATGATGTCTGTGGCAGATGAAATCTGAGAGCTGGAGTGGACTTTTGAGATTATCTGGTGAAGTTTGCACCTTGGCCAGAGGATAAATTGCTACCACAATAGATCACTAATACCCTAGATAGATCCCCTCCCAGCCTCTGCCTGAAAGGCTTCCCAAACCGCTAATCACAATCCTAGGTAGTTAGAGGAATTGAAGGTTCTGCTTTCATTTGGAAAAATTTAGACCTAACCATCATGTCCAGAGAGCTCTTTCAGGGGGTCGGCCCCGTGGCATAGCGGTTAAGTTCACACACTTTGCTTCGGTGGCCCAGAGTTTGCAGGTTCAGATCCTGGGCACAGACCTATGCACTGCTCATTAAGCCATGCTGTGGTGGTGTCCTACATACAAAAAATAGAGGAAGATTGGCACAGATGTTAGCTCAGGGACAATCTTCCTCACCAAAAAAAACCCCCCAAGAAAAACCAATGTGCTCTTACAAAAACATGAGAAATTTCTGTTAGTGAAAATGTTATAAAAAAGCTGCATTAGAAAATGGGCAGGGGGAACCACTTTTACTCTGATAATGGAGATGGCATAGCACATTAGAGATCCCTGAGGCAGACCCATTTGCTTTACACAGTAAGAAGCGCTGAGGACCCAGCTGCATAGCAATGGAGTAGCACAGTCAAGATGGAATGATTTCCTGTGTCTATTCTGTTCTTGCCGTCATGTTTTCATCTTGCCTTTTTTTTTGTGTATGTGTGAGGAAGATTGTCCCTGAGCTTACGTCTGTGCCAATTGTCCTCTACTTTTGTATGCGGAATGCCACCACAGCATGGCTTGACGAGCAGTATGTAGGTCTGTACCCAGTATCCAAACCTGCCAGACCTGGGCCGCCAAAGTGGAGCCTGCGACCTTAACTACTGTGCCACTGGGCTGGCCCTTCATCTTGCCATCTTTTTCCCTCCAATTCCTCATAGGCAAAGATTTGCAAAGATGCACACTAAGCAAAGAGGCAAATAATCTTGTTTATCCAAGGAGTAATGCAACTGATCTGGAAGTTATTAGTGCCTTCTTAAAAGTGAGTCATTACTCCTCAAACAGAGTCTTCTTTATTAATGTTATGAGTTAGAGGAAAATCATCAATCATTCTCTCTTTTCTCTCTCTCTCTTAACTTATGACTATATTTAATTGCTTGGATAGTTTATAGATCAGTCTAAAACTGTTTTGCCAAAACCTCCTTCAAAATCCGAATTGCTCTTCCTTATAAACCTGGGCTCTGAGATGCTGTATCCACAGAAGGGATGCTTCACGCTGCTGCCTTGATAGTGTTCAGAGGGCGAATATGCCGGAGTTTGTTCCGGGCCCTGTTTGGAGTGTCTCCATCAAAGCCATCAGTTCTCTTGGGTGCTGGTGTAGTGCTCTCTTTGTAGCGCAGGGGAAGAGCTGTTCCAACTAAAAAGTCTATCCACTTTAAGTTAAGAGCCAGAGAATAATGATTGGTTACATGGGTTCCTTGTTTTCTTTTTCCTCTGCACTAGTTATGGGAAGATAGTAGATATCTAAATCTTACAAGTTAAATTAAAAAGGCACTAGAACACAAAAGATTAAAACCAGATATGTTCTTAGAACATTAAGAAGTAAGGAGGCATGTAAAATGAGCGTGAGTGAAAACAACTGAGAGCCATTATGATCAAGGAATGGAAAAACTAATACAGAATTGTTAAGATTATACAATTTGAACATTAATGAGTAATCTTCAGGTATAAAAATATCGCAAAACAGTCATAAGGTTTTAGGATAAATTTTGAAAGAGGAATGATAGTTTTATAACTTTGACAGAATTTTATTTCACTGAAGAAGATACAGAATCTATAGATATAAGGGACTAGGGAGTGTCAGTTAATGTAGTTTGTCCAGGTCTTGATCAGATGCTGGCTATTGGTAATTAACCCAGGGTAGCTTGAGAAAGGGAGAATTTTTTCAGGAGACTGGTAGAACTTTATATCTCTGGACCTAAGAGCTGTGGGTCAAAAAATTTTATGTTCAAACTCAGTTGTAAGCGATTTGTATTCGTCAGCCTCAGGGCAGACAAAAGTGGAACAAGATGCAATGGCGTTTTATGGACCCCACACAAGAAGGCCTTCTACCAAGGGTAAGGCATCCTCAGCAGAGAAAGGTGATGCTAAAGCCAAGGGGAGTCACCAGCAGCAAGTCAGAGAGCATTGCCCATGCCGGAAGATGCCAGTCTGAATGCCCTGAGACTGGGGAATCCCAAGAGACTCACAAAAGCCCCACATGAAAGAAGTCAGCAGCAATAGTACCCTGACACCAAATGATAAATGTTCTAGGCACGCAGGACTTCCCCCCAAATCTCCTGAGACAAACTCCTGAAGGGTCAGAAATGTACTGACAGTGTAGAGGAATTTGTTTGAACTTTGGATTTAAGTGAAGTTTAGGCAAAACGATTTATTTACAAATTTACATTGATTTATTAACTATCCAAACAATTAATGATAGGTTGTGTATTAGGTCATCATAATTCATAAGAAAACAAGATTTTTTTCCATGCATTCATAACATGAGCCAAGTAGATCCTGCTTTAGTTAAGATGATTCATCTAAAAGAAGACACTAATACATCATACCTCAGTCCACTTATCCTCTCAGGAAATGTGTCCCATTTTAGAATCTAAGACCTAACTTCCTTAAAAAAGATTCATCTGAATTCTTACACATTGCCAGCACTATGCTGATTTGTAAGGCAAAATAAGAAAATGAAAGTCTGATCCTCATTTACTAGTAAAACCAAATCAAGGTCCACCTGGTTGTCCTTTGAATTGATGGTGGTTTCACTACCTCGATTCACAGCACGTCTGGTCATCTTAGAGAACTCCAGCCTCACATGTCCCAGCTGTCCATGACCGTGAACTCTGCAAACATTTACTCACTGGTTTCCCTGGTGACCGAGTAAACCCAAAGTTGTGAAAGAAACACAGTTAGTGACACCTTTAGAAAGCTGTGAGGAAGGAGAGGAGATGACAGTGACACAGGTCATCAAAGGGAAAAGTATTTCATATATTTGGCAATAAAGTGTTTATCTTACTGTTTGCTTTTTTGTTCTTCTCTTAGTAGGAGAAAGTATTTTTTGTTTTTTTCCGCTTGCGTCTTTTCTCTATTTTTGTTTTATATATATGCACTAGTGAAATTGTTACTGCTTTATGCATCCTTGTCATTTCATAGGAAAAGGCCTGATTCAAACTGTACAATCTATGTTTATAACAAAGAATCAAATTTGAATGTTCCACATTTTAAATGAATCATTGAGTTAAAAGAATTAAAGAATTGATTCTAAACTAAATTACTTTTAACCTAAGAGTATCTTTTAAAAAGCAAATTCTACCAAGGAAAGACACTGAATCGTTGTAGTGTTTTGACACCTAATGGCAGCTTTATAAATGATATCAATGTCTTGATTTTTTTTCCGTTTCTGTAGTTCTGCCTATTCTAGAAGGTGATGTGCATTGTTCATGGTCGTTTACAATGCTTTAAACGCTCCTAAATTGTTCTCTCGTTCTACCCTCGATACCCACTCTGTGAAGACAGTATAGTAGACATTCTACTTCTGACAAATTACAAAAATGAAACAATGGGGAGGGGGGTTGAGTCACTTGTGGAAAAAAACGCACAATCTGAAACAATTATTTGGAAGTCCAGTTAGAATGGTGACCCACGTCTTCTCTCCAGGGCTTTTTGCAACTTTGATTAATTTTCTTTTCTTTTTCGTCTGTTGAGTTCTTTCTTCTCAAACTTTAGCAGACTTTCTTTTTATTTTCCCAAGATAAACAGTCCCCCTCTCCTTTAAAATGTCTCTGTGTTGGAAAGATAAAATAGAAAATAATTTGAGCAGAAGAGATGTCAGCAGGAAAGGATTTTGGTAATTTCTGCTAAATGATCAGAAAAGTATAATTTCTTTTAAAGTTGCAAATCATTGTTATGCAAATAATACTTGTGTTTTTGAAGAGTTTTTCTAACAGGTAACCCAATTTTTTTCAAAAGAGCAATTTTGAGTTGCTTTTACTGATCTGAAAAGTGGAAAGTAAGGATGATTTTTTAAGTGGCATGATTTTCATCTATTATTATATCTATTATATTAGATATCTGCTATATCTATTATACTTAAAAAAAATCTCTCTTGGCATCTCAGTCTGCATTTACCCATATTCCCTTTTTACAGACCGAGAAATTAAGGCAGCTAAGAGTGAAGCTATTTTTCCAGAGAGTCGCCTTTCACCCTGTTCTTGGTTCTGACAGTGCTAGGCCTCTGTTCTGAAGCCTATTGTAAAGCAATTTGCTTTTATTTCCATCCCTCCCATGTCTATGTAGTCTACAGAATGCAGACACTCAGAAAGGATAGGCATGTAAGAAGGCAGTCACAATTTTAGGCACATAGATTTATTTTAGTGTTCATCTTCTAGGGTATCTTAGGATATATTTAGCTAACTAAGAGTATGAAACTTTACTTTGCTGGTAGATTGAAAATTATAGTTGTGGACTGTGTATCATCAGAAAGGCATTTGAAGCGAAAACTTAAAAAGGGGTGTTTTTCGAATTCTCCCTGTTATTGTGTGTCTATCTTTTTGCTATAAATGTACTCAGAACCAGCTAAGGACTGAAGGAGATTTTTAAGGCAATGCCCTATATCTACACAGCTTGACTTAAGGGAAGTGTAGTAGACAAATTAAGAGAACAATATTCCCCTGGTTTTAATGAATTCATGAACAAAAACAGCCATTCTCATTAGATCCTTTCCAAATAGCTTCTTACTCCAGTCAGTAAGGATTCTGTGCGCAGTAACAGCAGGTTAATTTTTGAGCTCTGCTGTGGTTATGTGTCCCTAAAACGAAAGAGGTAAGTTGATACAATAAGCCCAGCCACCAGAAGGCAGGGTTTCAAAAAGTCTCTGTTCAGGCCCTGCCTGGTGGTTGGTTCAGTGCGATCCTGCACCTGTGTGTAAGCTGCATCCATCATCTCCGAATGGTGAAGATAACTACCTCACAAAGGAAGTCATCCTCAGGGCAAGGAAACCCAGGAATGCAAAGCTGTTGGCATCACTGGGCTGTGTGTTGACCTGACGTTTGTTTGTTTTTTCACTTTAGGCAATTTTGTTTTCACGTCTTTCCCCCAGCCTCTAGACCATGGTCCTGTACGTCAGTCTATTCCCTGCAGCACCTCACTACTCACATTACCCTAAATAGAAATCACCCCTCCCTTCCCCACCTAGTTCCTGCTGTGTGCCTCGTGCTCACTCACAGCCTCTGGATGCCCCTGCAACAGTGACCTGTTGTGATTTCCTTCCAATTCATTTGCCATTTCATCCTCTTGGCAGGCATTCCCTGCTTTCCTCCCCTCTATTCTGGCTAATGCCTACTGAATATTCTAGACTTGTCTTAGACGTCACTTCCACCCAGAAGCCTTCCCAGAGCTTTGTTTGTCATTGTCTGCATCTCTCCCTTAAATTTTTAAAAAATAGCTTTTATAGAGATATAATTCACATACCGTGCAATTCACTGATTTAAGGTATACAATTCAATGGTTATTAGTATTATCAAAAGTTCAGAAATAGCAGAAGTAAAACCAATGAATCAGTGAAGTAGTAATTAGTAAATGTTTATTGTACACATACCAAAAAGCCAGTTCGTGAACCAGAAGCACTCAAATCAAAGCATGGAATGAGGCTCAAAGACATATTTTTTGTAAAGCAGCTTAAATAGTGGGAGGGCAGTGACTGTTTATTCCTCACAGTGATTGGTCATACTATTAGAAGTTTCTTAAATTATAGGGAATTGGTTACAGGTTACCTCATATCAGTTTTGGCAAACAGTTTAAATTTTGCTTATGATTTCCAGAGGTGTAAGCAAGAAATGACCTAGGTTAAGAGTTAGTCTTGCAAAATAAACTAAATTAAGCTTTGCTTATATGACTAAACTGGTTTTGTCTGCTCAGGGAATTTCCAAGACTGGTCTCCTTTTGTTTTTGATTTTAAGTGTGTATTCACAGGTATGTGCAACCATTACCATTATAGTCAATTTTAGAACTTTTTCGTCACCTCACAAAGAAACTGCGTACCCTTTTGCTATCACCTCCCTATACACTAGCCCCATTTTCAGCCCTCAGCAACCGCTAATCTATGTTCTGTTTCTATAAATTTCCCTGTTCTGGACTTTCATATGAATAGCATCATGTACTGTGAGGAGGTTTTGAATGACTTCTTTGACTTAGCATTCTGTTTTCAAGGTTCATCCAAATTGGGGCATGTATCAGTACTGCATTCCCCTTTATGGCTGAGTAATGTTCCATTGTAGGGATATACTGTATTTGTTTTTCATTTATATACTACATTTTGTTAGTGTTTCATTCATTCATTTGTTTGTTGATGGACATTTGGGTTGTTTCCTCCATTTGACTGTAATGAGTAATACTGCTGTGAACATTCATGTAAAAGTTTTAATGTAGACATATGTTTTCATTTCTTTTGGGTATTTACCTAGGAGTGTAATTGCTGGATTATTCGGTAGTTCTATGTTTAATTGTCTGAGGAGCTGCCAGATTCTTCCAAAGCAGCAGTGCCATTTTACAATCCCATCAGCAGAGTGTGAGGATTCCAATTTTTCCACATCCTTGCAACTCTTGTTATTATCTTTTTGATTCTAGCCACCCTAGTAGATGCAAAGTGTTATCTCATTGTGGTTTTGTCTCCTTTAGATTTTTTTTCATGTGTTCGTCAGCATCCACACATTACCTCCTAGTATGCAGTAGTCACTCAACTGTTGATTGGACTGGATTGATTCTGTTACAAAAGCTGCCATTTTTGTTGTTGTTTTCATTTTTGATTTCAGCAAGTGCCCAGCAGGTACGTGTGATGGATGTGCGTTCTATTTCCTGTGGGAGAGTGCCGAAGCTTGCCCTCTGTGCACAGAGCATGACTTCCATGAGATTGAGGGAGCCTGTAAGAGAGGATTTCAGGTAAGGTGAAAACCTATCTAAGCAGAACTGTCATTGAAGATATATTGGTTAGTCTGGCATCACTTACATCATAGAAACTCAGGTTCAGAACCATGGCTAAAGCTTATAGTTAACTTAATGTGACCTTAATATGGATTTCAATCAAATTTGGTAGCTAAACTCCCATCTGCTGGCGTAGCTGAAGATGTGCACTGGGATTGGGGTAAATGAATTATGGCAAGGGAGTTGTAGGCTGTGAATATTTACATGGATTATGAAGAAATGATATTATTAAGCCAACATCTGACGTGTGCAATTGTAAGTGTAAAAGATGGATATGGTATAACTGACTCAGCACAATGGCATGGCTAAAGAGTAAAGTATATACATACGTATGTAATCAAGGTCCTACTCTATATTTTCTCTGCAATCACTTGTTTGCTTATTTTTAAAAAAATAAAGTTGGAATTCTATTGTATATATTTTTTGTTTCCTTTTTACTCTTAATATATTTCCTTTGTCATTAAATATTTTTCTGAAAACATAATTTTTAGTTATGACAAATATCCTATTTATATAATTTGGGATTTAATAATTCCTCATTCTTGAACATTTGAGAAAAAATTGAAAACACTCTTTTTGTAAATAACTCTGAAATGAACATCCTTATTGGAAATTTGAATATTTCCTTAGAGTTTATTACCAGAAGGGGATTAATTGGATCCTAGGAGATGGACATTTTCAAGGTTCTTGATACACACTATTAAATTGCTTTGCTTGTATCAGTTTGCACTTCTAATAGTATTTGAGAGCACCTACTTCACTGCACCAACGTAAAGTGGCATCATATGAAAAACACAAACTTTTCCTCCTTCAAGACTACTTACCACCTCATCCTCCACAGATTCCGTTGAAATGATAGTGAAGAGGCACAGATGAGAATAAACTAATACCAGTGATGGAAATCCTATGGGAGAGTGAGCATCAGAGAATCAGAGCTTCCAGTGGATTTCTGAGAGCTGGAAGGTAGATGAGATAGGACTGATCTTCAGGTCAGCATGGAGTGGGGAAGAAGCTGGAGTGCTCATTGAGTAAGAGCATCAGAGAGAGGGAGCTGTTCTGCCCAGGAAAGTCTTGAAGGGCATCTAGTTGGCAAGTTGGAGGGCAAGAATGTGAGAAGAATCAGAATTCCCCCACCGAGTCTCACGCATTCAGTGTATTTGGAAGCAGTAGTATTCACCTCTAGGAAAAAAAAAATAGAGTTTTTTGGTATTTTTTGAAATTTAATGGCAGTGAAACTGTAATAAGAAATATGTTGTACATCAGACCTAGGACACACACACAAACTCAGACACACAGAGATATGCCTAAAAATAAAATTGTTTCATGGAACAAGACATTTAATATTTTATGATAAAGCATAAGCATAGAATTAATATACAGTATCTTTTTATTAATAATTTAATACAAAATAGTAAAGTCCCCAATAGGCAATGCTAAAACAAAAATTAGGAAATGTTGTATCGAGTTCGTCAAGTGTGCTTACCTGTGGACAGCTCATTCAAGTTTAGAGCACGCAGAGGTGGTGCTGCTCCCACATCGAGGGTGCTGTGGAACCAGTTTCTTTTTAACATTTTTAAGTGGGTCAAGGATGAAAATTTCAGGTTCATAAAAAATGGTTTCTTTTTAATCCTCATAATAATGATACAATTTTTATGCTTCACAATGGAAATTTTTCTTTATCTTTTTTCTAAAATTATGATAAACTTATTATCTTATAATCATTTTATTAGAGTAAATGAAAAACTAAGATGCATTCCCTTCTTGGGCCGCTAAGTTTAATTCAAGGGTTTTGAAAAGCTAAATGACCTTTTACCCAAATGTTCTTTAATATTTAATATTTCTCTTCTGAAAGGTAATGACTAGAAGTTGAAGACAGTGAGGTTGCAACAGTTTCTCTAATTTTATCTCATTCAAACTGTCTTCACTGAAAAAGTTCTGTTCAACATGTTATAAGAATGTTAGGAACAGAGAGTTGTGAGGTGATTGTTTTTAAATATTTGTTTTTGCCTCAAGAATAATATCTTTCTCAACCCCTTGATGTGTTTGACATGTTGAAATATATAATTTCCCCCTTTATTTCCAAATTTAATTTGAGAAACACCAAAATCAGTTAAATATGCCCTTCTGTCATACTTGGGTGTCAGTTTTGAAAATATTTCCCAAATGAGATCAAACTTCAATTAAAAAATGTAAATGCCTTTCCTAAGCTCATACACCTTGCAACAACAAACAAATTGGTGTGAGGCAGTCAGTGGGTATGTTTACCTGCAACCTCTGAATAAAATATTTCAAAAAGTCTGCTCTTCAGTGAGCTTCATATAATACAACTGACAACTTTCACTGTGTTTTCCATTATGTCCATGACGAAGGATGGATTTCTTTGGCTGCCAAAAGCTTCATGATGGAGAAAAAGCAGTAATGGCAAAATATTGCTCTGGGTATCTTTAAATTTTTAATCACTTCACTGAGTTTCTGTCCGATTTCTTCCCCCATCCTTTACAATTTTTCACTTTATATTGACTGAGATTGCACGTCTCCAATTCTGTAAATATATCTAATCCAGATTCCTGTGAAGTTTAAATTTACACACTACAAGTCCTCCATATATAGCTGATACAAACTAAAAGAGCTGCACAGCTTGTGATAAAGTGCTCTTATCAAAGTGGACCTCAAAAATCGATATCAGATTCTAAATATATAGTAAGCATTACTTCTAAATGTCATACGGTAGTAAAGATTTCAAGAGATACTATGTTATCACTAAGAGAAATATTTTTAAATTTATCCTCAAATTTATCTCACCTTGTTCACAAAATATCCTTACATGCTGGAAGAATAAATTTTGCAGCTGCAGTGTCAGCTATTTTCATGTTTGCGAGTAACACATGATTGAATGAAGGGATAAGGCTTTCTAATTCATAGTTATAGAGTGACTAAAAATTTTTTCCAAAGCTTGATGTTTTTTTCTTTAACAGTTTGAGGAACTTAATGAAAAGTTAAACATTCTGAGTTTACAAGTATTTTTTTTAACTTTGAAGTTTTGACAGTTTGTTTATAAGGCTGTCAGATCTTAGAGCATCCCATTTTCCTTGGGTGTTGCACATTTGAGAAAATAATATAAACTCTTGCTCAGTCTTTTTGTCTTGTGGAATGCACTTCAAATAAAGTCAGTGTTTGCTGACTAGAGCTAACATTTTTGTCTTCCTTGTCGTTATTTACACTTAGAGATGTAGCACATGAACTTCAACATGCCTCTTCGTTTCCCACCTCATCATTCTTAGAAAAATAACATGACCCATTTTAAAAGTAATTTATTTGCACGAAGTTTCATGAAAATGTTACAGTTGCCATGCACTAAAAAAATTTTCAATTACTAATGTCCTTTCTATAAAACATGCTGAAAGTTCTTATCCAAAACTTGGTTGAAACTTTTCCTCAAAGTAAATGCTGTTCTTCTGCACATCGATCACTTCATGACCAACTGCACAAATGTGTGTGTGTATGTATGTACAATAAAATTAAACATTATGGTGTTATCCTTCTGTTGTGGTGTTGATAAAGTAACCAAAGTGCACGAGAAAATTTAATGAGACACAGTGAGCAAAAAATTTAATGCCTCGTGTTTTAATATCAATGGATATAATCATCATGCAAATTGGTCACTGTATATGTTGAAATATATGAGGCACCATATGCTGCACTCACATTTTTGCTTCTGAACTATTTGATCTCTTTATTTTTTAAAAAATAATTACTGATTGAGACCCAGTATATTGGTCTTATTATTCACTAGTTAGTTGCAGCTTGCAGTCTGAAAAACATTGTCCTAATAAAATTCACTCGTCTACTTCTGGGAAGCTGAGAGTAAGTACCTCACGTGGGAGCTTTCACAGCGTCCTTATTTTGGCATGGGGAAAGGGGTGCAGGCTGTGTGCCTAACCCCGTGCCAGTCACCACAGCCTGCCAGGCACAGTGCACCTTCATGTCCCTGGTCCAGGGTCTGCTCTTCTACTCAGGGGAGAGGCTTGTTAGGGAAATAGACCTACATGATGGCTAGATGAGACCCATTCCAGTTAAGTGTTTTAGACTACTAAGCTTTCATTTAAAAACATGATTAAGAAATCAGAGATTATCAGAAACTTGAGGAAAATAGCCCAAGTGATGTTTCCAGATGGAGTAACTTTTATTCAGTCTCCTCAGCATGTAGCAAGTCTTCTGATCTGACAATTCACGTTTTTATTGCTTTTTCATTCATTATTTCCTTATTCACTGTCTTCTATGCCTGCATCCTCTCTTTCTGGAGCTTCTATTAGATGAATACTGAATCATCCTCTATGCCTATTCTGAATAAAGGGTTAGAAAGACCCTCTCATTCTGAATCTTATTTCTCATGTCATCTCTGTGTGTGTGTTTTTTAAAGGAAACCTTATACGTATGGAATGAACCTAAATGGTGCATAAAAGGAATTTCTTTGCCTGAGAAAAAGTTGTCAACCTGCGAAACAGTTGACTTTTGGCTAAAAGTGGGAGCAGGTGTGGGAGCTTTCACAGCTGTTTTGCTGGTGGCTCTAACTTGCTACTTCTGGAAAAAGAATCAGAAGTAAGTAACCTCACTGGAGTGACTGTATAAGAACTTGAAGATCTCTTTTGTTGTGAAAATTTTAGACTTAACCGTTATATCCAATAGTTTCTCTCAGAGATACAAGAAATTTCTCCTAGTGAAGGAGTTATAGGAAAGGCCTTTAGGAAAGCAAATGGAAATGATTGTTATTCTGGTAATAGAGAGATCATAGAATGTTCAAGATGATTGGATTAGACTCATTTATTAAAGAACAAAGAAAAATGCAGACCCCCTTTAGTCAGGATGGGAGCAGCACTGAGATCGGAAGGCAGATTTTCTCTCTGTGTCTATTATTTATTTTTTTCATGACAACATGCTGTCTTCTTGCCTCATCTTTTCATTTTCAATTTCTTGTGGGCAGATATTTGCAGAGACAGACTAAGTGTATAGGCAAATATCACCTTTGTTTACTCCAGGACTCCCAGAATCTGGAGTGGAATATTGAGTCTAACTCTTGAATGTATTTTGATCTGTTATGTGATTTGACTCTTTTAAAATTATTTACATGTCGTTGAACCTGTTAAAATTCTATATTGTAATATCTTGGGATAGTTGTAATATCTGGGGTGGTGAATAGAAAGGAAGGAGTGATATAGAGAAGCAGTAGAGACCAAATCATTTGCCTTTGTGGTATTCTCATCCTTATGAACTAAACTTTGAAAAACTGTATAGTGTATTAGCTTCAAATATTTATAAATTAAGAACATACCTTCACACCCCATGGTTTCTCTTTGTTTTTCAAAAGTTCTTCATAATTTGACAATTTAGTGTAAAATAAGTGATAGAATTAACTGTACTGTGCTGATTCTCTGAAGTCCTGGAAAAGATTTATGAAGGATGTTAGATAAAATGAGAACACGTAGTGTATAGCCATAGGTGAAGGAAATTTGTTGGTAGAGCAACTATCCTACAAGAAAATTTAATGAGCTGGTGTATGACCACCTAAAATAAGAATTTATATTAAACAGCCACTTTATTTATCTATGTGTTTACCGCTACTTAGACTGGAGTACAAATATTCCAAATTAGTAATGACGACTAACTCAAAAGAGTGTGAACTCCCAGCTGCAGACAGTTGTGCTATCATGGAAGGAGAAGACAATGAAGAGGAAGTTGTATATTCCAATAAACAGTCACTACTGGGAAAACTCAAATCCTTGGCAACAAAGGTGAGAGTAGAATGTTAACGTGATATTACTGTGCATTTATAAATTAGGGGCTATATTAACCTAATAGTAGCATTCATGTAAGCCCTGTCATTCAGCATGTCTATAGCTCTGTGGGTATTTATCCAACAAAAATGCTCTTAGAAATACATGAGGATGTGGGGGCCGGCTCCATGGCCGAGTGGTTAAGCTCGCGCGCTTCGCTGCGGCGGCCCAGGGTTCGGATCCTGGGCGCGGACAAGGCACCGCTCGTCAGGCCACGTTGAGGCGGCGTCCCACATCCCACAACTAGAAGGACGTGCAGCTAAGATATACAACTGTGTACCCCGGGGGGTTTGGGGAGATAAAGCAGAAAAAAAAAAAAAAGGATTGGCAACAGTTGTTAACCCAGGTGCCAATCCTTAAAAAAAAAAAAAAATGAGGATGTAAATACAAGAATATTCACTGCAGCATTATTTTGCTGGTTCAAAAGTAGAAATAACACACCATGAATAAGAAGTTAGATAAGAAATTTCCATATACCAAAGTAATGGAATTCTGTGAAACTCTGCAGTTAAAGCTTGAGATATCTATGCCAATAGGTTCAAGATAAAGTGAAAACAACATGTAGACTATCATATTTCTATTAAATAGATGTTTATGTTAGTATTTACATAGCAAACCATTAACAGTAGCTACTTTTTGGAAGTCTTGAACTAATGGAATCTTTAGTCTTTGAAGTAATACATTTTTGTAATATTTGAGTTTTCATGAAGATAATGTATTATTTTATAATATAAAATTTAGGTTAATAAAAGATCTCATTCATTCATACTTTTCTTTTTTGGTTTTTATTTTATAACAAGATTGTTTCACATAGAGAAAATAAAAGTTATATAAACTATTGAGGAATTAAAGGTACCTTATCAGTTGCCATCACCTTTGTCAGCTTTGAAATGATGACTGTATCCAAACAGATAACATTAAGCCTGAAATATTATTTGTAAACATATTTTGTTGACATTCTTCACTATTGACTTAAAAGATTAGAAAGTACCAGTTTAATCCCACTCAGGATTAAAAATAGAATGACACGGAAGAAAGAAAATGCATTTCAAATAATTTTCAGCAGGAAGGACAAGTGGCAAAAGATTACCCTTATTGAGAGTGTTTTATTAACCATTTTACTCTCCTAATTTAAGTACATAATTATATTATAAAGGATCATTTAAAAATAAAATGAATAAGCCACATTCCCCTTCTACTAATGGGTCTTCAACTTTTTTTTCTAAGTATGGTGGTTTAGGGAAGGATACTATTGCTATGGAATAACAAATGTATGGTGACTCTCAGGAACTGAGATTTTGCTCTACTTGCAAGCTAACAGGTGAAACTGCCACAGTTTTAGGGGCACATTAGAAGACATGAAACTTCTGGTCAGAGACATGGGACAGTTCAGCACTCACAGCAGAAGGACTTGCCAGAGTATCAACATTTATACCAGTTTCCAAGCTCTGCTTCCCACAGGCCTAAGTGAACAGGAGCAAATGACACTTGCACACTCAGTGGCTTGCTTTGGGAACCTGAATCTTTTAGAATGGGCAGTAAGCATGCCTATCCTTTGCTCCAAAGGGAGATATTATTGTTATTTTACCAGACAGGTAGTGTGCCTGTACATTGCTCCAGAGGTAGACACTATTTCCAAGACTGCAAGTATACCTGCCCTTTGCTCTGGAAGGAGATAATATCTTTATCTTCTAAGGCTGCTTTCTATACAAAGATCCTTGAAAAGATAGTCTAGAACAAAGGAGAATCAGTGTCTTTTTCATAAGATGTACAGAAATGCGAGAGAACCATGAGGAATTGTCTCCCAACAAGATCTAAACCTTGTTTCTACATCCTCTTGGCTTCTGGTGAATTTTCCCATTAGTATACCACTCCCTTGACCACTGTGATTAATCTGACTGACTGAGGCTGGGGTCAAACCCAGTCCATGTGCTGCATACAGCATTTAAATAAAGCTACTACCAACAGGACACCAAATAACAAGATGAGACGAACCTGCATTATTAACCTCAACCAAATCTCCAGGGTCCCAGAATCAAATAGCTGAACAAATCCCATAAACCATCAGGGACCACCTTAGAAAGTTAGAGTGGTTTCTCTTTATGTCCCTGTACTGACCTTTCCACTCAGCCTGAGACCTTTCCAGTGGCACTGAGATCTTTTCTCTGTAAGATTCATTTGGAAGAGGGTCAAGGGTATTTTCAAAAATTTGCAGAGACCCAATATATCTCCCACGTTTGTCTACATGGGCCATGGTAGGGGAACTTGGTGAGCAGTGTACTGAACTAAGTGGTCATTATCTTTTTCATCTAGGATGGTGACAATCCAGATACAATAGAATATATTAGTGATTGCACAGACTTTGTCTTGGCCCTCAAGGAGGAAGTATAGGGCAATTATGTCCATAACAATGTATGAACAGTGAGTTGATGTTGACCTGAATGCCTTCACAGGCTGAAGTGGTGTCATTCATTACTTCAGCTAAAGTCAGAGACAATTTTCTACCACCTTTTCTAAGTGAATAACTGCCCATAGGGTGAACGTGAGTAGCTAGTCAGTTATCCTCCAGAAACCTCCTCTGAGTAACCAGGGGTCGTCTCATTTTGAAAAAATCTTTGCAGTTGTTTAAGGGTTACCTGATCTACTGGGGTTGTTTCCATAAACAGTTGAATTATGACCACTTATGACCATTCCCAGGGTGCAAGTGCAAGCCACCATGTTTTTAGGAGAGAAGTTAATGCCTGGCTTCTACACAAGAAGTATAGTCCTGAAGGTACACATGGTGCCTTTGGAAAGAAAGTATCACTTACAACTGTTGGGGACACCAAGTGGGACCTACATTACTTAGGCTGCAAAGGTTGACGGTGCCTGTGGCCCCCTTGCTGAGTAGTAAACCTTAGGGTTCCCAATTCTGTGTTTATTCTTTGTCTTTGGGGAGACTGCTTGAGGGCAGTCAGTTCAACTTGTCCTGTTTTTCCTTGATACAGACTGGGTGCTATTTGTCCATGCCATGGAATGACTGAGCGATGGCAGTGGGCATGGAAATGTTGATTGTTGTTATTTTGAGGCAGAAGCTAGGGCCATCCCCTCCCGTTTCTGGTAGTTTTCTCAGTAAATTTAAGGAGAATGACAACCAAATTGTGGTTAGAGAATCTGGTGGGTATGTTAGGGCCAATAGTCAGTTAAATTTAAGGCACTTACAACAGTTTTAGAGAGGAACACCAAGGCGTTTTCCTTCATAGGAAGGTGGCTCTGAAAAACAAATGATTGTTAGTGTCCTTCCATCCTTCGCACCTCTCAGGGTCTAAGGTATCTGCTCCCCAGGCACCTCATTATCAAACTACATTATTGATCTCCTTTCACTGTCACAAAATCAGTTTGTCCTATTTCAGTAGCTAAAACTTCACCTTGTTTCTACTCATCCCTTACTGGCACCTCGACCTATTCTCCAGAACATTCAGGAGCAAGAGGGACAAGGGCCTTTAAAAAAACTTATGGAGACCCAGTGTTGTCTTCCACTTTTGTCCCTGTGGTCTGTGGTAGGAGATCTTGATGAGGTGTGTAATCAACTAGGTGGTTATCATACTTTTGATTTAGCATCATGGCAACTCAACAAAATAATACAGGTGGCTAAATCAGAATTATACTTGAGTCTTTTAGGCTGCCTTCTGGTAGGTCAACCACCAGACATCCTGGGGGTTGGGGTTGGGATAAATAAGAACACATCATGCCCAGGAGTGGTCAGAGTAGAATCCTGGATTTTCATGTAAGTGTATATAACCTTATATAGGTTATACATGTATTATATGTTCTTACTGATAATTATCTGTGAAGGGGCCAAAAGGAGATGATCTATTCCTGGGAATGGCCATTATAGTAACTGCACTGCCTTACTAAGATGTGTGGACCAGGAGGAGATGAGGGTGCTAGAGCCAGAAGTCTTTGTGAGTCAATTTTTGAGAAGGCCGTTTCAATGTTCAATGATACTTTTCAACAGTAGGAAGTGAGGAAGGTCCACCAAACACCTCTACTTTCAGCCCATTTTTGAGTAGCTTTTGTGATAAAAAGGGAACCAGTCTTGGGCTACAAATGGTCCATAAAGCCACAAACATTAAATAGATTAATTTTCAAGAGCCACAGTCATGTGGCTTGGGTTAGCTGATCAGACTGGAACAGTAGCACCATAACCCGAACAGGTGTTAACAGTGGCAAGGCACCATTGAAAGCACAAAGAGGTGATCAATGGTCTCATGTAATCAATTTTCTAGGAAAAAACCTGATCAACTTTTTGCATGAATCCCAAGTCTGGCATGCTGTAGTAACCTCTGCAGCAGAAAAATAAAGTCCTTTACTTTGTGCCCAGTCTGTGATGGCAAATTCATTGCCATGTTGAGCAGGAAAATGGACCATATAGCATTTGTGGCAGTCTGTCTGGTGCAGTCTCTTGTCAGGTGCTTGATTGCTCTATCAGGTTTTTTCAGAGGATGGGTCCTTGCTGTGGGCATCTTCGTGAATGACCCAGATGTTTTGATCAGCAGCTAAGGTTTGTTTCCAGAGTTTGTTGCCCAAACAGGGGTCACTTTAATATGCCAGTCCATAGTTTTCCAAGTGGCAGATCAAATAGTTTATTGACTTTTGGCCATAGCTCAAGCGTCAGTAAAAATATAAGTTTATCAAGATAAGTATTGGCCATAGCTATGAGAACGGCTTTGGGTTCTGCCCACTGTGCCAAGCAATCTTGTCAGTTTTCAGTTATGCATTCCTGGTGCTGAGATCAGACAGTTGCAGCAGCCTGTGGACACCATTGGATTTCAACCATGTTATCAGTGAACCAGGCCCAGGCACAGAGTAGAACTTTGGTCAACCAATGACCCCATGGAACCAGTGGCTTCATTTTGGGAGGTAGAGTAGGGGATTAAGTTTCCCCAAAAGGGTTTGCTGCCATATTTTCATGTGAGGCTGAGGTGCTGCTGGGGCTAGACCAGCTGTATTTTTGAATATACCATTTATATTTGACAAGCGAGGCTTTTGGGGCTCTTCTCACTTTGTTGACCCACCATAAATAGGGCTATCAGGCTATAGAGTCAAAGGTGTACATGGGAATGACATTCAGTTTTGACAAGAACTCAATAACAAGCTAATAGCTGCTTTTAAAATGGGCTACATGCTAGCCATGTCAAGAGGGTGATGAGTCTGAAACCCCAAAGGATGCCTCTGGGGAAAGCTTCTATTGCTGGAATCTCTAATTGGCAAAATCATTAATCACAGAATTGTATCACAAAGTGGTCATTAGGGTCATGAGGCCACAAAGATAGAGTGTCACTCAGTTTGCTGGATGATTTTTAGCATAGCCTGTTTGTTTAGGCCCAACTCAAAAGACACTACTTTGTGGGTTAGCTCAGAAAAGAGCAGGTAAAATACTCATGGACATACTGTGTCCAACAGCAAAGAGTCCAGTAAGGTGCTGGACTGTTTTTCCCTGACTGGTAGATAGATTTTGCATTACAAATCTGCCCACGTAATCTCAAGGAACTTTACTTGGTTAGCAGGTCCTTAAATTTTGTGGGGGTTATCAGCCACCTCAGCCAGCAGAAGTCTAGTAACACAGGCAAAGCTGTTGAGACTGAGGCTTCTGACTTGACACAAACAGGACATCATTTATATGATGACGACTTTGGGCATCAGGAGGTGGAGAAAATTGTGTGCAATCCTGATTCATACACTTGTTGTAAATGGCAGAGGAGTTAGGAACCCTGGGTATCCCACTAGCCCTTCTCTACATATGGCTGCTTTTGATTGGGCAAATCTCCTCTGGCACTTAGGAGATGAGGAAGTACAAGTGTATGCCATCAATTCCTACCCTATATTGAGGTGTAGAAGCAACAACAACAGTATCATGAGTGGGCATGTAGAACCTCTCCCACAAGGTCATATTATCTACCTTTCTCCACCTTGAACCTTGGCTTGCACCCCATTCATTGAATTTGTGTGCCCCTCTCCTCCCACAGGTTCAGGTAGGATGGTGACTTGGATGCCTGCAACCAACAGAGTCATAAATGTTTGAATCCTTCCCCTCCCCAAGGCTTCCCAGCA
Organism: Equus asinus; assembly: GCF_041296235.1. NCBI lineage: Eukaryota > Metazoa > Chordata > Mammalia > Perissodactyla > Equidae > Equus > Equus asinus. Next base: position 130,949,504 of record NC_091790.1, on the reverse strand, counting down.
GACTCAGATGGTTGTGTATAGCCTTCAGTCCCTCTTGTGACAGGAAAACTTTGGTCCTTCCCCCAATCATCTTTCTCCTTAAAGCAGCTAAAGTCAGGTAGATGGGGAGGAGGGATTAAGGGTGCAGAGAGAAAGAGAGTCTCTGTGACAGCAAGCGAGGCTTTGCATTTGCTTTTTTTTTGAGCAGCACAGCAGTTGCTCAACCAAACTTCCAACGCCTTTGGTCCACCCAAAGTGCTATGTTGAGCAGCAAGGTTATCATTACTGACATCTATTTCAGCTTTGGTGACCCCTTAAATTAGAACTCACAGCCAGATGGATATCTGTCTGAGGCTGTAGGTTTCATGTCCTCTTGTTGATTTGAGTTTGACTCACATATTGGAGCTTTTTAAAGGAATCCACCTTATTTCTTGCTTCAGTGTCACAACATCTAATTTAATGCCTGGTTTTTAAAATAAAGGATGGGGGAAATTTCCAGGGTGGGGCTGATCACACTAATTTATCAAGATTCCTTCGAGTCAGTTTCTTGTTCTCCAGGGAACCTTCCTCCACCTTGTAAACCCAGACTGGGGCAACAAGAGCTGAAATACTAGTCAGTGCCTCACCAAGTTTTCCTGTGGGAATTAGTCTCAGGGAAATCTCCAGAGAAAGCCAATGCTCTGTTCTTGCCATCAGTACCCACTGCAAAATCTCTGAGACCTTTTACTGAGGTCTTTGAATGACCATCCATCTTTGAATGGGTCCAGAATTGGTATGATGGTGTACAAGAGGTGTTGAGTCCTAGGATGGCCCAGTTGTTGCCATTTTTAATAGTCATTGAGTTCTACCACATCATCTCCAAAGTGAACCAGCCAAAATTCTAACACTTCACCTACTTGCTGCCCATAAGTGGTTTCTTTTTTTCTTTAATGCTCATTGTAGGTATATGTCTCTGTAGCTATTGTCTGAAAGAAGGTGTATCTTCTTTTCCTATAAGGATGAATTTTAATACTAGTTAACGTGGGGCACACCTGAGGTTGATTGCCTGATTGGTAAGGAAGGCATCCTCCCCAGAGGAGAATTAACAACATCCAGCAGATCCAGACCATCATTCGGGCAGCTGAACTGTGAACTCTTTGAACCCACTTCCCAGTACTAAGCCTGCCACCACCTCCTCATGTCCTTTTTGTTTTCAGGTGGTAGAGTGGAGGACCACTTTTTTGCCTTGTTGACCAAACAATTTGGTCAACATGTTTGCAGCTAATTCTCATGGACGTCCCTCAGATCTTGTCAACCAGTGTATGAAGCTCTCATCCTTTCTCTTACAGAAAGATACTTCTCTGTCAGTTTCCCATCATCAGCAAAACAGAGAAGGACTGTGAAGGTTATGAAATTTCACTCTATTTGCTAGCCAACAAATTAACCTGCCATAGTTTTATGGATACTTTGGAAGATATGAGTCTCCTAGGTCAGAGACAAAACACAGTTTATTACTCACAGCAATGGCAATGGCCAAAATAACGGTGTTTGCTTTGGTTCTTCAAGCCCCACTTTTCACAGAATGAAGTGGGCTGGAAGACACCTGTACACACAGTGGGTTATATTACAGAAGAGGAGCCCTTAGCTTGGGGAACCTGAATCTTTTATAAGAGGCAGCAAGCATGTCTGCCATTTGCTCCACAGAGGGAGACACTGTCTTTAGCTTTCAGGACTGTAGGTAAACTTTTCGTTTGTTGTGGAGGGAGACATTATCTGTATCATCCAAAGCTTTTTGTAATATAAACATCTTTGAGAAGATTATCTAGAACAAGAGACAATCAATATCTTCCTCACAAGAGATGCAGAAATACAAGGGACCTATGGAGAATTATCTCCCACTATCAGTTTGCTTAGACTTCTCTTGCCTGGTTTGATCTTGTGATTCCCTATTTGTAAGGGCGTTGTCTTATAATGAACAAAGCATTTAGGTGCCAGGAAAGAATTTTAAGAGAAAGACACCTCTAAGCTGAATATAAAAGAATAAATGAGAATTACAAGTATTAAATAAACTTTTAAGTGTTTCCTTATATTGCAGTACGTCTTCTGTTGTTATTTTATAGCCAGAGAATTGAAAACTTCAAAATGTTCTTGAAAACAATCACAGGAAACAAGATGGAGGATAGAACTTTTCTCCCTGAGAAGGTTCAGTATACCATATTTTGTTTTGAATAGCAATTTTAGTCAACATATAATTAAAAAAAATTTGAATGAAAATTTGAGATAGAGAAAAGTTGAAAGAATTGTACAGTGGTACAGCCATATACACACCACCTAAATTTTACTACATCTGCTTTATTACATATCTCTCCAAATCTGTCTCCTCCTATTCATTTGTCACTACGTCTTCTTTTTTTGATACATTTCAAAGTAAGTTGCAGACTTCCATACATTTCATCCCTAAATACTTCAGGATGCATATAAATGAGGAGAGAATTCGATATTTTGGAGTTGTTTTAAGATAAAATGTTTACCTAGAGTGAAATATTCACACTGCAAGGATACAATTTGATGAATTTTGAGAAATGCGTATACCTGTATAGCCCCAAACCCTATCAAGATATAGAACATTAGCCTCACCCCTGAAAGTAAACTCACACCCTCTTGCATGCAGTCAGTCCCCATCCTCATCCCCCAAGGGAAACCACTGTAATGATCTTTGTAAAGTATAGATTAGTTTTGTCTGTTTTAGAACTTCATGTAATTGTAACTACACAGAATGTAGTTTAAGTTTTCTTTCACTCAGAAAAATGTTTTTGGATTTATCCACTTGTGTTAATCAGTAGTAGATTTCTTTCTATTCAGGAATAGTAGTATATTGTATGAATATGCCAAAATTTGTCTATCCATTCTTCTGCTGATGGATACTTGTGGTATTTCCAGTGTTTAGCTATGAATAAAGCTGCTAATGAATATCATTGTACAAGTCTTATTGTGTGTCCCATTTAAAAAAATTTTTTATGCATGGTTACATGGGGCAAAAATATTTACAAGTTTCTTAACTGCTGTGTCATGTAAGGTTTGCTTTATCTTATGTATCCTTATTCATGTTCTAAAGATCATATCTTATTTGGTGTTTCCCTACAAATACACTGGACTTGTGGGGTTTTATTTATAGATTTGCTCCACTTGACTTTTCTCAGCAATTAAAAAATAAAATCTTCAGTTGACTTTTTCATTTATTTCCTTTTCTTTGTTCATTCCACAGTCATTTATGGGACACTGTGTTTTAGACCCTCTGCCAGGTTTTGGTGATATGTCAAATTAGATAGGTTCTTATCTCAGAGACTATGGATTTATGGGTGGAGGACACGTGCACATCACACACACACGCACACACACACGTAATCGTCCAGTATAGCAAGAGCATTGAGTAGGGTCTCTTGGAGCACAGAGGAGAAGGGAGTGCTGTGAGGTGGGTAGTGACAAGGTAAGGAGAAGCTTCTGAAAGAAGTTGGCTTTTGAGTAGATTCTTGACATTAGAGCTTACAAAGATCATTTTGTATGGCATATTTAATGCATGAGTAAACTGAGACCTAGAGAAGTTCATTAGTATGTCCAAGAAAGATATTAGATAGGAATTAGATAGGAATTAGAAGCCACATCTCCTGAGTTCCAATCCACTGCTTTTCCTTCTACAATGTGATGTTTCAGTATGTTTTCATAGCCATTGATTGACAGTCTACCACGTGCTAGGCCTTGGGTCATGTTTTGAGACTTCAAAAATGAACAAGATACAATTCCTCCCATCAAGAAGTTCCAGTGAATTAGTAGTGCTAACTACACACACACACACAAACAGACACACAGACAGATGCTTATGTATATATCCCTCAATATCAGTGATAGAAGCAAAATCCCATGTAAACACAGGAGACATGGCAACTAAAGCCCTATGACGCTAACATGATCTTTTAAAGTGTTTTCAATGTTTTACTTTAAATATCACCTTGAGGATAACCAACAACTCTCTGTCTTCCCTCCCCCCAGGAATATGTTGAATCAAATCTTCTCCAGGAAAGGCCACAAAAATCTCAGATTTCGTTTCTAGGTCATGGGTGATATCCTAAAGCTATTTCCTGTAATATACTGTGAGCTCCTTGAGGACAGACATTTTGTATCTCTGAAGTCTAGTCCTGTTCTTGCAACACAGTGGGTGAATAAATTTTATGAATTATCAGTGGTTATTCCAAAAAAATTAAGGCTGGTGAACATGAGACTTCAGGCAAGTCAGTGAGTTAGAGTGCTGAGATCTGCAGTCTGCTCTCCCAGGCACTTCTCATCTCAGCAAAGGCAGGGAAAAGTGCTATGTTGGTGTCCATGCTGGGATTTTTTTCTATGATCTTGTCCCTGTAGCCTTAACACTTCTTTGAAGTCTTGGACTTCTCCACTCAAATGAGAGAAAACACAAAAGCAATCTTATTCTTCCTGACAGATACTCAATGTCTACTTCCTATTATTTTCTCATTTTACTTCTCTACTTTAGACACACATCCATTTGCACCTAGGATTAGTCTGCCTCCTAGTTCCTTTATTTTGAAAATAATTCTAGTTCTCTTCATCTTCATTTTCTTCAAAAGCATAGTCTCCTCACCCCATTCCAGCAGCCTTCCAAAAGGCTTTTTCTAACTTTCATAATGAAAACATTGGGAGAAATCATACCTCTTATATCTCTTTTTCCCCGTTAAAGAAGAATAATTTATTTTAATGGGCCACATTTTGAATGTATTATATAACAAATACCAGTAATGATATATTTGAGTTAAAATTTTGTTTTTAATATCTTTAGTAAGCATGCACCCGAAAGATTTTCCTAAATCATATCAGTGAACCCAAATGATCTTATGTCTTATGGGTGTTCTCATTTATTTCTCCTGTCCTTTTTCTTATTATTTAGCCTTAGCCTATGTTATCTTGAGAATATTTAGTTTCCGTCAGTTCTATTTTGTCCAAAATTCACATGGGAAGGTCATCTATTTCAGCACCCAGGTCAGATGCCCCTTGGGAAGGGTCTCAGTGGTTTCTTCACAAGAATCACAGCTACGTCTTTTGGTATCTGTTGCAATCATGTGTTTGCTTCTATTTTGGATTGTCTGTCTTATCTCCTGGACATCAAAACCATCCTTCAGGGTAGGCATGCTGTTTGTTTTATATCTGCTACCCTTCTTTAAATGTAAAATCCTAATTACAAGTGGCAGGTACACAGATTAAAATAATTTCCAGAACTTTCCTTCTGGACACATAAGATCCTAAAATCTTATAGGAATTTTACTGAGTTGATTTTGTTTTGATATTTTTTTCTTCATAGGAAAAAGAAGACCATTTTGAATCTGTTCAACTGAAATCTGCAAGATCCCCAAATATATGAAAAGACAGTGCTGTAGCCTTCAGACTAACGAACAAAGAAACCTACTCTCTAGTTTTACAGGACATAGTGTAGATCCTGTCCTCATACCTGGCACTTTGGTGATCTCAACGAGGAGGGCCATGAGCTGAAAAGGGAAGGAGTTTGAAATGTTTGATTGCCTTATCACATGGTCAAGTATCTTGCCAAAAATAGGAAAGCAAATGGTTTGAGTCTCAACTCAAGATGAAGCTCAACTCAGGAAGAGATTTATCTGTATATACACATAACTGAAAACCAAGGTTAAGCCCACCAATGCACTGCTGATGCATGCCATATAATTAATGGGTAACTTTTATTCTTTATAACTTCTACATGAAAAGTGTGCTTTGGTGGGCAGGTGTGAGCATATGCATTGTGATCCCATTTATGTCTTGTCTTTGTTTATATTTTGGGGAAGATTTGAAAAATTTTTTAAGGTATAATTATTTTTCCCATTATTTTCCTGATAGACCTTAAACATCTTTTCTATTAAAATTGGTGAACAAAGAAAGACAATAAGTTTTTCATTTCTCCATGGGGTATCTTTCTTGATTTCAGAAGCCTAAGTAGGCAGTACTTTTTTTAGGAAGAGTCAGCATGTGCTTGGGTTTTCTAAACTTATATTTGCCTTTGAAATTCCATCCTTGTTGGAACTGGTAAGAAGGGCTTGACTGAAAGTGTTGAAGGAATCTTAAAAAAAATAAAGGCAAAGAGAAGCCTTGACTTTCCATTAATACAAACAAGATGACACTATCATAGAAGTTGACACAGTTTATAGAGTGCTTGAAATATAATTTAAAATGAGGAGGAAAGCTTGTTTGTCAAATCATTTGCCAAATCATGAAGAAGAAAGTGGGATGGCTTGTGTATAAGTACAGATAACTGTACAAAGATATTGGGATAATTTTGTGGTCTCCAGAAAATGGCATTGGAGCATTTGCCCTATGTCAAGCATCAAAGGTTATATGGTTATTTTTCTGCTAAGACATTGAGGATTATGAGTTCCATGGAAGTTTTTCTTTTTAAGTCAACAAGGCGGGAATTCAATTTTGGAAAATTGCATATGATTGTATTCATAGTAAGACTGTGGTCATACCATAAACAGTTATGAAAGAAGTATCGTTATTCTTATTCAAAAGTGATCCAGATAATTGTGATATTTCGTATGGTGGATGGATTGCTAGTATTAGCACAACTTGAATGTTATTTGTTGAAAGAAGTTTGAATGAAGTTGGATTTGACCAATTTTGTGTAGACATTAACTGTTTTAGAATTGGGAAAGAGGGGGTTTCCTGGCCATTGGTGATCTAAGGTGCTCTGGTTTATTTCCAATAAACAGTAATCTTTATAGATCTTAATCCACATTTTTAAATGGACTGGTGATTGGCTGAGAGAGACAAGGCATATGGGCAGGCTTTGTTGAATGTTTTGCCCTAAGTCTTTCAGTGAGGTATGACTTATAACTTTTGATTTGGCGGGTGATATCTTTATTTTTGTGGAAAATGGGAGAAAAATAAATAATTGCATTTATTTGGCTGGTGGGTAAAACACTGGACCATTCAGTTATTGTTGAATGAATGCTTGTTTTGTGTACATCTTTACTGTTGGATTCATGAGTATAGGTGAGATTGCCATTATTTTACTATTTGTTGTGAAATTGGGGGTAGGAGCATCACTTAGCATAAACCTTTTTCACATTTAACTTCTTAAATCTTATTAGAATGAAGAAATCATTTTGGCATTGCTCATTTTTATCCTGCTAACAGTGCTGATGAACCTTTCCCCATCTTGATCAAAATTCAAACAGAAGAATGAAAATACATTTGAAATGCATCTTTTCAGAGGAACTCTGGCAAAGTGGTACAGACTGGATAGAGTCAGGAAGTTTTCACATAGTCACCTGTCACCTCTCTCTCCGCCTTTGGCTGTGCTCAACATGTATGTTCCAAGCCATAGAGATAATTGGGATTTGCTCCTAGGTAGCTTCTTTCTTCTACTGTCACTGGACTAAAATTTCCAACATGTCAAAAATGCCTTAAATTTTAACGAACTCTCTGAAAATGTAGTTGGTATTGAAGAATTTATTTATCTTATTGCTAATTTTAGATATTAAATTGATTTTGTCAGCTCAGTCCCATCTTTGGAAAGGAGCTACCTTTTTCCTTTGGATCCCGCTGGTTTGTTATTTGAATTGAGGCATTGAAGAAGTATGACAGAAAGAATATTATGAGGAAAGTATTCAGACTAATCCTGACTATAAAATTCACTTAGTTTTATGTCTTGCTTTTACAGAGCTCAGTGGAATGTTGAAAGGCATAAAGAAATTAATCACGTTTCTAGGACTTTTAATTGATATTTGTCATTCCTTTTCCCCTGTAAGTGGTAGAAGTTGCTATTTTTCCAAAAGGCACAGTTTTGAAACCTTAAATACTTCATTAAGTCAACTGTCATCTATAATATCTCTTAGCACTCTTTCAAAACGTATTTAAATCAATTTTCCACTGGGTGAGACCATGTCTTCCATGGATAAATTATATCATGCCATGTAACAAATTTGAGCGACTTGATATGTGTTTACTTGATTTAAAAGACTGAATTTTATTTTTGTTGACTTTTCCCTTCTTTGGTTTACTGGTAATCAAGTCCTTTCCAGGATTAAAAATGTTTCATAGTATTTTTCTGTAGACTTTTGTCATTATTTTCTTTCCAAGAAGAAAATGTAGTTTAAATGGTTATGTGGAAGAATGGCCTGGGTCCAGTGATTTACCAACTGGTGTCTTCAGGTTACCACGTGGTGGGTCATGATTAACTGTGGTTCTTTAAGACCAATCTGGTCAGCTGTCTTATTTGACATCTGTCAATAGAGCTACTTCCTGTGGCTCAAGGAAATTCCTAATGGGAGGCTAAGGTGCAGATTGTTTCTCTCTTCCTCATGAAAATAAATTTCCTAGGAGTTGGGGTGGGAAGATGACTTCATTGGCAAGTTTAAAGTCATTGTATTGCTCATATTTATCTTTTTACACAAAAGATAGGTACAGTAGAACTTCTTCAGAGGACTTAAAATACCCTAACATCATTTTATAGTAACCATGAATATTATTCTTAAGTTTATAGGCCTAAGTCCTAAATTAAGGTTGCCCTAAATAAAAGGTATCAAGAGGAGTAAACGTAAAAAAAAGGAAAAATCTCTGTACACCCAATTCATTACTTGGATGCTAAAGTGGAGTTCACCTTCACAGTAACTGGCCAGAGATTACATTCTTGCTGGATTTTATTTCTTTTGGTTTGACATTTTCAGATGAGTTTATTTTAGGATCATAAATTAAGGAAGTAAAACTTTAAGATGGGGACAAATAATTGAAAATTAATTGATACTTCTATTGCAATGAATATTACTATTAGAATTGGTATTAATTGATATTACTACTGCAATTCTCTAGATCAGAGGCCAGCAAGACTTTTCTGTAAAGGGTCAGATGGTAAATATTTTCAGCTTTGCAGGACATGTGGTCTCTGTTGCAACTCCTCAACTCTGCCATTGTAGCATGAAAGCAGCCACAGACAATATGTAAACAGTGGTTGTGACTGCATTCTAATAAAACTTTATGTCCACTGAAATTTGAGTTTCATTTAAATTTCACCTATGAAATATTCTTCTTTTGATTTTTTCCCAAGTATTTAAAACATAGAAGCGTTCTTAGCTCACAGGTTTTATAAAAACAGGTATTAGGCTAGGATTTGACCTGCGAGCTTTGGTTTGCTGACCCCTGGTTTTGATCACTGAGACCCACAAGCAAACTATTCAGAAGAATCTGTTTGCATATAGATTCTTTGTCCTTTAGGAACTTACCACCTTAAAAGTTTCTCAAGTCTCTAGAGATGTTTAAGAAGAAAATAACCCATCACCGTCCCTTGATGATTTAATCACCTACCCAAAGACAAAGCCAGATACTCTTCTAAGTTCCTCCTGTAGTTCTGGGACTTGACTGTGGATGTTGTTTAGCAAATGATAAAACTATAGCAAGTGAATTCCAGATTGATTTAAAACCCTTTTCTTGTGGGGTTTATATAACTTCTATTGCTAAGGTAACTGGATTTGGAGATTAATATTCAATCTTACATACAGATCCATTTATTTATTTATTTTTTTTCCCCCAAAGATTGGCACCTGTGCTAACAACTGTTGCCAATCTTTTTTTTTTTTTCTGCTTTTATCTCCCCAACCCCCCCGTACACAGTTGTATATCTTAGTTGCATGTCCTTCTAGATGTGGGATGTGGGACGCTGCCTCAACGTGGCCTGAAGAGCAGTGCCGTGTCCACTCCCAGGATCTGAACCCTGGGCCGCCACAGCGGAGCGCACCAACTTAACCACTTGGCCACGGAGCGGGCCCCCATACAGATCCATTTAAAGTAACCATATGGAAGTAAAGGATATTGATACATAAAAGTAGCTTCATCAGACATTCTTGAGCCCTGGCACTGGAGAGGGTCCCCTGGTCCATCTGCATGCATTCAGTCAGTGCACATTTCAATGCACATACATTTACCAAATCTTATTAAGACTTACTGAGCTACAATAGACATTTAGGATTCCTTTAATGATTGGTGGTTCAAGAAACAGACCTCTAATTTTCGTGAACAAAATGTCCCAGTGAGACTTAATTTTCTGGAATTTTCCTCATCTTATTAATGATTCTTGGAAGAAGAGCTCTGTCTAAAATAGCTTGTGGATATTGTTAAATTTGGTTTGGAGGAGGGCAATATATCCTTTATCTCAGATGGCTGACTTCAGATTACCATTGGTTGGGTTACATAAATGAGTTAAACCAAAGGGAATTATGCAAATCCCAACTTTCTTTTGTAGAACCCTTATTCATGGGTTTAGGCCTTTGTTATTAGAGCTGTGGCGGTTATAATCCACACTGATGTTCCATCTTCCTCGTGCCTTACTTTTCTTGACTTTTCAATGCTTACACAGCCCTTTGCTGAAGAGCTCTGGGGCCCAAATCTGTCATGGTGGACAAGTGACTAAAGCCGGGGGCTAGCTGAGAGAAAGTGTGGAATTGAAGACTCTAGGAACACTCGTTGAATTACCTCTTTTCTCAGCCACTCTCTTAATCTGTCCACTGTGTGTATGCAAACCAGCTTGCCTCACAGCTTGAAAATGGGACCTTAGTATTTTGCCATGATAAACCTGAGTGGGCAAGAGAATCTATTAATATTTAAACTAGAGAGGACACAGAGCATTTCAGAAACTGTAAACACTCAGAAAACCAGTGATAACCATGTCGTTAGGTTCTGATATTTTTTTATGAGTGGGATATATCATTCTGCTTGAGTTCCTTAAATTCAGGAAGTTTTTGCAAAGATGGATCACATCAACCAGTTTTATATTCTGGAAGGATGAAATGTTATTACTTGAGTAAAAAAACAATCACCCCAGAACTTATTTGTTTGAAATGGTTGCTATTTTTCATACATACTCTATGTTTTTAAGAAAATATTTCTATGGATCACATGTTAGATGATCCACTTTCAAATGGGAAACAAGGCTTGTGTGAGGGGAGAGAAAATGATGAGAGCTGTAGTTAGCGCATTTTCAGTGTACAGGCAGGGCGTGAAGTACAGTGGCCATACATCAAAGCCCAGCCCTCAAAAACAGTTTTCTCAAGATTCACCCACAGCCTAATTGTCTTGTTTAAAAAGATCCATGATCAATTTGACTGTTTTAGACATCAGCTGTGTTTCTGAACAACCCAGCTCATATTGCCTTCCCCAGATTGTCATGTTCCATCAGTGGATTAAGTTTATTTTCTCTCCCATCAGCCTTGCCTCAGCCTTTATCTTGCGCAGATGCTCATTCTAGCATACTTATCTAGCACTCCTGCCAGTTTCAGTCACACACACAAAATGTTATTGTCATCTAGTGTTGTTGAATGTATTACCCAATCTACCCTACCCACTCCCAAAAATCCAGGTTCTTATTTGAATATGAGAATTCAGAGACTGGTGAGCACTGTTGTCTTTGAGCATCTGGTGAGTTTTGAATGGATTGATTAGGTTGCCGAATCAAATGCATCCAGAAGGAAAAAGAGAAATTCTAATATCTGACTGCTCAATTTGTTTCCTTCAAGGGCAGACCTGTTGGCTTTTGTGCACCTGCTCCTTATTGCTGGCTGGCTTAAAAATAGTATGTCTTAATTAACCAGGCCGTGGTTATTTAGCCTGTGAATCCTTCACACCCTTGATTTCCCTCCTCCTTCCTTTCACTGTCTTCCCCTGTTACAGTTTCCTCATAAGAATATTTTCTAGTCTTCATGTTTTTTAAAGGCAGGAACTATATCTTATTCATCTTTCTCTCTGTCATGGGCTGAATAATGGTCCCCAAAAAGATATGTCCGCATCCTCATCCCTGGAACCTGGGAATATTATTTTATTAGGAAAAAGGGCCTTTGCAGATGTAATTAAGGGTCTTGAGATCATCCTGGTTATCCAGGAGGTCCCTAAGTCCAATGACAAATCCTTGTAAGAGACACAGAGAGAAGACAGACACACAGGAGAAGGTGGTGTGAAGACAGAAGCAGAGATTGGAGTGATGCGACCACAAACCAAGGAAGCTGGCAACCACCATTAGCTTGAAGAGGCTTGGAACGGATTCTCCCCTAAAGCTTCTGAGGGAGTGGGCCTCTGCCAGCACTTTTGAGTTTGGACTTCTGGCCTCCAGAACTGTGAGCGAATAAATTTCTCTTGTTTTAAGCCACTCTGTTTGTGGTAAGTTATTACATCAGCTATAGGAAACTAACACATTCTCTATCCATGGCACCTCACACAGGACCTGGCAGGTAGTGAGCTTCTTTACGAGTAAATGAATTTTCCTATATTAATAAATGATTATGCCTAAAAGGTTTACAAGGAGAAATAGGATAGCATTGGTAAGACTAAGCCAGTTTTAGCTTATCCAGGCTTTCCCTGTTCATGTCTTTATTTAGGTTAGTAAAATATTCAAGTTTGGTGAAAAGCCTGTGTGCCTGAGCATTGTTACTGGGGCTTTGGAAAAGCACTGGAAATTAAGATAGCCTGCATTTTTATTCCTCACTCAGCTATGAATGGTAAGAGTGATTTTCCCATGGAATGACAGGCTGCTTTCCCAGTCTCTTCCTAGTAATTAAGGTGGTTTTTGTAAATGAGAGCCATCAATCCTCCCCTGGCAGGCCACAGTCTCTGCATCCTTTCCTTCTTGCCTCAGAGCCCTGTTTGGGCAAATTCTGGGCTGCCATACAGAGTGGCTTAAAAAAACCTATATGTGTATTGCCATCTGGCCTCTGAACTGGCCTGATGTCTTGTCAGTCAGTTTCTGATCATTGTGATTGTGAAGAAGTCTTGAGAGTCTGCTCACAACTCTCTAGCAGGGTAACAACTTGTGTTCAAGGTGCTTATAGATGTGAAAAGAAGCACAATTAGACAATGTCTTCCAGCCTTACAAGGAGAAATGATCTGAAGTCAGCATATTCAAATTACCTGAAGTGGTTCAAAAAGAAGAAGCCATCACCCAGCATGCTGGAAAACCTTCAAGGCTTTATTCTCAATAGCTTCACATTAATACAGACGCTTCTAATTTTGTGCTGAGAAAAACAATGTTACACATAATGTAACTTTAATATACAACATAGAAATTCATCCTAAATTAGTTACAACAAGGACCTACAAAAAACTTCATAGGAAAAAAAGTTACCTAATATTGCCACCATATTTTTCAGTAGACTGACCCTGTCAGACCCTGTCACCACTGCTCAGCTCTGTAAACAATGGTTATTTCCATGTTCTGGAGAATCGTTAATCGTTAACAGGGGCACTAAAATCAGCCTGAAAAGTTCTAACACATCACTATATACTGTACAGTCCTCAAAAATAATTTATTGTACTGTTCTAAAAAAGGTACTACGGTTGTTCTTTTGCTCTGTTTCCATATTCTGAGCTGCGTGTGAGCACTTTCATCTAACAGTCTAAAAACACGAGAACTGAACTGCATTCACAATCACAGAGATGAGGTGGTGGAGTCGAGGACCTCCCGCCCATTGCACACCGTGGGGACGTACGTGCTCGCAGAGGCTGGAAAACAAAGCAGGACAGAAAATTCAGTTAGTCAAGTGGGCCACATAGGTAACGGCACAGAGAATCCCAGGCACTGGTTAAAATTAAGTTCAAAACTCATTTTAAGTTGGCTTTGGACAATGCTAAATGATTTAATGCTGTAGGAAGTCAACTTTCTAAACATATTCTACTCAAAATGAGTTTGTATCCTGGCACATCTCTCCACTTATGCCATACCTCTTGGAGAGAGAGTTTATAAAAACATAATCATTGCTGAAAGAAGTCGGTTTTGGATTTAAATTAGATTTGTAAGCTGTAACCCAGTTAAAATACAATGCGCAAAATTGAAAGCTCACCACAATTTCCTTAAAGCTTGTTTAATTACCATTTTCAATACCTTAATTTGTTTTCTCTGAGCAGGTATGACTCTTATGTAGCCCCAGAAGTCATCTGTGAACTCCACTGCCTTAGAGAATGGTTTGATATATTTTCATCGTTCAAGTGGATAACCTCAGTGAAAACTCTAGCGAGGGCTGAGGTCCTAGGAACCTCAATTTCAGAACAGTTCTCAGAAAGGAAGACATTCCAAAGAGATGATGCTCTTATTAATGACAATAGTGACAACAGTGTCAGGGTGTGAGTATAATATGGGTGTGTATATTCATTCTTTTTGTGGCACTTAGTTTTCCTAGATACAATTTATAGCTCTTGATGTTTTGAAGGTTTTGTTTCTATGAGAAATCTAGGTACAGCTAAGTTATATCTATTTCATCCTTAATGCTTTTTCTTTTTACTGAATGAGAACAAAAGAAAGAAGTCCCATTCACCATGGGATAAAACCATGTAGCCAAGAGAATCAGTTAGAAATTGTCTTACATTACCTTTTAGAGCCATGTATGTCCCATTGCTTGGCCTGTCTGCCTGGATGTTCTCTGCCCAGAAAGAGCAGATTCTCTTGGTTACCTGACCACAGCCCAGGTCAAACTAACCAGTCAGCCGTCCTATTCCTTAAGGGCATATCTCTTGGTTCATAGTCATGTAAACTAATTTCATGCTGAAGTATTCATGCCCGGTAGTGGAAATATTCTTGTCCCATAAAACTGCATTTTCACAGGAATTTCTTTAAACACAAAGGAGAAACTAATTATGAAATTTGAGATTATGTGGCATTTGGTGGGGGAGTATTCACCATATCTGGGGCAGTGAAGTCTTTCAGCAGGCCCATCACTAGGGAAACTACAACCTCTCCATTTTGCATTGATTACTTGGCTAAGTATGTGAGAAAATATATAAAGTCAAGTCTGTGTGGCTGCCTAAGGTTACAGCGGACTCATCTGACATGCTAACTCATTTGGAGATATTTTTCCTTTTATCATTTTTAGGATGGGTTCAATTTTCTTTACAATATGAACCCACTAAAAATTACAGTATCTTTTGGGGCAGGGATGGCATAATCTACATTTCCTGATACTTCTATAATGAAGACATTTTAACATCATGTGTGCCAGATACATATTTGATGGAAAATGGTAGTCATAATAATTCCAAATGTGAGGGCTTTACATTATTCTTCGTAAAGTGTCTTTATATACTTTATCTAATTCTAGCTTTATCAAAGCTGAGTTAAGCAAGAGAAAGAACAAAGTGAAATGAAACCACAGTTCACCGGAAACCTAGGAGAGCACTCCAGGACATTTAGTATGTGCTCTTTCTGCAGACTCCTTGTATCCAGCTGCCTACTGGATATCTCCGTGTAGATGTTTAATAGACATTTCAAAAGCAAATGGCCAAAAGAGTAACTCTTGATTCCTAACCTGTCTTTGTTTAGTCTTCCTTTCCTAGGGGAATGGTCTCATCTTCTGGCTAGTTAGTTACCCAAACCAAAAGTCTAGCATTTGTGCTTTCTTCCTTTTCTGTCTCTCCTCCCATGTCAGACCAACACCAGGTCCAATCAACTCTATCCCCACATCCATCTGCTTCTATCTCTGCATCCATACCCTGGGCCAAGCCATATTACATGACTCTTGGCTACTACAGTAGCTGCATCGTCGGTATCTGTTTCTACTCTTGCTTTCCTACAATACAGCAGCTTCCCTGTTGTTCTCTGTATAGCAGTGAGAGTATTTTTAAATGTAAGTCACCTGCCTACACACCTCCAACGGCTTCCCTTTGTGCTCTCCTTACTCTGGTTTATAAATCCAAGGGTGATTCAGACCATGCCTATCTTTCTGCATTTACCTAATTCCATCCCTGGCCCCCTCCCTTTTTAGCTTTTGTTTTCAAACACAGCATATCTCAACTTCAAGCCTCTGCAGCAGCTGTTGCCTCTGCCAGGAATGTTCTTCCTTCTCTTAATCACATTCTGACTCCTTCTTGTTATCCACATCTGAAATGTCACCTCCTGAAAAAGGCTGTCCTCAGGCCACCTAATTTAAAGTAGCCAACCAGTTACTCTCTGTCACATTACCCAATTTTAAAACAATTTTTTTTGGTTAGTGTCTTATGTCTTATACCCTTGACTAGAAAATGTGCAGGGGCTCTGCTTGTCTTTTTTATTATTTTATCCTTGTTCCTGGTCATGGAATACACTCTCTGTGAATATTTTCTGAATGATTATATAAATGGTTGCATTTTAAGAATGTGGGAGCCAATGGAGGTTTCAAGAAGGAAATAATCTTTTACCCTGAAGAAATGTGAAGCCTGAAGCAAATGTGAGGCCTGTGGGCACCTTGTTTTGGGACAGGTAGGTCTTTCTGCTTCTCAAGCCACATTGTGGCACTGACCATGGACCCCCCTGCAAAGAGAACCAGCTCAGGTCATGAGCATCCCATAGCAGGCATGCTGCCTTTGACATTTTGACTAATGTCTTCATCTTTTCCAGGATCAAGTTTTATTATTTCTGTGCAAGTTTTTAATTTTCAGAGATTGAAGAGGAATGATGTGTCATGGGGGTAAGTCTAGGAGATCCAGGGGCTGGAATGCTGCTGCTCCTCTCTGTCTACCTTGGACTGGTCTAATAGCCCCTCTACACGCATTTGTTAAAGATTGTATCAAAAACTTACTCGGATGTTCCTCCTCCTATTGTGGAACTTGAGGAAGACTGTTCTTAAGTGTGATCTTACGTTCTACTTGCTTATTGCATTCTCATTTCTTAAAAATGGAGTGTATTTTGACTAAGTAGGTAAGCAGAACAGGGGCTGCAAAGGTGGCTGCGTGGAAAAGCCTCAGGTTACAGTTTGCAATAATCTTCGGCTGTGCACTCCATGGATATCATGCTGGACGTTCACAGAATAACTTTGAGTCATCTACCCGCTTCATCAGGACATGAAAGGGCATGCCCTGTTAGAATGTCAAACAGTTTGAGAGGAAGATGATACAAGTTCAGGGTCTTCTTACAAGGAATAACAACAGCAAAGACATCCACACGTCTCTTTCTGCGGCTATTTTTGCCTAACCACTAACCTAACCAGTTTTTAGCTTATGGAAGGGAACTGTAACTTCTGTTTTTCTGCTTCTCTTTTCCTGTTTCATCTGTAGCTTTGACCAGTGAATTTTATTTTATTATGTAAAACATATTCTCATTTTCGTACATGCTGCTGAATATAGTAGAGGAATTACTGTTTTATGAGGTTACCATCTCAATTACTTTGCCTTTCATAAATATTTTACATATGCCCCCATCTTAGCCCATCTGTTATTCCCCAAGGTAGTGAAATCTGTGGGAGAGCAAAGCACTCTCATTTTCATGTGTGTGTCTGTGACGAGCTTTTGCTATTATTCTAATGAAATTCTCACGAGATTTTTAATGGTGTAAGTTTAGCCCATTTTCTTCAGTGCGGTTAATCAGATTTCTATAATCATCCTTTGTGTGAGGAATAAGACGTGTGCAGATTTATTTTTGGCTTTCCTGGGAGTGGAGGTTGAGTAGGAGCTGTTAGTTACTCTAGGCTAAGGTGGTGCTTTTTGCTGTTCAAAGCGAAAACCGAAGATAATTGAAAAAGACCTAAGTTCCACCACTGATCACAAAAGGGCAATTCACACCAATCAAAAGGCATATTTTGTTTTGCAAACTTGGTGAAGCATTGGAGATCAATGCAGCCAAGTGGCAGCTTTGTCTCGCACTGTGAAATCCATTTCTCTTCTACCAGTAATGCACAGGCTGGCCAGGCTTTGGAGAAAATGACCTTATCTTTTCAGGTAACTGGGCCCTTAGTCAATGCTAAACATATTTTAATAGATTCTTATGGATGCCAAGTCTGTTTGTCAGTTTAGTGGCTGAGACTTGGTTCCTGAGAATCAGTGTGTTACTATAACCGTGTAATGTATCAGACTTGGAAAAAATAAACATTTAAACAGAACAGACATTCCAGTTTGTTCCCATCTGTTCCATTTCCTTGCTCCTGGTGACCCCAAATAATTTTTCCCAGCATGTCTTCTTGTTTAGATATTTTAATGCTATGGTCATGGAATCCAATTTCTACCAGCTGTTTGTTGCCATGTCCTCC
This sequence comes from Equus asinus, assembly GCF_041296235.1. NCBI lineage: Eukaryota > Metazoa > Chordata > Mammalia > Perissodactyla > Equidae > Equus > Equus asinus. Next base: position 130,931,505 of record NC_091790.1, on the reverse strand, counting down.
TGCTTTGTCGCTGACCCTGTTTTCTTACTCATCACTTTAATTTTACTTATGTGAGGGCCCCTTGGTTCCATTCTAGAAGAAATTTGTCTGCTGATTAATATGTGTTGTCTGGGCAGATGATGCCACTACTAGCCACTGGTTTGGTGATTTCACAGTGGAAGGGAGTGAAAAGGAATGGGATGAAATTCTCAGGACTGCTGTGGACTTTCCTTTCCAAAGGGAAAATGGATTGACATCTATCTGATCTGGATGCTCTGGGTGCATTCTGATGGGAAACAGATGGCTTAACTTGCTGAGTACTCTGGGCTCCTCCTGCATTGGCCAGTGAGGATTTATGTTTATAATATACTTATGCCTGTGATGAAGAGGACCATCAGTTCAGTCTGTTACCAAATAACTTGCTAATTTGCCTGGCAAGGCTAGTACATAGTGTCATTATGGGATTCCCTAAACTGTAAAGTGCAGGTATGTTATGCTGTTTTTCTAGGTTTGCACTGTAGAGAAGAAACTTAGGCACTATGTGCTATTTTTTTTTTTCATAAAGTCATATTCAGACTTGAACATGGCTTGCCCCCTCCTACCTGGGGTATCTTCAGAGCAAAGGCTTGGCCATAGATAAGTACAAAGTCTGATCCTCATGTGCTTGCTTCATGTTGCTGTAGCTCTGTGGAAAATTCTACTGTGACTCTAGAAGGCTGTTCATCTAATCGTTTTGTACGACTGCTTTCTTTTTATAATGTGAAAATGCTTTGTGATAGAGAATAATTCTATTAATTGAGCAGTTCACACATCACCACCTAGACAAGTGACTTTCTAAATAAAGTTTTGGCAGAGGAAATCAATCTCCATATGCCTATAGCTCCTCAGAGACCCAAAGCTGGGCATCATTAGTTAGCAGAAGCCTCTTGGCTGATCTTAATGATAATGACATACATACATCTGAATGATTGCCATGAGCAAGAGAAACACACATCCCCATAGGACCAAGTCTGGGTGCCTAATAGCTCTGAAGACTATTGGACACACTCCATTTCTCACCCCTCTCTCTCCAGTCTATGCTGATGCAAACACATATTACTGTCAACAACATTCTGACCTGCATGGGTCCTATGGGGTTTTATGCTACGTAACCTCATGTGTGTATCCAACTTGTCTCCTTCAAAATCATGCAGTTCTACTTGCATTCCTAGCATATGTTCTTGATTGCCTGTATTTGGGAGCCAGTGCTGGGAAGCCCCTTTGCTTCTAAAGCTGAACAAAATAAAGAATCATCTCTTTTCTTTCTCATCCAAATACAAAGAATGTTTGCTTATGTGTGTGGGTGTGGGAGCCGCATTACAAGTATGAATTTAGGATTTGGGGGTCTCTGAATTATACTGCTATTGGAAGGAACACTCCCAGTTTCAGTAAATGTTTTGAGTGGCCAGGGGCTTTTTTGCCATAAATGCCTTCTCCGGAGGATTCCAGAGGGAGCTGGGGAAATAATTGCATGGGGATGTGGCTGTTGGCATCATGAGGCAAAGGATGGGCGTTCAGAACACCTCTCCCTCTCTGAACCCAGTGCTTGCTTCCTCTTTGAGGGTCATCTAAGAGGACCTCCCTGCTTTGCACTGATAACTATTTGGATGAAGTAGACAAGGATGGTTTAGGCCAAGGTTCTCAAAATGTTTCCCTTGGATCATTTCCATTGAGCAAGCTGGCGGATCTGTTACAAACTAGATTTCTTTTGCCCTAGACCACATGAATCACAATATCTGTGTGTGGGGCTTGCTAATCTCCATTTCAAAGAGGTTATTCTTTTGTACACTGGGAGCCATTGGCCTATGGATATACTTAATGGAGAAAAGGTAATGTTTCTTTTATTTTTATTATTCTGACTCCCACTGTGTATAGTTCATCAGGTACAACTAATGTTATTCTCTTTTGCACCTAGCAGTATGTAAACGTTTCTCAAATGGTAAGTTTTCCAAGATGTCCTTCACCATGTTCTTTTATCTATGCCTGCTTCTGAGTTTGGTCATGCTTTTCCATCTTTTTGGAACAACTGCTTGGCTTTTAAAATCCAACACTGATATTCTTTCTGCTATCAACCACTTTAGCTGCTGTCAGGGAGTTCAGTTCACCTAGGCTCCAAAGCGATGTAGTATTTCTGCTACTCTCTTGCCAGAGAATTAACTGGAAATTAATTTGACTGCAGCTTCCAGTCTAGGTGACTTCTTGGCATTGCATAGGATTAAGTGTATCAAGTTGCTGTAATCCCTAATAAGAGTCTAGTACGGATTAATTTAGGATTTGGAGAGTGTGGCATAATAAAAATGGCCACAAATTCTTTGAGAGGTGGGGTTATGTCCCTCCCCTTGAATCTGGGCAGGCTGTGTCATGCTCTCTAGGATCCCATATGGTGAGACCTCTCATCAAGGTGCTAAGTGTAAGAGTGAAACCATTGTGGACCCTCCAGATCAGCTCAGTATCAGCTGTTACCACAGAAGGGCACCAGACAAGGCTTCATAGAGCAGATTAACTGCTCAGCCAAGGCCTGCCTGAATTCCTGACACACACAGTCATGAAAGATTAAAAAAAAAAGGGTTGTTGTTTTGAAGCCATTAAATTTTGGAGAAGTTTGTTATGCGGGAATAGATAACTAAATGTGTGTGTGAGTACGTGTGTGGGCAACCCTCTTGCTATACTAGCTTACGCTGATCCATACATGAGGTTTTTGGTTTTACCTCTGGATGGAGCAAGTCAGAAAGCCAGCAGCAATATAAGTAACAATAACCCAATACAAAAAATTCCTTCATGATACTTAACAGAAGAACATAAATTATGTGCTACCTAAGTGAACTATATGCCTTACCTAATGAACTCAAAGCAGTTTAAGGATTTTTCTTGATTTGCAAAACAACATACTTCCCAGTATATAGGAGGGAAATGGATATAAACTAAGCTGAATATATAATGGAGGAAACAGGCAGTGAGATATAAAACCGGTTGCTTAAATTTTCACCATAGTGGGTCAGTAACATGCTCATACAGAGGACTAGATCCCATGGACCAGTGGTTTTCAAACTTCTTTGATTGCAATTCACAGTAATAAACATTTTACCTGGACCTGGTATATATGTGTAAACTCTGGAGCAAACTTCATGAAATACTACTTACCTTTATTACATAGAATGCACTCTAAAATATTTTATTCTATTTTTTTAAATTGCTGGCCAAACATCCAAAATAAATTTCATGACCCATTAATAGGTTACACTCCACAGTATGAAAAACACTGCCCTAGAACCAGGGGTTCTATCCTATTTACCACTGTGTACACAGGTGCTTGGAAATTTCTATTGTATAGAAGGTACTCAAGCATTTTGTGGATGAATGAATTCATGACAATATTTCCAATTTGTTAAAATGGGAAGGATATTAATCACAAGTCAGGAAACTCAGTGTCAACTCTTGAATCATTATCATTGTATATCTTTGTGAACTAACTCCTATCCTTTATTTTCTCACCTGTAAAAGGGAACTTGTAATATCTAATACTCATGTGATAACATGAACCCAAAAATGTAAAACTATTTTGAATAAAAAACATAGAATTATAATTAAAAGATCAATGTATTTGTTACTTATGCACTTTGAAATTCCAAGAAATATCACATAAATACTTTCCTTTACTAATTTAACACCACTTCATTAATTTGGATTAATTAGAGGAAAACTGCTGAAAAAAAGTGAGGTCTAAATTTAGAACTTTTTAAAGAAAAACATTTATTTAAAATTTCATTGAGTAACAAAATAATCCTAAAATGTTGGGCTGGGTAGATGCCTACCTTGGAGTATTAATCGGGCCACTAGTAGATTAGCATACTGAGCGAAAGCTTAAGCAGGTCCATTGTGGTCAAAGTACATTGTTTTTGTGTAAATGGATATTTCTGAAATTCTTAAAAGAGACTTGATTGGGTAAAATGCCCTTGTTATCCTCCAGGAATTTATTAATTCCTAGTATATGTATTAGAAAATGCCGCCATTTCTAAATTACTGAGGTTTGAATGTATGAGATCTTGAACAATGTCTGTGGAAGACTTATGAACTTTGCTAAATTGTTCCAATAACAACCAAGAGCTCTGAGCTATCAACAAGACTATTTCTGTCCAGAGGTAAATCTTGCTGCACAGCCCAGGGTAAGCTTCCTTTTGTTCTCCCTGTAAAGCCTACCTAGTACCTAGCTTCATGGGAACTTTCCCAGCTTGCATTCTGGGTGACTAGCACCATACAGTAGTTTGGTGCACTGGCTTTGAAATCAGAGAAACTGAGTCTAAATTCTGATTCTGCCACTTTCAGTATGTGTGATCCTGGGTAGGTTTCTTAATCTCAAGGCATTGTGAGCATCAAATAAGATGTAGTGCGCACACACACACACACGTGTGAAATATTTAGCACAATGCCTAGCACATATAAAACACTCAATAAATGCTGTTCCTGTTAGTTGTCGTTATTATCATTGTTGTTTTGTTAGTCATTGCCAGTTCTTTCTTGTCTGGACTAGCTAGCTATTACAGTTGGGCAGCTAGAACAGAGATTTGTTTACTCAAGAAATAAGCAGATTTCTCTAGGATCCAAGGAAAATTATTTCACAAGTTTTACCATGTCCTGAAACTCAACCATTGTGACACCTGGAAATGTAGCTGAAAAGACAGTAACGTCCCCACCCCTATAGCAGCTCATGACCGAGGAGCGATACACACAGTACTTATCAGCCGTCAGGCTTCCCTTTGTTTGCTGGGGGAACGGCTGCCCTGTTAAATTGTATGCTCTGCTGGAGAAACTGGGGCACTAATGCGATTGCTCACTCTGTGATGCTGAGCTATTTTGAAGTTTCCTTTCTAATCGACTCGAGGCAAAATTGTGAAGCAGTCATTTGTCTCTGTCACTCCAGTCCTCCTTCCCCCTCTTGTGGCTCCACTCCTGCTTTCCTCCTCATCCTTCTGTCAGTGAATTTCTCCTATTCCATACCACAGATTAGCTGAAAATGGTTTAAAAGATTGTCCCCTTAGGTACATTTGTGCTTTAGTGGACTCTAAAGAATTAAGTGAATGATTCTCTAAGGCTAGCATTTCAGATGTTTGCAGGCCAGGAGGAGAGAGAATTTTGGATGGAGGAGTTATCCTGGTATCCTTCAGTTCACACTGCCTTCTCAGCTGAAAAAACATTGCGTCATTGAAGTAGGACCTATTCCAGCATTTCCAAGGTGTGTT